>NC_134357.1:592724534-593324534 GCF_048569485.1 Anomaloglossus baeobatrachus | reverse complement strand
AAAGGAGTCCAACATCAGATCCCCACTGGAACTCATCCCCCAATTAAAGAGAGGTAACTGTGTCGCCCAGGGAATGGGGTACTCGGTAAGAGGTGGTTTGCAACTGGGGAATGTCACTTTGGTGACCGTTGTCCGGTCCCGTGCCCTGGGAGCTTTTTATGGGAGGTATTTACAGGGGAGATCGGTGTGACACCACCTGCGGGTTGCGGTTAGAATGGTGGAACCGCCGCTGCTGAGTGGGTTACCCCTGAGGCTGGTGGTGAAGGCAGCTATGATGGTCGGCCCTTCACAGGTAGGGCAAAGCCAGGGAATTTGTATAATGGAGACTGTCACTGGTAACAAAGGAGGCCAAACTGTGTCTGAAGTTAACAGGCTCTACTTACTCTTGACCCTCGGATGGCCGGTTCAGGTCCCTGTATTTGCAGTGCCAGCTTGGTGACTCGGTTGCTCTGTCCCTGGCACCCTCAGTGTGGTTGGGTCCCTGTAGCTTGAAGCAATTTGGGGCCCCGACTGTCCCTTTGTGTGGCAGTCTCCTTGTCCGTACGGCGTCTGTGTCCCAAACCCTGATCCTTGCTTTACTGCTGGTGCCTCCGGGTCTGTGGGTCAGTGAAGTCCGTGAAGGTCCCCACACTGTGCAGGTATTTGCCAGGCCATATGAAACTGTCGCCTGACCTAGGGCCATGTGCCCCGTCGGTGCTCTAGTCCCAGCAGTACGCGGGTATACCTGCCCTGGCGACCACTCTCCTGTGCTCCCGGGTCACCATTACACGACCCAGCTCATAGGCACCTCTTTCTCCTTTCACTCTCTACTCTGTACTGTCTGTTGTCTCCTCCCACCAGGCTGTCTAGTTCCTGTGGTCTGGCTCCGCCCTCTAGGTGGCCATTCCCTTGTGTCCAACTAGTCAGTGACCCCTGGTGTGGATTGGAAACTGGAATTTTGGTGTGTTTAGGTATTGCTGGCACTGGCGTTCCAGGTTCCTGGGGATAGGCCCTCCATCCTGGTGAGGATGCAGTACCTCATAGTGCCCTGAGTGGCTCAGGGGCGCTACATTCCCCCTTGGTGAAACACAGCACCTCTTCGGGCTGTAAAGAGAATAACGTTTTGGGTTTTTTTTAACACTAGAAGTCTCAGAGAGGGGCCATTTAACATTTCTACCTTTGGAACTGTGATGGTGGAATATTGTGGATTGTGTACCATGTTGTGTAGGTTTCTATTTTAGGTGTGGTTCGCTGTTCATTCTGTGTATTCCTTGTGTGTACATTGTCCTGTTTGCAGGTTTAATCTCTCCCCTGCCAGGCTTATGTTCTTAAGTCTGGGGAGGGGCGTGGGATTCAACTAACTTCTCTGTTTACCTGGTGGATTTATCAGTCTATTGGGAACTTGAAGACAGAAGGAAGAAGATTCAACCTCTGAGGGAAAAGCTGCGGCTTCTCAGAGAGAAACTGGACATTTATTTGTCGCTTTCTGGACTATATTTGTGTTGCTACACTATTTTATCCTCTATATGGTGGATTATTTTATGGACCATTTTGATTTGCTCTTTGGATTGTACCGCCATCTCTCGCTCTGTTGATTGTGTGATATGGGAGAAGGACCCCATGACAGGACCCCAGAGACCGGTGGAATGACCTGAAGGATTTTAGCTAGCATCCTATAATCACCACAAACCTAAGAAGATCCCAGTGGTCAAAAACACCAATGATTGAGATGAGAGGAAGACCACTGGTAAAAGAAGAGACCAAGCACAAGTACTTAGTGAAATACAAAATCCATTTTAATAAGGTGCACGTGACACAAAGACAGTAATGACGAAAAGATCTAAAAATCGTCAGACACACAGAGTTGCACAGACACCACCAGCAGATATAATGAGGCTGCTAGAACCAAGGGGTTAATATCAAAAACCAGATAGCGAGGCAAATAGCGAAAGCATGTAATTAAGAGTAAACAAATAGTAGTCACCAATGTGTTTTCTCTCCCATTGTAACCGCTAAGATGACATGTCAGATATATAGTTAAGGGAAATTACCTTGAGACATGTTGGGAAATGCTAGCAGAAAGGCTGGTGGCGGTGGGCGTGGCCTCGACGCGCGTTTCACCGGGTGTGGCTTCGTCAGGAGGCTTGGCCATAGTGCATAGAGTGTGGGTTTATAAATGAATGACAGGGATCCAGCAGAAAATCGGCGCGCTCCGCGTCATGATGTCCCGCCTTCCAAGGCGGCAACCACAGGGCACCACGTGGAGGAACAGGAGGAGGACGTGTGTCATCCCACTATTCATCCCAAAAGCACCCGGCGGTCGCCCCCACAGAAGGCGCGAACAGCGCATGCGCGCGTCGCGTCTGTGCCTGGGTATTAGTCTCAAAACAATTTGCCAATGGCAACTAGAAACCCTAAACTAAAGACTGATCTATTAAAATCTAACTTTTAATTCATTATTTAAGATATAAAGGGACATACAGTTTAAAATCACTAAACATTGTGGTCTAACTCTGATTGGTATATAACCGTTCCCAATAAAGTGATTCCTAATCCAGACTGGCGTCTGTGAGTGATCTCTATATTATTCTTGTCATGAATGACCACTAATGCTTGCTAATTAAAAGACATGAAGCAGTAGCCTCCCCAACATGTTTCACCACACTGGCGTCATCAGGGGCTGAGGCTAATACTGACTTACTCTGTGTTTGAGGACCTTTTATAGTCTGAACCAAATACTGACAGCAGAAGTAACCAATAGTAATCAGTGTCATAGCGTGAGGAGGAAAAGGAGCCTGTCATATTAAGAGGGGTGTGTTTCCCTTTAAATGCCACAAGATGTTTTGTTAATTCAGCTGTCTGTTACAACGCAGCTTGTGCATTGGTCAGATCTGTTTAACACTATATTCCCTTAAGATTACAAAGTATTACAGTCCCATCACCATAACAGGGCAGTAGACAGAATCCTATCAAAGTTTTATAGAGCAAATAGTATACAATATATAGTACAAAAGCGAACACGATCACTGTCAGTGTGATCGCAGTCGGATGGCATCTGCTCAAACCGCGCATGCGTCCGCACTTAGAGTCTAAAGAGTGAGGGGTTACTAACCGCGCATGCGTCCGCACTTAGAGTCTAAAGAGTGAGGGGTTACTAACCGCGCATGCGTCCCCTCTTAGACTCGGAGGAGATGATCTTTGCTTAATGCGCGTGCGCCCGCACTTAGAAGCAGGGAAGACAGTTGCTTTCAACTGCGCCTGCGTCTACACTTAGAAACAAGGGGAATAACCATTCATAATGCGCGTGCGTCTGCACTTAGATGCACGGAGCATAATTTCCTCAAATCGTGCCTGCAGCTATACTTAGACTATGGATCATATATGCTCACACTTAAACTCTAGAGGGATTATCTCTTGCTACAAATATGTCCCTCTTTAGAACTGTAGGAAACTATATTAAATACTATATGTACACTATATTCGAAGCTGCTTTGGCATATATATGTCCATGCTTAAAATGGGGTAGGATTATCTCTCAGAGAGACAAGCTTTTCAATGATATGTTCCGATTTCAAACTTCAGTTTTATCTGACACTGATAATTGTAATAGGGTCTGCAATAAAAATTATTATATCTCTTTAATATACATCTAATAAGGTCCCATATAATAGATGTCCACAGATTTTCTATATCTATATGGTATAGGATAATTAATTAATTTGTATGGGGGTAGAGACTGTCACACAAAAAGTCTTACAGATTATTAAATAAAGGCTGTATATGTGAAGCCTTCATTCAAGCCATTTGGGCTCATACAGTTTAATCTAAAAATCCACCTCGCCTCCTCTTTTAGCAGTAGTCTATCCAAATTTCCTTTCCTTGCTCCCAATTTAACTTGTCTAATACCCCAAAATTTCAAATCTAGGGGCTTTTCACTATGACAATATCTCATGTGTCTAGAGAGAGGTGTATCCACTTTGGTGTTGATTGTACTAATATGCTTCGAAATCCTCCTCCGAAACTCTTGGATCGTTTTCCCCACATATAGTTTTTTACAAGGACATATTGCTCCATAAACCACTCCCTTCGATTTACAGTTGATTCTATCTTTTATGACATATATCTGGTTGTCTAACGGGTTGGTAAACTCTCTCTGTTTCGATAGATAGCTGCAAAAGGAGCATCTTCCGCATGGATGGGAGCCCTCCTGTAATCTTGTTAGCCAATCTCTTTCCGGATTCACCTTAGACTGAGTGAAATGGCTATGAGTTAGAGATTCTCTCAGATTCTTCCCCCTGCGGTAAGTAATGTTGGGGGTAACACCAATCACCGAGTTTAGGTCTGGGTCGGCTCTAAGAATGGGCCAATATTTTTTTAGGATGTTGTAGACCTCTCTAGAACATTCGTCATATGTGCCTATCACCCTAACCGGTGAGCTTTCATTTTTCTCCTTGTTTTTTGTCAGGAGTTCATCACGGTTCATTCCTTTTGCCCTATTGAAGGCTTTATGTAATACTTTTTTTGGGTAACCTCTTGCAGTAAAGAATTTAAATAATCTGCTACACTCTACTCCAAAACTTTTGTCATCAGAGCAATTTCTACGAGCTCTCATGTATTGTCCCACTGGGATCCCTGCTTTTAGCGGGATAGGGTGCCAGCTATCCCAATGCAACAAATTATTTGTCGCAGTTGGTTTTCTATAGGTATTTGTTTGTATGTTGCCATCCCCATCAATGGTGATTGTCAAATCCAGGAAATTGATGGTTTTATTACCAATCTCGTGAGTGTAATACATACCAATCCTATTGTTATTCAGGATAGTAACAAAATCCTGGAAGATATCTATTTCACCCTCCCATAGGATAAGTACATCGTCGATGTACCTACCCCAAAACAAAATGTGGCTAGTGTAAAAACTCAAATCCTCAGAAAATACAAAAACATCCTCCCACCAACCCAAAAAAAGGTTTGCGAAAGTGGGCGCACAAGTCGTACCCATGGCGGTACCCCTAATCTGGTGATATAGGGCACCGCCAAAGGTAAAGAAATTGTGCGTCAGAACAAAACGTAAAAGTGATAACAAAAATTCGTTATGAGGTGTGAATTGTTTACCCTTTGCTGCTAGGAAGTGGGCAACTGCTCCTATTCCCAATTCATGGTCGATGTTACTATACAGTCCTTCCACGTCCAAGCTAGTCAGAATGGTTGTCTTTGATACATTAAGGCCACGCAACTTTAGGACAAGATCTTTTGTGTCCCTGATGAAGGATGGCAACACCTGTACAAACGGGGATAGTAGTTCATCTATATACCTGCTGGCACCCTCTGTGAGGGAATCATTACCCGAGACTATCGGTCTGCCGGGTATTGGGACCACGTTCTTATGCACTTTAGGAAGTGCATAGAACGTGGCCAAAGTGGGATGGGGGTTATACATCTCTTTGTATTCATCCTCAGAAATCAGTGATGCTGATAGTGCAACCTTTAACAGGGACTGTAAATCTGCAAGATATTTATCAGTGGGGTCTGTACTCAGAATCTTGTAGGTTTTCTTATCATCCAGTAGTTTTCTTGCCATTTTTACATAGTCAGTCGTCTCCATCAAGACAATATTACCCCCTTTATCTGAACCCTTTATAGTGATCTCCTCTAGATCTTCAAGGTCATTCAGGGCTCTTTGTTCAGGTATACTGAGATTTTTTAGGGGGTAATATGTTCTACGATTGATTTTTTTAAGGTCCTCTCCTACCATATTCACAAAGGTGTCAATATTGTGATATTGGGAGAAAGGAGGAGTATTCTTACTTTTTGGTTTTAATGACGAGAATGGGGGTACAATCTCATTCACATATCCATCACTACCATCCTCTAGACTTTCCAAGACTCTGATTGCTTCATCCTCTTTCTCTTTCATAATCACAGGATCCCTGTTTTTTATAGTGTGATACTTATGTAATGCCAACCTTCTTGCAAAGAGATTTAGATCCTTTGTCCAAAGAAAATGATCATATTTAGGAACTGGTGTGAAAGACAATCCTTTTTTCAATAATTGCCTATGTGTCTCTTCCAGTTCAATTGATGATAAATTGAATATTTGCAGACCTAAACTCGGTGATTGGTGTTACCCCCAACATTACTTACCGCAGGGGGAAGAATCTGAGAGAATCTCTAACTCATAGCCATTTCACTCAGTCTAAGGTGAATCCGGAAAGAGATTGGCTAACAAGATTACAGGAGGGCTCCCATCCATGCGGAAGATGCTCCTTTTGCAGCTATCTATCGAAACAGAGAGAGTTTACCAACCCGTTAGACAACCAGATATATGTCATAAAAGATAGAATCAACTGTAAATCGAAGGGAGTGGTTTATGGAGCAATATGTCCTTGTAAAAAACTATATGTGGGGAAAACGATCCAAGAGTTTCGGAGGAGGATTTCGAAGCATATTAGTACAATCAACACCAAAGTGGATACACCTCTCTCTAGACACATGAGATATTGTCATAGTGAAAAGCCCCTAGATTTGAAATTTTGGGGTATTAGACAAGTTAAATTGGGAGCAAGGAAAGGAAATTTGGATAGACTACTGCTAAAAGAGGAGGCGAGGTGGATTTTTAGATTAAACTGTATGAGCCCAAATGGCTTGAATGAAGGCTTCACATATACAGCCTTTATTTAATAATCTGTAAGACTTTGTGTGACAGTCTCTACCCCCATACAAATTAATTAATTATCCTATACCATATAGATATAGAAAATCTGTGGACATCTATTATATGGGACCTTATTAGATGTATATTAAAGAGATATAATAATTTTTATTGCAGACCCTATTACAATTATCAGTGTCAGATAAAACTGAAGTTTGAAATCGGAACATATCATTGAAAAGCTTGTCTCTCTGAGATATAATCCTACCCCATTTTAAGCATGGACATATATATGCCAAAGCAGCTTCGAATATAGTGTACATATAGTATTTAATATAGTTTCCTACAGTTCTAAAGAGGGACATATTTGTAGCAAGAGATAATCCCTCTAGAGTTTAAGTGTGAGCATATATGATCCATAGTCTAAGTATAGCTGCAGGCACGATTTGAGGAAATTATGCTCCGTGCATCTAAGTGCAGACGCACGCGCATTATGAATGGTTATTCCCCTTGTTTCTAAGTGTAGACGCAGGCGCAGTTGAAAGCAACTGTCTTCCCTGCTTCTAAGTGCGGGCGCACGCGCATTAAGCAAAGATCATCTCCTCCGAGTCTAAGAGGGGACGCATGCGCGGTTAGTAACCCCTCACTCTTTAGACTCTAAGTGCGGACGCATGCGCGGTTTGAGCAGATGCCATCCGACTGCGATCACACTGACAGTGATCGTGTTCGCTTTTGTACTATATATTGTATACTATTTGCTCTATAAAACTTTGATAGGAATCTGTCTACTGCCCTGTTATGGTGATGGGACTGTAATACTTTGTAATCTTAAGGGAATATAGTGTTAAACAGATCTGACCAATGCACAAGCTGCGTTGTAACAGACAGCTGAATTAACAAAACATCTTGTGGCATTTAAAGGGAAACACACCCCTCTTAATATGACAGGCTCCTTTTCCTCCTCACGCTATGACACTGATTACTATTGGTTACTTCTGCTGTCAGTATTTGGTTCAGACTATAAAAGGTCCTCAAACACAGAGTAAGTCAGTATTAGCCTCAGCCCCCTGATGACGCCAGTGTGGTGAAACATGTTGGGGAGGCTACTGCTTCATGTCCTTTAATTAGCAAGCATTAGTGGTCATTCATGACAAGAATAATATAGAGATCACTCACAGACGCCAGTCTGGATTAGGAATCACTTTATTGGGAACGGTTATATACCAATCAGAGTTAGACCACAATGTTTAGTGATTTTAAACTGTATGTCCCTTTATATCTTAAATAATGAATTAAAAGTTAGATTTTAATAGATCAGTCTTTAGTTTAGGGTTTCTAGTTGCCATTGGCAAATTGCTTTGATTGCTGTTTACCCCTATGCTGACTGATAGAACGAGTTTTTTCAGTGGGTATTAGTCTCACCCTCCTGTCAAGGGTGATGTCAGAGACAGGGAGTGGAATCAATAAAGGGGTGGAGAATATTAGTCCGGACGTGTCCATCCAGAACAGGCAGAGGGTTAACAAGGGAGGCGGTAATGTAATGCCCCCGGGCAGTGACACGCGGGAGAAACAGATCATAGAGAAAACAAACGGCAGGGGAATTGCTGTGCCAAGAGCCGATCATATTATAAAAGGGTGGAATAGTAGATAGCTACAAAAGGCCAGCACCCGCAGTGTATTACAATGACGCTGGGTGAATAGTGAGTAGATTAGCATGTAAATTAGCAGGGAACAGGACAGAACCATGTGTGTAGGGTAAATTTAGATGTCGTGGGTGGGGGGTGCGCTGCTCGACCGCTCACTCGCGGCTCAGGTCCAGCTGCTGCTGCTCGGTGGTGGCTCGAGCGGTGGGCCGGATCCGGGGACTCGAGCGGCGCTCCTCGCCCGTGAGTGAAAAGGGGGATGGTTTTGGGGGGATTTATTGTCCGTGACACCACCCACGGTTGTGGTGAGGTTGTGACACCACCGCTGCTCTGGACGGGGATCCCGGGAGCGATGACGGGGAGCAGCTCGGATGTTGGTTCTCCCCTCCGTGGGTAGGGGGTTGGTTGTCCCGGGGCCGGTGAGGGAGAGATGACAGGTGGGTTACGGGACCTGGTGAGGTGCAGGGTCGCGGGGGCAGCGCTGTGCCGCACGGCACGGTGGTACTCACTCAGCCAGTAATTTACATGGAGTCTCTGGTCAAACACACGGCTGGATGGACGGGTCCCATAGGCGGCTGCGGTGTTTTTTCCCCTGACCCCAGGTTGGTAGTGTAAGTCCTTTCCTGCACCTTCGTGTACACTCCTCCTGCGCTCCGGTTTCCAGCTGACTCCCCGGTTCAGTACTGGTGGGCCACCGCCCAGCCCCGGCTACCTACGGTTCCACCAAGACTGTCTTCCCGGCCCCTGCAGACGGCCTCTACTGTCTGCCTGACTGCTATACGAGGGCCCTAGTCTCCAACCTAGGCCCCAGTCTGCGTCTGCCTCTCTGCAGACCTCCTCTCTCTTCCTCTGCCTGGACTTGTCTGTGTCGTTTCCTGCCTCAGACCAGCTAAACTCCTGGGTGGGTGTGTCCATCTGCCTGACTCCGCCCACCTGGTGTGTCTGTCTGAACCCGAGGGAGGAAATCAGGTCTCACTGGGGATGGCTGCTGTGACCAGCTGGGGGTGGGGGTGTGTGTGTGTTGTTACCTGTGGCCCCTGGCTTGTCCAGGGCGCCATATAGACAAATAACGTCAATAGTCTACAAGCACATAGCAGGGTGGAAAAGGTTAACCAGATCCCAAATGTAACATGACAGGAGAACCAAAGGTAAATAAAATTATATAAGTAAAGAAGGAATATCATATGCCAGGATTAAGGAACCCCCATATATGATATTAAATAAAATTTTAACTGGGGACATGGACAGAAGGTCAGACTAAATGGAAAACTTTCACACATGAAGTCTCTAGGCAAAGATAGGCTATACTAACAGAGGTTAAATTGGAAACATGTATAGGTCAAGATCTGGAGTGGCGGATCAGTATTCCAGCACTCAAGACCAGACCCAAAGGAGAGAAACATCAAAAATCCAAGAAGATCAGAAAGGGTGTCATATAACACTCGGTTTATATCTACAGGGATCCTCCTATCCGTTTATTCATATCCTGGGGATCGATTTGATGTACGGCCGGCTGCGGTCCTGAAGTTGGACGGGGGAAAATTTCCGAGCAGGCTGTGGAACACAGATTTTTGAAGATTGTCATCTGCAATTCTTTTCTGTTTATGTTTTCGTATATAGTATATCTGTTATATGACACCCTTTCTGATCTTCTTGGATTTTTGATTTTTCTCTCCTTTGGGTCTGGTCTTGAGTGCTGGAATACTGATCCGCCACTCCAGATCTTGACCTATACATGTTTCCAATTTAACCTCTGTTAGTATAGCCTATCTTTGCCTAGAGACTTCATGTGTGAAAGTTTTCCATTTAGTCTGACCTTCTGTCCATGTCCCCAGTTAACTTTTTATTTAATATCATATATGGGGGTTCCTTAATCCTGGCGTTTGTTTTCTATATGATCTGTTTCTCCCGCTGTGTCACTGCCCGGGGGCGTTACACTCCCGCCCCTTGTTAACCCTCTGCCTGTTCTGGATGGACACATCCGTACTAATATTCTCCACCCCTTTATTGATTCCACTCCCTGTCTCTGACATCACCCTTGACAGGAGGGTGAGACTAATACCCAGGCACAGACGCGACGCGCGCATGCGCTGTTCGCGCCTTCTGTGGGGGTGACCGCTGGGTGCTTTTGGGATGAATAGTGGGATGACGCACGTCCTCCTCCTGTTCCTCCACGTGGTGCCCTGTGGTCGCCGCCTTGGAAGGCGGGACATCATGACGCGGAGCGCGCCGATTTGCTGCTGGATCCCTGTCATTCATTGGTGTTTTTGATCACTGGGATCTTCTTAGGTTTGTAGTTCTTACTGAGACCCTCCCTTTAAGGGACGCTATAGGTTTATATCCTATAATCACTGTCTTTTGTTCTGCAATTAGGCCATTGCTGTCACACACAGGAGGTTGTTGTTTTCCATGGAGTTTAGCCATTTAGTTTCTAGTTAGTTCTATTCAGTTTATTGTATTTGATAATATAAAGACAATACACATTGTATTTAGTTTAGTTTTATTTGAGCAAGAAAAGCACTGAAACAATGAATCATTTTTTATATATTTTAAATAGAGAATTAGAAACTTTAGAGCAAGGTACAGCTGTGAGTAATGACCAGAAGGATTTGTGTCTAAGGCCTCAAGCACACTAGCGAAAAAAAATCGCGCGAAAAACGCAACGATGCGATTTTTTTTTTCTGCGATTTGCCAATGTATTTCAATGGCACCAAGCACACCTGCGATTTTTTTTTCGAGCAATTTTTTTCATAGGTGCCATTTACCTGCGATTTTTTTTCGTGCCAAAAAATCTTAGAGGAGTGATCTGTATGACCAATGGGACAGATCGCTGCAATTTTTTTGCAATTTTTGTTTTTTCCGCACCCATTGACTTGAATGGGCTGAGATTTTTTCGTGCAATTTTTTTTCACGCGAAATTCGCACAAGAGGACTGAAATTTTAGTGCGAAAAATATACAAAAGAACAACTGTTATTTGTTTCCATGCTTTTTATTTTTGTTATGGAAATAAAAAAAATACGAGGAATAAAACAATTCTACACATATATGCAATAGGCTGCAGTGGGGGGCTGCGTGTGTGTGTGTGGTGTGTGTGTGTGTGTGTGGTGTGTGTGCGCGTGTGTGTGGTGTGTGTGTGTGTGTGTGGTGTGTGTGTGTGTGTGTGGTGTGTGTGGTGTGTGTGTGTGTGTGTGGTGTGTGTGTGTGTGTGTGTGTGTGTGGTGTGTGTGTGGTGTGTGTGGGTGTGTGGTGTGTGTGTGTGCGTGTGTGTGTGTGTGCGCGTGTGTGTGGTGTGTGTGTGTGGTGTGTGTGTGTGTGTGTGGTGTGTGTGTGTGTGTGTGTGTGTGTGGTGTGTGTGTGTGTGTGCGCGTGTGTGTGTGTGGTGTGTGTGTGTGTGTGTGGTGTGTGTGCGCGTGTGTGTGTGCGCGTGTGTGTGTGTGGTGTGTGTGTGTGTGTGTGTGGTGTGTGTGTGTGTGGTGTGTGTGGTGTGTGTGTATATGTGTGTGGTGTGTGTGTGTGTGTGTGTGGTGTGTGGTGTGTGTGTGGTGTGTGTGTGTGGTGTGTGTGTGTGTGTGTGGTGTGTGTGTGTGTGTGTGGTGTGTGTGGTGTGTGTGTGTGTGTGTGGTGTGTGTGTGGTGTGTGTGTGTGGTGTGTGTGTGTGTGGTGTGTGTGCGCGTGTGTGTGTGCGCGTGTGTGTGTGTGTGGTGTGTGGTGTGTGTGTATATGTGTGTGGTGTGTGTGTGTGGTGTGTGTGGTGTGTGTGGTGTGTGTGTGTGTGGTGTGTGTGTGTGGTGTGTGTGGGTGTGGTGTGTGTGTGTGGTGTGTGGTGTGTGTGTATATGTGTGTGGTGTGTGTGTGGTGTGTGTGTGTGGTGTGTGTGTGTGTGTGTGGTGTGTGTGTGTGGTGTGTGTGTGTGGTGTGTGTGGGTGTGTGTGTGCGCGTGTGTGTGTGTGGTGTGTGTGTGTGGTGTGTGTGGTGTGTGTGTGTGGTGTGTGTGGTGTGTGTGTGTGTGTGTGCGCGTGTGTGTGTCAGTGGCATGTCCTTCTTGTGTGACTAGCATTTCAGCACTCACTCAGCAGTCTGTCTGCACTATCGGAACATACCTGGCACTGCCTGGGTATGTCCCTGGTACATTTTCCCACACATGTATTTGTAGCAGTCAACACATCTCTCAGTTGCACAATTGTTCATGCATCGATGGTTGACTCTTCGCCCTTTTGCCAGGGCTGGGTGTGGAAGGTTGTTGCCGAAGGAGTTTCTCCTTGCGTGCCTTCTTGTCAGTCACATGAGAGCCACCTAACTCTTTTGCAAGCTCAACCAGAAAGTCCACCCGTCTCTCCTGCACCCCAGAGCATGCCTGATAAAGAACAGGAGCATTCAGTGCTGCCATGTCAATCATGTTGTAGAACACGGCGACTGGCCATCTCCGTGTTCCTGCACGCACGCTGTACTCCCGCACCATTTGGTCCATTACATCTACACCGCACTTTGTGTGGTTGTGTTGTGTGACCGTGTTTGGCTTCCTTTTGTTGGTATCCTCAGTCTCAACCGCGCTGTGCATGCTGCTGAGAATGTAGACGGCCTTCTTCCGTTTGGGTGCATACACTGTCAGTGGTTGAAAACACCTGAGTTGTGAATTCAGTGCGGTCCATCTGTCTAGCGAATTGAGGAATTTCCCGGCGACTCTTGTTGACTGTGCCACGGATAGTGGTTTTCTGGCTAAGCAATCGTTGTGCAAGTGACAATGAAGTAAAGAATTTGTCCATGGTTACAGTTCTGCCCTTGTCCATGAATGATTCCCTCAGCCTCATCACTACAGTTTCGGACAGTCTCTCCCCGCTGGGACGACTGGGGTCCTTGCCAAGATATGGGAGGACCTTACAGATGTACTTTGATTTCAAGTCGCAAGCCACCCAAAACTTGATGCCAAACTTGTCTGGTTTTGTTGCAATGTATTGCAGAAAACAGCAGCGAGTCTTTGATGGTAAAAGTTGTTCATTAATAGTGATGTTTCGACCAGGGTTGTAGGATGCGATGCAGTTGGTGACAAACGATCTCCACACATCGGAGATTGCAGCAAACTTATCGGTCTCCACTCGCTCACTGCGTGTGAACATGTCATCAAAGCGTTGGTGTTCCATGATGTCTTAGAAGCGGTTTCGGGTCATAGTTGCAATGATCCTTGGGTTTGCCAGGTTTGCTGACCAGCTGTCACGTAGTGATGGGACCTTGGTCACCCCCGCAAAGATATTGACTGAAATAAATGCCATTAGTATCGGGAGACCCATGAACCAATCCACCTGCTCCGTGTTACGTGCATGTTGAGTAGTCCATTCTTGAATGCTACGAAGCATGTCAAGAGTGATATAACAGAGGAAGCTCTGAAGGCGACTCCGGACACTTCGTCTGGCCTTGGCACTTGGCTCTCCATCTGTAGGGTACGGTTCTATTGGGGTGAAATGGAGACGTTTCCACACTTGTACTTCACGCCACACTGTGCCATCTTTTGCGGTCTCTGTCGGCTCACTCGCCAACCGAGCTCTCTTTTTCGGTAGAAGAGGAGTCTCCTCATCTGCAAGATAAATAATTTCGAATTAACATTTTGTTTTGGTTCTAAATAAAAAAGATAAGAAATAAAAATAGGAAATTTGAAAAATCTAACCTGAAGACCGCTCCGAGTCTGAATCTGGTTGAAGGACTATGTCTTCTCCATCTGAGTCAGAAGGGTTGGTGTATCCCCCAGAGCACAAAAGGCTGCATGCAAATATCCCAGCACAACAATGCAGCTGGCGGGTGCGCAGACACACTCAGGAGTTAATTAAGAGTTCACCCTAACATTATTAGCGCCCATAATGTTAGGGTGAACTCTTAACCAGAGATCACTAGTTGCCTACTGTCTGGCCTAATTGGTGTAGACCAAGTGCATGCGTAAAGAATTCACACCAGACACAGTCGGATATGAAGTCTTTTCTTGGTCACAGTAAAGATGGCACCGAACAGACTGAGGAGAAGCATGCGTCCTCTGATATAGGCTAGGGGCGTACACAAGTTCGGATATGCACATTTAGTGGGACAGTTCATGAGCTAGCCAATGGGAAGATCTGTGTTGCTGTTGATGGGCGGGTCTGACTTCAGTGGAGGAATCCATGGTGTCATCTGATCTGTGGGTTGGTCTTCTAGCTTGACCAGTGGTCCTTCCATATATGGTGGTCTTCCTTCATCTGGACATTCCTTGCATTCCAGGCAAGGTGTGGAGAACAGGAAATGGCGGCCATCTTTAAATCTGTGTCATGTATATGATCTGAAACCTGAATTATGTAAGGCAAATCGACATATTTCCCACAATCCCTTCTCAAGAGGTTAATTAAGTATTTGATGGAAAGGTCCTCCTCAACAGCCCCCCTAAATACTTTATTAACCTTCTGACCCCACTCCTAACCCATCAGTCTCCAATACCTGGCTGCAACTCTTTTGTTTTTGCTGCCCGCTATACGAGCAATGCTAAGCCTTTGCCCCCATTGGTACAGACTTCGATTGGAGCCTGATGTACTCGCCCTACTCTGACTGCCTAGCTGGGGACTGTGAAAGACTGAAGGGGGCCTAGCTGCTCTATATCTACAGAATAGCCAACCTCCTGAGCTAGGAAAGTGGGGGCTGACGATTCTACTCCTTTCTCGATCATCTTCCTTATACAGGGAAAATCACAACAAACAACAATAGCTACAACAATTAAGACAACAAGGATCACTATGCCTATCTGAGCTAGCCATCTCTGCCATCCCTTCATCCATGAGAAGTATTGGTCCCAGGGATCCTCTACACCTGAATTCCTTTTTAATTCTTTCTGTAGAGAAGCTAGCTTTTTTATGGCTACCGTAACCGTCCCGGTGTGACCCGTATTATCTGGAATGTAGGTACAACACGCGGACTTCACCGTTTTACAAACACCTCCTTTCTCTGCCGGTGTCATGTCAAGGGCCATCCTGTTTTGAAAGGCCATTATTGATGTGGGGCCTAGCTGATCTGCCAAACCTTGAAGAGCGTCTCTAGTGTAATTGACAAATCTTTGTTGGATATAATAGATGTAATTGATCCAGTCTACGTTTTTATTTATGGTCACTAGAGGTAGTATGAATGACTCAAAACCTGCTTTGACTTGATCCCTGACTTTAAATTCTTCTGGTACCCCCCTTGGGACTCCTATAGCATCAATATAAACATGGGGGTCAAAACTGCCTTTGGTTTTGGGATTTGTCTTTTTGTTCTGTGTAGCTCTTCTGACGTTAGGGCTTCCTCTCCTTCTGCTGCTATGTAGAAGGGCATTATGGCTTTGGCTAGTGTGCATTCCCCCCATCCATTCACCTTCTGCTGCTATGTAGAAGGGCATTATGGCTTTGGCTAGTGTGCATTCCCCCATCCATTCACCTTCTGCTGCTATGTAGAAGGGCATTATGGCTTTGGCTAGTGTGCATTCCCCCATCCATTCACCTTCTGCTGCTATGTGGAAGGGCATTATGGCTTTGGCTAGTGTGCATTCCCCCATCCATTCTCCTTCTGCTGCTATGTAGAAGGGCATTATGGCTTTGGCTAGTGTGCATTCTCCCATCCATTCTCCTTCTGCTGCTATGTAGAAGGGCATTATGGCTTTGGCTAGTGTGTATTCCCCCATCCATTCACCTTCTGCTGCTATGTAGAAGGGCATTATGGCTTTGGCTAGTGTACATTCCCCCATCCTTTCACCTTCTGCTGCTATTTGGAAGGGCATTATGGCTTTGGCTAGTGTGCATTCCCCCATCCATTCACCTTCTGCTGCTATGTAGAAGGGCATTATGGCTTTGGCTAGTGTGCATTCCCCCATCCATTCACCTTCTGCTGCTATGTGGAAGGGCATTATGGCTTTGGCTAGTGTGCATTCCCCCATCCATTCTCCTTCTGCTGCTATGTAGAAGGGCATTATGGCTTTGGCTAGTGTGCATTCCCCCATCCATTCACCTTCTGCTGCTATATAGAAGGGCATTATGGCTTTGGCTAGTGTGCATTCCCCCATCCATTCACCTTCTGCTGCTATGTGGAAGGGCATTATGGCTTTGGCTAGTGTACATTCCCCCATCCATTCACCTTCTGCTGCTATGTAGAAGGGCATTATGGCTTTGGCTAGTGTACATTCCCCCATCCTTTCACCTTCTGCTGCTATATAGAAGGGCATTATGGCTTTGGCTAGTGTGCATTCCCCCATCCATTCACCTTCTGCTGCTATATAGAAGGGCATTATGGCTTTGGCTAGTGTACATTCCCCCATCCATTCACCTTCTGCTGCTATGTAGAAGGGCATTATGGCTTTGGCTAGTGTGCATTCCCCCATCCATTCACCTTCTGCTGCTATATAGAAGGGCATTATGGCTTTGGCTAGTGTGCATTCCCCCATCCATTCACCTTCTGCTGCTATATAGAAGGGCATTATGGCTTTGGCTAGTGTGCATTCCCCCATCCATTCACCTTCTGCTGCTATGTAGAAGGGCATTATGGCTTTGGCTAGTGTACATTCCCCCATCCTTTCACCTTCTGCTGCTATATAGAAGGGCATTATGGCTTTGGCTAGTGTGCATTCCCCCATCCATTCACCTTCTGCTGCTATATAGAAAGGCATTATGGCTTTGGCTAGTGTACATTCCCCCATCCTTTCACCTTCTGCTGCTATATAGAAGGGCATTATGGCTTTGGCTAGTGTGCATTCCCCCATCCATTCACCTTCTGCTGCTATGTAGAAGGGCATTATGGCTTTGGCTAGTGTGCATTCCCCCATCCATTCACCTTCTGCTGCTATGTAGAAGGGCATTATGGCTTTGGCTAGTGTGTATTCCCCCATCCATTCACCTTCTGCTGCTATGTGGAAGGGCATTATGGCTTTGGCTAGTGTGCATTCCCCCATCCATTCACCTTCTGCTGCTATGTAGAAGGGCATTATGGCTTTGGCTAGTGTACATTCCCCCATCCTTTCACCTTCTGCTGCTATATAGAAGGGCATTATGGCTTTGGCTAGTGTGCATTCCCCCATCCTTTCACCTTCTGCTGCTATGTAGAAGGGCATTATGGCTTTGGCTAGTGTGCATTCCCCCATCCATTCACCTTCTGCTGCTATGTAGAAGGGCATTATGGCTTTGGCTAGTGTGCATTCCCCCATCCATTCACCTTCTGCTGCTATGTAGAAGGGCATTATGGCTTTGGCTAGTGTGCATTCCCCCATCCATTCACCTTCTGCTGCTATGTAGAAGGGCATTATGGCTTTGGCTAGTGTGCATTCCCCCATCCATTCACCTTCTGCTGCTATGTAGAAGGGCATTATGGCTTTGGCTAGTGTGCATTCCCCCATCCATTCACCTTCTGCTGCTATGTGGAAGGGCATTATGGCTTTGGCTAGTGTGCATTCCCCCATCCATTCACCTTCTGCTGCTATGTGGAAGGGCATTATGGCTTTGGCTAGTGTGCATTCCCCCATCCATTCACCTTCTGCTGCTATGTGGAAGGGCATTATGGCTTTGGCTAGTGTGCATTCCCCCATCCATTCACCTTCTGCTGCTATGTAGAAGGGCATTATGGCTTTGGCTAGTGTGCATTCCCCCATCCACTCACCTTCTGCTGCTATGTAGAAGGGCATTATGGCTTTGGCTAGTGTACATTCCCCCATCCATTCACCTTCTGCTGCTATATAGAAGGGCATTATGGCTTTGGCTAGTGTGCATTCCCCCATCCATTCACCTTCTGCTGCTATGTAGAAGGGCATTATGGCTTTGGCTAGTGTGCATTCCCCCATCCACTCACCTTCTGCTGCTATGTAGAAGGGCATTATGGCTTTGGCTAGTGTGCATTCCCCCATCCATTCACCTTCTGCTGCTATGTAGAAGGGCATTATGGCTTTGGCTAGTGTGCATTCCCCCATCCATTCTCCTTCTGCTGCTATGTAGAAGGGTATTATGGCTTTGGCTAGTGTGCATTCCCCCATCCATTCACCTTCTGCTGCTATGTAGAAGGGCATTATGGCTTTGGCTAGTGTGCATTCCCCCATCCATTCTCCTTCTGCTGCTATGTAGAAGGGTATTATGGCTTTGGCTAGTGTGCATTCCCCCATCCATTCACCTTCTGCTGCTATATAGAAGGGCATTATGGCTTTGGCTAGTGTGCATTCTCCCAACCATTCACCTTCTGCTGCTATGTGGAAGGGCATTATGGCTTTGGCTAGTGTGCATTCCCCCATCCATTCACCTTCTGCTGCTATGTAGAAGGGCATTATGGCTTTGGCTAGTGTGCATTCCCCCATCCATTCACCTTCTGCTGCTATGTAGAAGGGCATTATGGCTTTGGCTAGTGTGCATTCCCCCATCCATTCACCTTCTGCTGCTATGTGGAAGGGCATTATGGCTTTGGCTAGTGTGTATTCCCCCATCCATTCACCTTCTGCTGCTATGTAGAAGGGCATTATGGCTTTGGCTAGTGTGCATTCCACCATCCATTCACCTTCTGCTGCTATGTAGAAGGGCATTATGGCTTTGGCTAGTGTGCATTCCCCCATCCATTCACCTTCTGCTGCTATGTGGAAGGGTATTATGGCTTTGGCTAGTGTGCATTCCCCCATCCATTCACCTTCTGCTGCTATATAGAAGGGCATTATGGCTTTGGCTAGTGTGCATTCCCCCATCCATTCACCTTTTGCTGCTATGTAGAAGGGCATTATGGCTTTGGCTAGTGTGCATTCCCCCATCCATTCACCTTTTGCTGCTATGTAGAAGGGCATTATGGCTTTGGCTAGTGTGCATTCCCCCATCCATTCACCTTCTGCTGCTATGTAGAAGGGCATTATGGCTTTGGCTAGTGTGCATTCCCCCATCCATTCACCTTCTGCTGCTATGTGGAAGGGTATTATGGCTTTGGCTAGTGTGCATTCCCCCATCCATTCACCTTCTGCTGCTATATAGAAGGGCATTATGGCTTTGGCTAGTGTGCATTCCCCCATCCATTCACCTTCTGCTGCTATGTAGAAGGGCATTATGGCTTTGGCTAGTGTGCATTCCCCCATCCATTCACCTTTTGCTGCTATGTAGAAGGGCATTATGGCTTTAGCTAGTGTGCATTCCCCCATCCATTCACCTTTTGCTGCTATGTAGAAGGGCATTATGGCTTTGGCTAGTGTGCATTCCCCCATCCAT
This sequence comes from Anomaloglossus baeobatrachus, assembly GCF_048569485.1. NCBI lineage: Eukaryota > Metazoa > Chordata > Amphibia > Anura > Aromobatidae > Anomaloglossus > Anomaloglossus baeobatrachus. The sequence continues at coordinate 593,305,064 of NC_134357.1, read as the reverse complement.
TCACCTTCTGCTGCTATGTAGAAGGGCATTATGGCTTTGGCTAGTGTGCATTCCCCCATCCATTCACCTTTTGCTGCTATGTAGAAAGGCATTATGGCTTTGGCTAGTGTGCATTCCCCCATCCATTCACCTTCTGCTGCTATGTAGAAGGGCATTATGGCTTTGGCTAGTGTGCATTCCCCCATCCATTCACCTTCTGCTGCTATGTAGAAGGGTATTATGGCTTTGGCTAGTGTGCATTCCCCCATCCATTCACCTTCTGCTGCTATGTAGATGGGCATTATGGCTTTGGCTAGTGTGCATTCCCCCATCCATCCACCTTCTGCTGCTATGTAGAAGGGCATTATGGCTTTGGCTAGTGTGCATTCCCCCATCCATTCACCTTCTGCTGCTATGTAGAAGGGCATTATGGCTTTGGCTAGTGTGCATTCCCCCATCCATTCACCTTCTGCTGCTATGTAGAAGGGCATTATGGCTTTGGCTAGTGTGCATTCCCCCATCCACTCACCTTCTGCTGCTATGTAGAAGGGCATTATGGCTTTGGCTAGTGTGCATTCCCCCATCCATTCACCTTCTGCTGCTATGTAGAAGGGCATTATGGCTTTGGCTAGTGTGCATTCCCCCATCCATTCTCCTTCTGCTGCTATGTAGAAGGGTATTATGGCTTTGGCTAGTGTGCATTCCCCCATCCATTCACCTTCTGCTGCTATGTAGAAGGGCATTATGGCTTTGGCTAGTGTGCATTCCCCCATCCATTCTCCTTCTGCTGCTATGTAGAAGGGTATTATGGCTTTGGCTAGTGTGCATTCCCCCATCCATTCACCTTCTGCTGCTATATAGAAGGGCATTATGGCTTTGGCTAGTGTGCATTCTCCCAACCATTCACCTTCTGCTGCTATGTGGAAGGGCATTATGGCTTTGGCTAGTGTGCATTCCCCCATCCATCCACCTTCTGCTGCTATGTAGAAGGGCATTATGGCTTTGGCTAGTGTGCATTCCCCCATCCATTCTCCTTCTGCTGCTATGTAGAAGGGTATTATGGCTTTGGCTAGTGTGCATTCCCCCATCCATTCACCTTCTGCTGCTATATAGAAGGGCATTATGGCTTTGGCTAGTGTGCATTCCCCCATCCATTCACCTTCTGCTGCTATGTGGAAGGGCATTATGGCTTTGGCTAGTGTGTATTCCCCCATCCATTCAACTTCTGCTGCTATGTAGAAGGGCATTATGGCTTTGGCTAGTGTGCATTCCACCATCCATTCACCTTCTGCTGCTATGTAGAAGGGCATTATGGCTTTGGCTAGTGTGCATTCCCCCATCCATTCACCTTCTGCTGCTATGTGGAAGGGTATTATGGCTTTGGCTAGTGTGCATTCCCCCATCCATTCACCTTCTGCTGCTATATAGAAGGGCATTATGGCTTTGGCTAGTGTGCATTCCCCCATCCATTCACCTTTTGCTGCTATGTAGAAGGGCATTATGGCTTTGGCTAGTGTGCATTCCCCCATCCATTCACCTTTTGCTGCTATGTAGAAGGGCATTATGGCTTTGGCTAGTGTGCATTCCCCCATCCATTCACCTTCTGCTGCTATGTAGAAGGGCATTATGGCTTTGGCTAGTGTGCATTCCCCCATCCATTCACCTTCTGCTGCTATGTGGAAGGGTATTATGGCTTTGGCTAGTGTGCATTCCCCCATCCATTCACCTTCTGCTGCTATATAGAAGGGCATTATGGCTTTGGCTAGTGTGCATTCCCCCATCCATTCACCTTCTGCTGCTATGTAGAAGGGCATTATGGCTTTGGCTAGTGTGCATTCCCCCATCCATTCACCTTTTGCTGCTATGTAGAAGGGCATTATGGCTTTAGCTAGTGTGCATTCCCCCATCCATTCACCTTTTGCTGCTATGTAGAAGGGCATTATGGCTTTGGCTAGTGTGCATTCCCCCATCCATTCACCTTCTGCTGCTATGTAGAAGGGCATTATGGCTTTGGCTAGTGTGCATTCCCCCATCCATTCACCTTTTGCTGCTATGTAGAAGGGCATTATGGCTTTGGCTAGTGTGCATTCCCCCATCCATTCACCTTCTGCTGCTATGTAGAAGGGCATTATGGCTTTGGCTAGTGTGCATTCCCCCATCCATTCACCTTCTGCTGCTATGTAGAAGGGTATTATGGCTTTGGCTAGTGTGCATTCCCCCATCCATTCACCTTCTGCTGCTATGTAGAAGGGCATTATGGCTTTGGCTAGTGTGCATTCCCCCATCCATTCACCTTCTGCTGCTATGTAGAAGGGCATTATGGCTTTGGCTAGTGTGTATTCCCCCATCCATTCACCTTCTGCTGCTATGTGGAAGGGCATTATGGCTTTGGCTAGTGTGCATTCCCCCATCCACTCACCTTCTGCTGCTATGTAGAAGGGCATTATGGCTTTGGCTAGTGTGCATTCCCCCATCCATTCACCTTCTGCTGCTATGTAGAAGGGCATTATGGCTTTGGCTAGTGTGCATTCCCCCATCCATTCACCTTCTGCTGCTATGTAGAAGGGCATTATGGCTTTGGCTAGTGTGCATTCCCCCATCCATTCTCCTTCTGCTGCTATGTAGAAGGGTATTATGGCTTTGGCTAGTGTGCATTCCCCCATCCATTCACCTTCTGCTGCTATATAGAAGGGCATTATGGCTTTGGCTAGTGTGCATTCCCCCATCCATTCACCTTCTGCTGCTATGTAGAAGGGCATTATGGCTTTGGCTAGTGTGCATTCCCCCATCCATTCACCTTCTGCTGCTATATAGAAGGGCATTATGGCTTTGGCTAGTGTGCATTCTCCCAACCATTCACCTTCTGCTGCTATGTGGAAGGGCATTATGGCATTGGCTAGTGTGCATTCCCCCATCCATCCACCTTCTGCTGCTATGTAGAAGGGCATTATGGCTTTGGCTAGTGTGCATTCCCCCATCCATTCACCTTCTGCTGCTATGTGGAAGGGCATTATGGCTTTGGCTAGTGTGTATTCCCCCATCCATTCACCTTCTGCTGCTATGTAGAAGGGCATTATGGCTTTGGCTAGTGTACATTCCCCCATCCATTCACCTTCTGCTGCTATGTAGAAGGGCATTATGGCTTTGGCTAGTGTGCATTCCACCATCCATTCACCTTCTGCTGCTATGTAGAAGGGCATTATGGCTTTGGCTAGTGTGCATTCCCCCATCCATTCACCTTCTGCTGCTATGTGGAAGGGTATTATGGCTTTGGCTAGTGTGCATTCCCCCATCCATTCTCCTTCTGCTGCTATGTAGAAGGGTATTATGGCTTTGGCTAGTGTGCATTCCCCCATCCATTCACCTTCTGCTGCTATATAGAAGGGCATTATGGCTTTGGCTAGTGTGCATTCCCCCATCCATTCACCTTTTGCTGCTATGTAGAAGGGCATTATGGCTTTGGCTAGTGTGCATTCCCCCATCCATTCACCTTTTGCTGCTATGTAGAAGGGCATTATGGCTTTGGCTAGTGTGCATTCCCCCATCCATTCACCTTCTGCTGCTATGTAGAAGGGCATTATGGCTTTGGCTAGTGTGCATTCCCCCATCCATTCACCTTCTGCTGCTATGTGGAAGGGTATTATGGCTTTGGCTAGTGTGCATTCCCCCATCCATTCACCTTCTGCTGCTATATAGAAGGGCATTATGGCTTTGGCTAGTGTGCATTCCCCCATCCATTCACCTTCTGCTGCTATGTAGAAGGGCATTATGGCTTTGGCTAGTGTGCATTCCCCCATCCATTCACCTTTTGCTGCTATGTAGAAGGGCATTATGGCTTTAGCTAGTGTGCATTCCCCCATCCATTCACCTTTTGCTGCTATGTAGAAGGGCATTATGGCTTTGGCTAGTGTGCATTCCCCCATCCATTCACCTTCTGCTGCTATGTAGAAGGGCATTATGGCTTTGGCTAGTGTGCATTCCCCCATCCATTCACCTTTTGCTGCTATGTAGAAGGGCATTATGGCTTTGGCTAGTGTGCATTCCCCCATCCATTCACCTTCTGCTGCTATGTAGAAGGGCATTATGGCTTTGGCTAGTGTGCATTCCCCCATCCATTCACCTTCTGCTGCTATGTAGAAGGGTATTATGGCTTTGGCTAGTGTGCATTCCCCCATCCATTCACCTTCTGCTGCTATGTAGATGGGCATTATGGCTTTGGCTAGTGTGCATTCCCCCATCCATTCACCTTCTGCTGCTATGTAGAAGGGCATTATGGCTTTGGCTAGTGTGCATTCCCCCATCCATTCTCCTTCTGCTGCTATGTAGAAGGGCATTATGGCTTTGGCTAGTGTGCATTCCCCCATCCATTCACCTTCTGCTGCTATGTAGAAGGGCATTATGGCTTTGGCTAGTGTGCATTCCCCCATCCATTCACCTTCTGCTGCTATGTAGAAGGGCATTATGGCTTTGGCTAGTGTGCATTCCCCCATCCATTCACCTTCTGCTGCTATGTAGAAGGGCATTATGGCTTTGGCTAGTGTGCATTCCCCCATCCATTCACGTTCTGCTGCTATGTAGAAGGGCATTATGGCTTTGGCTAGTGTGCATTCCCCCATCCATTCACCTTCTGCTGCTATGTAGAAGGGCATTATGGCTTTGGCTAGTGTGCATTCCCCCATCCATTCACCTTCTGCTGCTATGTGGAAGGGCATTATGGCTTTGGCTAGTGTGCATTCCCCATCCATTCACCTTCTGCTGCTATGTAGAAGGGCATTATGGCTTTGGCTAGTGTGCATTCCCCCATCCATTCACCTTCTGCTGCTATGTAGAAGGGCATTATGGCTTTGGCTAGTGTGCATTCCCCCATCCATTCACCTTCTGCTGCTATGTAGAAGGGCATTATGGCTTTGGCTAGTGTGCATTCTCCCATCCATTCACCTTCTGCTGCTATGTGGAAGGGCATTATGGCTTTGGCTAGTGTGCATTCCCCCATCCATCCACCTTCTGCTGCTATGTAGAAGGGCATTATGGCTTTGGCTAGTGTGCATTCTCCCATCCATTCACCTTCTGCTGCTATGTGGAAGGGCATTATGGCTTTGGCTAGTGTGCATTCCCCCATCCATTCACCTTCTGCTGCTATGTGGAAGGGCATTATGGCTTTGGCTAGTGTGCATTCCCCCATCCATTCACCTTCTGCTGCTATGTAGAAGGGCATTATGGCTTTGGCTAGTGTGCATTCCCCCATCCATTCACCTTCTGCTGCTATGTAGAAGGGCATTATGGCTTTGGCTAGTGTGCATTCCCCCATCCATTCACCTTCTGCTGCTATGTGGAAGGGCATTATGGCTTTGGCTAGTGTGCATTCCCCCATCCATTCACCTTCTGCTGCTATGTAGAAGGGCATTATGGCTTTGGCTAGTGTGCATTCCCCCATCCATTCACCTTCTGCTGCTATGTAGAAGGGCATTATGGCTTTGGCTAGTGTGCATTCCCCCATCCATTCACCTTCTGCTGCTATGTGGAAGGGCATTATGGCTTTGGCTAGTGTACATTCCCCCATCCATTCTCCTTCTGCTGCTATGTAGAAGGGCATTATGGCTTTGGCTAGTGTGCATTCCCCCATCCATCCACCTTCTGCTGCTATGTAGAAGGGCATTATGGCTTTGGCTAGTGTGCATTCCCCCATCCATTCACCTTCTGCTGCTATGTAGAAGGGCATTATGGCTTTGGCTAGTGTGCATTCCCCCATCCATTCACCTTCTGCTGCTATGTAGAAGGGCATTATGGCTTTGGCTAGTGTGTATTCCCCCATCCATTCACCTTCTGCTGCTATGTAGAAGGGCATTATGGCTTTGGCTAGTGTGCATTCCCCCATCCATTCTCCTTCTGCTGCTATGTAGAAGGGCATTATGGCTTTGGCTAGTGTGCATTCCCCCATCCATCCACCTTCTGCTGCTATGTAGAAGGGCATTATGGCTTTGGCTAGTGTGCATTCCCCCATCCATTCACCTTCTGCTGCTATGTAGAAGGGCATTATGGCTTTGGCTAGTGTGCATTCCCCCATCCATTCACCTTCTGCTGCTATGTAGAAGGGCATTATGGCTTTGGCTAGTGTGTATTCCCCCATCCATTCACCTTCTGCTGCTATGTAGAAGGGCATTATGGCTTTGGCTAGTGTGCATTCCCCCATCCATTCACCTTCTGCTGCTATGTAGAAGGGCATTATGGCTTTGGCTAGTGTGCATTCCCCCATCCATTCACCTTCTGCTGCTATGTGGAAGGGCATTATGGCTTTGGCTAGTGTGCATTCCCCCATCCATTCACCTTCTGCTGCTATGTAGAAGGGCATTATGGCTTTGGCTAGTGTGCATTCCCCCATCCATCCACCTTCTGCTGCTATGTAGAAGAGCATTATGGCTTTGGCTAGTGTGCATTCCCCCATCCATTCTCCTTCTGCTGCTATGTAGAAGGGTATTATGGCTTTGGCTAGTGTGCATTCCCCCATCCATTCACCTTCTGCTGCTATGTAGAAGGGCATTATGGCTTTGGCTAGTGTACATTCCCCCATCCATTCACCTTCTGCTGCTATGTAGAAGGGTATTATGGCTTTGGCTAGTGTGCATTCCCCCATCCATTCACCTTCTGCTGCTATATAGAAGGGCATTATGGCTTTGGCTAGTGTGCATTCTCCCAACCATTCACCTTCTGCTGCTATGTGGAAGGGCATTATGGCTTTGGCTAGTGTGCATTCCCCCATCCATCCACCTTCTGCTGCTATGTAGAAGGGCATTATGGCTTTGGCTAGTGTGCATTCCCCCATCCATTCACCTTCTGCTGCTATGTGGAAGGGCATTATGGCTTTGGCTAGTGTGTATTCCCCCATCCATTCACCTTCTGCTGCTATGTAGAAGGGCATTATGGCTTTGGCTAGTGTGCATTCCACCATCCATTCACCTTCTGCTGCTATGTAGAAGGGCATTATGGCTTTGGCTAGTGTACATTCCCCCATCCATTCTCCTTCTGCTGCTATATAGAAGGGCATTATGGCTTTGGCTAGTGTGCATTCCCCCATCCATTCATCTTCTGCTGCTATGTGGAAGGGCATTATGGCTTTGGCTAGTGTGCATTCCCCCATCCATTCACCTTCTGCTGCTATGTAGAAGGGCATTATGGCTTTGGCTAGTGTGCATTCCCCCATCCATTCACCTTCTGCTGCTATGTAGAAGGGCATTATGGCTTTGGCTAGTGTGCATTCCCCCATCCATTCACCTTCTGCTGCTATGTAGAAGGGTATTATGGCTTTGGCTAGTGTACATTCCCCCATCCTTTCACCTTCTGCTGCTATATAGAAGGGCATTATGGCTTTGGCTAGTGTGCATTCCCCCATCCTTTCACCTTCTGCTGCTATGTAGAAGGGCATTATGGCTTTGGCTAGTGTGCATTCCCCCATCCATTCACCTTCTGCTGCTATGTAGAAGGGCATTATGGCTTTGGCTAGTGTGCATTCCCCCATCCATTCACCTTCTGCTGCTATGTAGAAGGGCATTATGGCTTTGGCTAGTGTGCATTCCCCCATCCATTCTCCTTCTGCTGCTATGTAGAAGGGCATTATGGCTTTGGCTAGTGTGCATTCCCCCATCCACTCACCTTCTGCTGCTATGTAGAAGGGCATTATGGCTTTGGCTAGTGTGCATTCCCCCATCCATTCACCTTCTGCTGCTATGTGGAAGGGCATTATGGCTTTGGCTAGTGTGCATTCCCCCATCCATTCACCTTCTGCTGCTATGTGGAAGGGCATTATGGCTTTGGCTAGTGTGCATTCCCCCATCCATTCACCTTCTGCTGCTATGTAGAAGGGCATTATGGCTTTGGCTAGTGTGCATTCCCCCATCCATTCACCTTCTGCTGCTATGTGGAAGGGCATTATGGCTTTGGCTAGTGTGCATTCCCCCATCCATTCACCTTCTGCTGCTATGTGGAAGGGCATTATGGCTTTGGCTAGTGTGCATTCCCCCATCCATTCACCTTCTGCTGCTATGTGGAAGGGCATTATGGCTTTGGCTAGTGTGCATTCCCCCATCCATTCACCTTCTGCTGCTATGTAGAAGGGCATTATGGCTTTGGCTAGTGTGCATTCCCCCATCCACTCACCTTCTGCTGCTATGTAGAAGGGCATTATGGCTTTGGCTAGTGTACATTCCCCCATCCATTCACCTTCTGCTGCTATATAGAAGGGCATTATGGCTTTGGCTAGTGTGCATTCCCCCATCCATTCACCTTCTGCTGCTATGTAGAAGGGCATTATGGCTTTGGCTAGTGTGCATTCCCCCATCCACTCACCTTCTGCTGCTATGTAGAAGGGCATTATGGCTTTGGCTAGTGTGCATTCCCCCATCCATTCACCTTCTGCTGCTATGTAGAAGGGCATTATGGCTTTGGCTAGTGTGCATTCCCCCATCCATTCTCCTTCTGCTGCTATGTAGAAGGGTATTATGGCTTTGGCTAGTGTGCATTCCCCCATCCATTCACCTTCTGCTGCTATGTAGAAGGGCATTATGGCTTTGGCTAGTGTGCATTCCCCCATCCATTCTCCTTCTGCTGCTATGTAGAAGGGTATTATGGCTTTGGCTAGTGTGCATTCCCCCATCCATTCACCTTCTGCTGCTATATAGAAGGGCATTATGGCTTTGGCTAGTGTGCATTCTCCCAACCATTCACCTTCTGCTGCTATGTGGAAGGGCATTATGGCTTTGGCTAGTGTGCATTCCCCCATCCATTCACCTTCTGCTGCTATGTAGAAGGGCATTATGGCTTTGGCTAGTGTGCATTCCCCCATCCATTCACCTTCTGCTGCTATGTAGAAGGGTATTATGGCTTTGGCTAGTGTGCATTCCCCCATCCATTCACCTTCTGCTGCTATGTAGAAGGGCATTATGGCTTTGGCTAGTGTGCATTCCCCCATCCATTCACCTTCTGCTGCTATGTGGAAGGGCATTATGGCTTTGGCTAGTGTGCATTCCCCCATCCATTCTCCTTCTGCTGCTATGTAGAAGGGTATTATGGCTTTGGCTAGTGTGCATTCCCCCATCCATTCACCTTCTGCTGCTATATAGAAGGGCATTATGGCTTTGGCTAGTGTGCATTCCCCCATCCATTCACCTTTTGCTGCTATGTAGAAGGGCATTATGGCTTTGGCTAGTGTGCATTCCCCCATCCATTCACCTTTTGCTGCTATGTAGAAGGGCATTATGGCTTTGGCTAGTGTGCATTCCCCCATCCATTCACCTTCTGCTGCTATGTAGAAGGGCATTATGGCTTTGGCTAGTGTGCATTCCCCCATCCATTCACCTTCTGCTGCTATGTGGAAGGGTATTATGGCTTTGGCTAGTGTGCATTCCCCCATCCATTCACCTTCTGCTGCTATATAGAAGGGCATTATGGCTTTGGCTAGTGTGCATTCCCCCATCCATTCACCTTCTGCTGCTATGTAGAAGGGCATTATGGCTTTGGCTAGTGTGCATTCCCCCATCCATTCACCTTTTGCTGCTATGTAGAAGGGCATTATGGCTTTAGCTAGTGTGCATTCCCCCATCCATTCACCTTTTGCTGCTATGTAGAAGGGCATTATGGCTTTGGCTAGTGTGCATTCCCCCATCCATTCACCTTCTGCTGCTATGTAGAAGGGCATTATGGCTTTGGCTAGTGTGCATTCCCCCATCCATTCACCTTTTGCTGCTATGTAGAAGGGCATTATGGCTTTGGCTAGTGTGCATTCCCCCATCCATTCACCTTCTGCTGCTATGTAGAAGGGCATTATGGCTTTGGCTAGTGTGCATTCCCCCATCCATTCACCTTCTGCTGCTATGTAGAAGGGTATTATGGCTTTGGCTAGTGTGCATTCCCCCATCCATTCACCTTCTGCTGCTATGTAGATGGGCATTATGGCTTTGGCTAGTGTGCATTCCCCCATCCATTCACCTTCTGCTGCTATGTAGAAGGGCATTATGGCTTTGGCTAGTGTGCATTCCCCCATCCATTCTCCTTCTGCTGCTATGTAGAAGGGCATTATGGCTTTGGCTAGTGTGCATTCCCCCATCCATTCACCTTCTGCTGCTATGTAGAAGGGCATTATGGCTTTGGCTAGTGTGCATTCCCCCATCCATTCACCTTCTGCTGCTATGTAGAAGGGCATTATGGCTTTGGCTAGTGTGCATTCCCCCATCCATTCACCTTCTGCTGCTATGTAGAAGGGCATTATGGCTTTGGCTAGTGTGCATTCCCCCATCCATTCACGTTCTGCTGCTATGTAGAAGGGCATTATGGCTTTGGCTAGTGTGCATTCCCCCATCCATTCACCTTCTGCTGCTATGTAGAAGGGCATTATGGCTTTGGCTAGTGTGCATTCCCCCATCCATTCACCTTCTGCTGCTATGTGGAAGGGCATTATGGCTTTGGCTAGTGTGCATTCCCCATCCATTCACCTTCTGCTGCTATGTAGAAGGGCATTATGGCTTTGGCTAGTGTGCATTCCCCCATCCATTCACCTTCTGCTGCTATGTAGAAGGGCATTATGGCTTTGGCTAGTGTGCATTCCCCCATCCATTCACCTTCTGCTGCTATGTAGAAGGGCATTATGGCTTTGGCTAGTGTGCATTCTCCCATCCATTCACCTTCTGCTGCTATGTGGAAGGGCATTATGGCTTTGGCTAGTGTGCATTCCCCCATCCATCCACCTTCTGCTGCTATGTAGAAGGGCATTATGGCTTTGGCTAGTGTGCATTCTCCCATCCATTCACCTTCTGCTGCTATGTGGAAGGGCATTATGGCTTTGGCTAGTGTGCATTCCCCCATCCATTCACCTTCTGCTGCTATGTGGAAGGGCATTATGGCTTTGGCTAGTGTGCATTCCCCCATCCATTCACCTTCTGCTGCTATGTAGAAGGGCATTATGGCTTTGGCTAGTGTGCATTCCCCCATCCATTCACCTTCTGCTGCTATGTAGAAGGGCATTATGGCTTTGGCTAGTGTGCATTCCCCCATCCATTCACCTTCTGCTGCTATGTGGAAGGGCATTATGGCTTTGGCTAGTGTGCATTCCCCCATCCATTCACCTTCTGCTGCTATGTAGAAGGGCATTATGGCTTTGGCTAGTGTGCATTCCCCCATCCATTCACCTTCTGCTGCTATGTAGAAGGGCATTATGGCTTTGGCTAGTGTGCATTCCCCCATCCATTCACCTTCTGCTGCTATGTAGAAGGGCATTATGGCTTTGGCTAGTGTACATTCCCCCATCCATTCTCCTTCTGCTGCTATGTGGAAGGGCATTATGGCTTTGGCTAGTGTGCATTCCCCCATCCATCCACCTTCTGCTGCTATGTAGAAGGGCATTATGGCTTTGGCTAGTGTGCATTCCCCCATCCATTCACCTTCTGCTGCTATGTAGAAGGGCATTATGGCTTTGGCTAGTGTGCATTCCCCCATCCATTCACCTTCTGCTGCTATGTGGAAGGGCATTATGGCTTTGGCTAGTGTACATTCCCCCATCCATTCTCCTTCTGCTGCTATGTAGAAGGGCATTATGGCTTTGGCTAGTGTGCATTCCCCCATCCATCCACCTTCTGCTGCTATGTAGAAGGGCATTATGGCTTTGGCTAGTGTGCATTCCCCCATCCATTCACCTTCTGCTGCTATGTAGAAGGGCATTATGGCTTTGGCTAGTGTGCATTCCCCCATCCATTCACCTTCTGCTGCTATGTAGAAGGGCATTATGGCTTTGGCTAGTGTGTATTCCCCCATCCATTCACCTTCTGCTGCTATGTAGAAGGGCATTATGGCTTTGGCTAGTGTGCATTCCCCCATCCATTCTCCTTCTGCTGCTATGTAGAAGGGCATTATGGCTTTGGCTAGTGTGCATTCCCCCATCCATCCACCTTCTGCTGCTATGTAGAAGGGCATTATGGCTTTGGCTAGTGTGCATTCCCCCATCCATTCACCTTCTGCTGCTATGTAGAAGGGCATTATGGCTTTGGCTAGTGTGCATTCCCCCATCCATTCACCTTCTGCTGCTATGTAGAAGGGCATTATGGCTTTGGCTAGTGTGTATTCCCCCATCCATTCACCTTCTGCTGCTATGTAGAAGGGCATTATGGCTTTGGCTAGTGTGCATTCCCCCATCCATTCACCTTCTGCTGCTATGTAGAAGGGCATTATGGCTTTGGCTAGTGTGCATTCCCCCATCCATTCACCTTCTGCTGCTATGTGGAAGGGCATTATGGCTTTGGCTAGTGTGCATTCCCCCATCCATTCACCTTCTGCTGCTATGTAGAAGGGCATTATGGCTTTGGCTAGTGTGCATTCCCCCATCCATCCACCTTCTGCTGCTATGTAGAAGAGCATTATGGCTTTGGCTAGTGTGCATTCCCCCATCCATTCTCCTTCTGCTGCTATGTAGAAGGGTATTATGGCTTTGGCTAGTGTGCATTCCCCCATCCATTCACCTTCTGCTGCTATGTAGAAGGGCATTATGGCTTTGGCTAGTGTACATTCCCCCATCCATTCACCTTCTGCTGCTATGTAGAAGGGTATTATGGCTTTGGCTAGTGTGCATTCCCCCATCCATTCACCTTCTGCTGCTATATAGAAGGGCATTATGGCTTTGGCTAGTGTGCATTCTCCCAACCATTCACCTTCTGCTGCTATGTGGAAGGGCATTATGGCTTTGGCTAGTGTGCATTCCCCCATCCATCCACCTTCTGCTGCTATGTAGAAGGGCATTATGGCTTTGGCTAGTGTGCATTCCCCCATCCATTCACCTTCTGCTGCTATGTGGAAGGGCATTATGGCTTTGGCTAGTGTGTATTCCCCCATCCATTCACCTTCTGCTGCTATGTAGAAGGGCATTATGGCTTTGGCTAGTGTGCATTCCACCATCCATTCACCTTCTGCTGCTATGTAGAAGGGCATTATGGCTTTGGCTAGTGTACATTCCCCCATCCATTCTCCTTCTGCTGCTATATAGAAGGGCATTATGGCTTTGGCTAGTGTGCATTCCCCCATCCATTCATCTTCTGCTGCTATGTGGAAGGGCATTATGGCTTTGGCTAGTGTGCATTCCCCCATCCATTCACCTTCTGCTGCTATGTAGAAGGGCATTATGGCTTTGGCTAGTGTGCATTCCCCCATCCATTCACCTTCTGCTGCTATGTAGAAGGGCATTATGGCTTTGGCTAGTGTGCATTCCCCCATCCATTCACCTTCTGCTGCTATGTAGAAGGGTATTATGGCTTTGGCTAGTGTACATTCCCCCATCCTTTCACCTTCTGCTGCTATATAGAAGGGCATTATGGCTTTGGCTAGTGTGCATTCCCCCATCCTTTCACCTTCTGCTGCTATGTAGAAGGGCATTATGGCTTTGGCTAGTGTGCATTCCCCCATCCATTCACCTTCTGCTGCTATGTAGAAGGGCATTATGGCTTTGGCTAGTGTGCATTCCCCCATCCATTCACCTTCTGCTGCTATGTAGAAGGGCATTATGGCTTTGGCTAGTGTGCATTCCCCCATCCATTCTCCTTCTGCTGCTATGTAGAAGGGCATTATGGCTTTGGCTAGTGTGCATTCCCCCATCCACTCACCTTCTGCTGCTATGTAGAAGGGCATTATGGCTTTGGCTAGTGTGCATTCCCCCATCCATTCACCTTCTGCTGCTATGTAGAAGGGTATTATGGCTTTGGCTAGTGTGCATTCCCCCATCCATTCTCCTTCTGCTGCTATGTAGAAGGGCATTATGGCTTTGGCTAGTGTGCATTCCCCCATCCATTCACCTTCTGCTGCTATGTGGAAGGGCATTATGGCTTTGGCTAGTGTGCATTCCCCCATCCATTCACCTTCTGCTGCTATGTGGAAGGGCATTATGGCTTTGGCTAGTGTGCATTCCCCCATCCATTCACCTTCTGCTGCTATGTAGAAGGGCATTATGGCTTTGGCTAGTGTGCATTCCCCCATCCATTCACCTTCTGCTGCTATGTGGAAGGGCATTATGGCTTTGGCTAGTGTGCATTCCCCCATCCATTCACCTTCTGCTGCTATGTGGAAGGGCATTATGGCTTTGGCTAGTGTGCATTCCCCCATCCATTCACCTTCTGCTGCTATGTGGAAGGGCATTATGGCTTTGGCTAGTGTGCATTCCCCCATCCATTCACCTTCTGCTGCTATGTAGAAGGGCATTATGGCTTTGGCTAGTGTGCATTCCCCCATCCACTCACCTTCTGCTGCTATGTAGAAGGGCATTATGGCTTTGGCTAGTGTACATTCCCCCATCCATTCACCTTCTGCTGCTATATAGAAGGGCATTATGGCTTTGGCTAGTGTGCATTCCCCCATCCATTCACCTTCTGCTGCTATGTAGAAGGGCATTATGGCTTTGGCTAGTGTGCATTCCCCCATACACTCACCTTCTGCTGCTATGTAGAAGGGCATTATGGCTTTGGCTAGTGTGCATTCCCCCATCCATTCACCTTCTGCTGCTATGTAGAAGGGCATTATGGCTTTGGCTAGTGTGCATTCCCCCATCCATTCTCCTTCTGCTGCTATGTAGAAGGGTATTATGGCTTTGGCTAGTGTGCATTCCCCCATCCATTCACCTTCTGCTGCTATGTAGAAGGGCATTATGGCTTTGGCTAGTGTGCATTCCCCCATCCATTCTCCTTCTGCTGCTATGTAGAAGGGTATTATGGCTTTGGCTAGTGTGCATTCCCCCATCCATTCACCTTCTGCTGCTATATAGAAGGGCATTATGGCTTTGGCTAGTGTGCATTCTCCCAACCATTCACCTTCTGCTGCTATGTGGAAGGGCATTATGGCTTTGGCTAGTGTGCATTCCCCCATCCATTCACCTTCTGCTGCTATGTAGAAGGGCATTATGGCTTTGGCTAGTGTGCATTCCCCCATCCATTCACCTTCTGCTGCTATGTAGAAGGGCATTATGGCTTTGGCTAGTGTGCATTCCCCCATCCATTCACCTTCTGCTGCTATGTGGAAGGGCATTATGGCTTTGGCTAGTGTGTATTCCCCCATCCATTCACCTTCTGCTGCTATGTAGAAGGGCATTATGGCTTTGGCTAGTGTGCATTCCACCATCCATTCACCTTCTGCTGCTATGTAGAAGGGCATTATGGCTTTGGCTAGTGTGCATTCCCCCATCCATTCACCTTCTGCTGCTATGTGGAAGGGTATTATGGCTTTGGCTAGTGTGCATTCCCCCATCCATTCACCTTCTGCTGCTATATAGAAGGGCATTATGGCTTTGGCTAGTGTGCATTCCCCCATCCATTCACCTTTTGCTGCTATGTAGAAGGGCATTATGGCTTTGGCTAGTGTGCATTCCCCCATCCATTCACCTTTTGCTGCTATGTAGAAGGGCATTATGGCTTTGGCTAGTGTGCATTCCCCCATCCATTCACCTTCTGCTGCTATGTAGAAGGGCATTATGGCTTTGGCTAGTGTGCATTCCCCCATCCATTCACCTTCTGCTGCTATGTGGAAGGGTATTATGGCTTTGGCTAGTGTGCATTCCCCCATCCATTCACCTTCTGCTGCTATATAGAAGGGCATTATGGCTTTGGCTAGTGTGCATTCCCCCATCCATTCACCTTCTGCTGCTATGTAGAAGGGCATTATGGCTTTGGCTAGTGTGCATTCCCCCATCCATTCACCTTTTGCTGCTATGTAGAAGGGCATTATGGCTTTAGCTAGTGTGCATTCCCCCATCCATTCACCTTTTGCTGCTATGTAGAAGGGCATTATGGCTTTGGCTAGTGTGCATTCCCCCATCCATTCACCTTCTGCTGCTATGTAGAAGGGCATTATGGCTTTGGCTAGTGTGCATTCCCCCATCCATTCACCTTTTGCTGCTATGTAGAAGGGCATTATGGCTTTGGCTAGTGTGCATTCCCCCATCCATTCACCTTCTGCTGCTATGTAGAAGGGCATTATGGCTTTGGCTAGTGTGCATTCCCCCATCCATTCACCTTCTGCTGCTATGTAGAAGGGTATTATGGCTTTGGCTAGTGTGCATTCCCCCATCCATTCACCTTCTGCTGCTATGTAGATGGGCATTATGGCTTTGGCTAGTGTGCATTCCCCCATCCATCCACCTTCTGCTGCTATGTAGAAGGGCATTATGGCTTTGGCTAGTGTGCATTCCCCCATCCATTCACCTTCTGCTGCTATGTAGAAGGGCATTATGGCTTTGGCTAGTGTGCATTCCCCCATCCATTCACCTTCTGCTGCTATGTAGAAGGGCATTATGGCTTTGGCTAGTGTGCATTCCCCCATCCACTCACCTTCTGCTGCTATGTAGAAGGGCATTATGGCTTTGGCTAGTGTGCATTCCCCCATCCATTCACCTTCTGCTGCTATGTAGAAGGGCATTATGGCTTTGGCTAGTGTGCATTCCCCCATCCATTCTCCTTCTGCTGCTATGTAGAAGGGTATTATGGCTTTGGCTAGTGTGCATTCCCCCATCCATTCACCTTCTGCTGCTATGTAGAAGGGCATTATGGCTTTGGCTAGTGTGCATTCCCCCATCCATTCTCCTTCTGCTGCTATGTAGAAGGGTATTATGGCTTTGGCTAGTGTGCATTCCCCCATCCATTCACCTTCTGCTGCTATATAGAAGGGCATTATGGCTTTGGCTAGTGTGCATTCTCCCAACCATTCACCTTCTGCTGCTATGTGGAAGGGCATTATGGCTTTGGCTAGTGTGCATTCCCCCATCCATCCACCTTCTGCTGCTATGTAGAAGGGCATTATGGCTTTGGCTAGTGTGCATTCCCCCATCCATTCTCCTTCTGCTGCTATGTAGAAGGGTATTATGGCTTTGGCTAGTGTGCATTCCCCCATCCATTCACCTTCTGCTGCTATATAGAAGGGCATTATGGCTTTGGCTAGTGTGCATTCCCCCATCCATTCACCTTCTGCTGCTATGTGGAAGGGCATTATGGCTTTGGCTAGTGTGTATTCCCCCATCCATTCACCTTCTGCTGCTATGTAGAAGGGCATTATGGCTTTGGCTAGTGTGCATTCCACCATCCATTCACCTTCTGCTGCTATGTAGAAGGGCATTATGGCTTTGGCTAGTGTGCATTCCCCCATCCATTCACCTTCTGCTGCTATGTGGAAGGGTATTATGGCTTTGGCTAGTGTGCATTCCCCCATCCATTCACCTTCTGCTGCTATATAGAAGGGCATTATGGCTTTGGCTAGTGTGCATTCCCCCATCCATTCACCTTTTGCTGCTATGTAGAAGGGCATTATGGCTTTGGCTAGTGTGCATTCCCCCATCCATTCACCTTTTGCTGCTATGTAGAAGGGCATTATGGCTTTGGCTAGTGTGCATTCCCCCATCCATTCACCTTCTGCTGCTATGTAGAAGGGCATTATGGCTTTGGCTAGTGTGCATTCCCCCATCCATTCACCTTCTGCTGCTATGTGGAAGGGTATTATGGCTTTGGCTAGTGTGCATTCCCCCATCCATTCACCTTCTGCTGCTATATAGAAGGGCATTATGGCTTTGGCTAGTGTGCATTCCCCCATCCATTCACCTTTTGCTGCTATGTAGAAGGGCATTATGGCTTTGGCTAGTGTGCATTCCCCCATCCATTCACCTTCTGCTGCTATGTAGAAGGGCATTATGGCTTTGGCTAGTGTGCATTCCCCCATCCATTCACCTTTTGCTGCTATGTAGAAGGGCATTATGGCTTTGGCTAGTGTGCATTCCCCCATCCATTCACCTTCTGCTGCTATGTAGAAGGGCATTATGGCTTTGGCTAGTGTGCATTCCCCCATCCATTCACCTTCTGCTGCTATGTAGAAGGGTATTATGGCTTTGGCTAGTGTGCATTCCCCCATCCATTCACCTTCTGCTGCTATGTAGAAGGGCATTATGGCTTTGGCTAGTGTGCATTCCCCCATCCATTCACCTTCTGCTGCTATGTAGAAGGGCATTATGGCTTTGGCTAGTGTGTATTCCCCCATCCATTCACCTTCTGCTGCTATGTGGAAGGGCATTATGGCTTTGGCTAGTGTGCATTCCCCCATCCATTCACCTTCTGCTGCTATGTAGAAGGGCATTATGGCTTTGGCTAGTGTACATTCCCCCATCCATTCACCTTCTGCTGCTATATAGAAGGACATTATGGCTTTGGCTAGTGTGCATTCCCCCATCCATTCACCTTCTGCTGCTATGTAGAAGGGCATTATGGCTTTGGCTAGTGTGCATTCCCCCATCCATTCACCTTCTGCTGCTATGTAGAAGGGCATTATGGCTTTGGCTAGTGTGTATTCCCCCATCCATTCACCTTCTGCTGCTATGTGGAAGGGCATTATGGCTTTGGCTTGTGTGCATTCCCCCATCCATTCACCTTCTGCTGCTATGTAGAAGGGCATTATGGCTTTGGCTAGTGTACATTCCCCCATCCATTCACCTTCTGCTGCTATATAGAAGGACATTATGGCTTTGGCTAGTGTGCATTCCCCCATCCATTCACCTTCTGCTGCTATGTAGAAGGGCATTATGGCTTTGGCTAGTGTGCATTCCCCCATCCACTCACCTTCTGCTGCTATGTAGAAGGGCATTATGGCTTTGGCTAGTGTGCATTCCCCCATCCACTCACCTTCTGCTGCTATATAGAAGGACATTATGGCTTTGGCTAGTGTGCATTCCCCCATCCATTCACCTTCTGCTGCTATGTAGAAGGGCATTATGGCTTTGGCTAGTGTGCATTCCCCCATCCATTCTCCTTCTGCTGCTATGTAGAAGGGCATTATGGCTTTGGCTAGTGTGCATTCCCCCATCCATTCACCTTCTGCTGCTATGTAGAAGGGTATTATGGCTTTGGCTAGTGTGCATTCCCCCATCCATTCACCTTCTGCTGCTATGTAGAAGGGCATTATGGCTTTGGCTAGTGTGCATTCCCCCATCCATTCTCCTTCTGCTGCTATGTAGAAGGGTATTATGGCTTTGGCTAGTGTGCATTCCCCCATCCATTCACCTTCTGCTGCTATATAGAAGGGCATTATGGCTTTGGCTAGTGTGCATTCCCCCATCCATTCACCTTCTGCTGCTATGTAGAAGGGCATTATGGCTTTGGCTAGTGTGCATTCCCCCATCCATTCACCTTCTGCTGCTATATAGAAGGGCATTATGGCTTTGGCTAGTGTGCATTCTCCCAACCATTCACCTTCTGCTGCTATGTGGAAGGGCATTATGGCTTTGGCTAGTGTGCATTCCCCCATCCATCCACCTTCTGCTGCTATGTAGAAGGGCATTATGGCTTTGGCTAGTGTGCATTCCCCCATCCATTCACCTTCTGCTGCTATGTGGAAGGGCATTATGGCTTTGGCTAGTGTGTATTCCCCCATCCATTCACCTTCTGCTGCTATGTAGAAGGGCATTATGGCTTTGGCTAGTGTGCATTCCCCCATCCATTCACCTTCTGCTGCTATGTAGAAGGGCATTATGGCTTTGGCTAGTGTGCATTCCACCATCCATTCACCTTCTGCTGCTATGTAGAAGGGCATTATGGCTTTGGCTAGTGTGCATTCCCCCATCCATTCACCTTCTGCTGCTATGTGGAAGGGTATTATGGCTTTGGCTAGTGTGCATTCCCCCATCCATTCACCTTCTGCTGCTATATAGAAGGGCATTATGGCTTTGGCTAGTGTGCATTCCCCCATCCATTCACCTTTTGCTGCTATGTAGAAGGGCATTATGGCTTTGGCTAGTGTGCATTCCCCCATCCATTCACCTTTTGCTGCTATGTAGAAGGGCATTATGGCTTTGGCTAGTGTGCATTCCCCCATCCATTCACCTTCTGCTGCTATGTAGAAGGGCATTATGGCTTTGGCTAGTGTGCATTCCCCCATCCATTCACCTTCTGCTGCTATGTGGAAGGGTATTATGGCTTTGGCTAGTGTGCATTCCCCCATCCATTCACCTTCTGCTGCTATATAGAAGGGCATTATGGCTTTGGCTAGTGTGCATTCCCCCATCCATTCACCTTCTGCTGCTATGTAGAAGGGCATTATGGCTTTGGCTAGTGTGCATTCCCCCATCCATTCACCTTTTGCTGCTATGTAGAAGGGCATTATGGCTTTAGCTAGTGTGCATTCCCCCATCCATTCACCTTTTGCTGCTATGTAGAAGGGCATTATGGCTTTGGCTAGTGTGCATTCCCCCATCCATTCACCTTCTGCTGCTATGTAGAAGGGCATTATGGCTTTGGCTAGTGTGCATTCCCCCATCCATTCACCTTTTGCTGCTATGTAGAAGGGCATTATGGCTTTGGCTAGTGTGCATTCCCCCATCCATTCACCTTCTGCTGCTATGTAGAAGGGCATTATGGCTTTGGCTAGTGTGCATTCCCCCATCCATTCACCTTCTGCTGCTATGTAGAAGGGTATTATGGCTTTGGCTAGTGTGCATTCCCCCATCCATTCACCTTCTGCTGCTATGTAGATGGGCATTATGGCTTTGGCTAGTGTGCATTCCCCCATCCATTCACCTTCTGCTTCTATGTAGAAGGGCATTATGGCTTTGGCTAGTGTGCATTCCCCCATCCATTCTCCTTCTGCTGCTATGTAGAAGGGCATTATGGCTTTGGCTAGTGTGCATTCCCCCATCCATTCACCTTCTGCTGCTATGTAGAAGGGCATTATGGCTTTGGCTAGTGTGCATTCCCCCATCCATTCACCTTCTGCTGCTATGTAGAAGGGCATTATGGCTTTGGCTAGTGTGCATTCCCCCATCCATTCACCTTCTGCTGCTATGTAGAAGGGCATTATGGCTTTGGCTAGTGTGCATTCCCCCATCCATTCACGTTCTGCTGCTATGTAGAAGGGCATTATGGCTTTGGCTAGTGTGCATTCCCCCATCCATTCACCTTCTGCTGCTATGTAGAAGGGCATTATGGCTTTGGCTAGTGTG
The DNA here is from genome assembly GCF_048569485.1 of Anomaloglossus baeobatrachus. Lineage (NCBI taxonomy): Eukaryota > Metazoa > Chordata > Amphibia > Anura > Aromobatidae > Anomaloglossus > Anomaloglossus baeobatrachus. Next base: position 593,284,102 of record NC_134357.1, on the reverse strand, counting down.
CATTCCCCCATCCATTCACCTTCTGCTGCTATGTGGAAGGGCATTATGGCTTTGGCTAGTGTGCATTCCCCATCCATTCACCTTCTGCTGCTATGTAGAAGGGCATTATGGCTTTGGCTAGTGTGCATTCCCCCATCCATTCACCTTCTGCTGCTATGTAGAAGGGCATTATGGCTTTGGCTAGTGTGCATTCCCCCATCCATTCACCTTCTGCTGCTATGTAGAAGGGCATTATGGCTTTGGCTAGTGTGCATTCTCCCATCCATTCACCTTCTGCTGCTATGTGGAAGGGCATTATGGCTTTGGCTAGTGTGCATTCCCCCATCCATCCACCTTCTGCTGCTATGTAGAAGGGCATTATGGCTTTGGCTAGTGTGCATTCTCCCATCCATTCACCTTCTGCTGCTATGTGGAAGGGCATTATGGCTTTGGCTAGTGTGCATTCCCCCATCCATTCACCTTCTGCTGCTATGTGGAAGGGCATTATGGCTTTGGCTAGTGTGCATTCCCCCATCCATTCACCTTCTGCTGCTATGTAGAAGGGCATTATGGCTTTGGCTAGTGTGCATTCCCCCATCCATTCACCTTCTGCTGCTATGTAGAAGGGCATTATGGCTTTGGCTAGTGTGCATTCCCCCATCCATTCACCTTCTGCTGCTATGTGGAAGGGCATTATGGCTTTGGCTAGTGTACATTCCCCCATCCATTCTCCTTCTGCTGCTATGTGGAAGGGCATTATGGCTTTGGCTAGTGTGCATTCCCCCATCCATCCACCTTCTGCTGCTATGTAGAAGGGCATTATGGCTTTGGCTAGTGTGCATTCCCCCATCCATTCACCTTCTGCTGCTATGTAGAAGGGCATTATGGCTTTGGCTAGTGTGCATTCCCCCATCCATTCACCTTCTGCTGCTATGTGGAAGGGCATTATGGCTTTGGCTAGTGTACATTCCCCCATCCATTCTCCTTCTGCTGCTATGTAGAAGGGCATTATGGCTTTGGCTAGTGTGCATTCCCCCATCCATCCACCTTCTGCTGCTATGTAGAAGGGCATTATGGCTTTGGCTAGTGTGCATTCCCCCATCCATTCACCTTCTGCTGCTATGTAGAAGGGCATTATGGCTTTGGCTAGTGTGCATTCCCCCATCCATTCACCTTCTGCTGCTATGTAGAAGGGCATTATGGCTTTGGCTAGTGTGTATTCCCCCATCCATTCACCTTCTGCTGCTATGTAGAAGGGCATTATGGCTTTGGCTAGTGTGCATTCCCCCATCCATTCTCCTTCTGCTGCTATGTAGAAGGGCATTATGGCTTTGGCTAGTGTGCATTCCCCCATCCATCCACCTTCTGCTGCTATGTAGAAGGGCATTATGGCTTTGGCTAGTGTGCATTCCCCCATCCATTCACCTTCTGCTGCTATGTAGAAGGGCATTATGGCTTTGGCTAGTGTACATTCCCCCATCCATTCACCTTCTGCTGCTATGTAGAAGGGCATTATGGCTTTGGCTAGTGTGCATTCCCCCATCCATTCACCTTCTGCTGCTATGTAGAAGGGCATTATGGCTTTGGCTAGTGTGCATTCCCCCATCCATTCACCTTCTGCTGCTATGTGGAAGGGCATTATGGCTTTGGCTAGTGTGCATTCCCCCATCCATTCACCTTCTGCTGCTATGTAGAAGGGCATTATGGCTTTGGCTAGTGTGCATTCCCCCATCCATTCACCTTCTGCTGCTATGTAGAAGGGCATTATGGCTTTGGCTAGTGTGCATTCCCCCATCCATTCACCTTCTGCTGCTATGTAGAAGGGCATTATGGCTTTGGCTAGTGTGCATTCCCCCATCCATTCACCTTCTGCTGCTATGTAGAAGGGCATTATGGCTTTGGCTAGTGTGCATTCCCCCATCCATTCACCTTCTGCTGCTATGTAGAAGGGCATTATGGCTTTGGCTAGTGTGCATTCCCCCATCCATTCACCTTCTGCTGCTATGTGGAAGGGCATTATGGCTTTGGCTAGTGTGCATTCCCCCATCCATCCACCTTCTGCTGCTATGTAGAAGAGCATTATGGCTTTGGCTAGTGTGCATTCCCCCATCCATTCTCCTTCTGCTGCTATGTAGAAGGGTATTATGGCTTTGGCTAGTGTGCATTCCCCCATCCATTCACCTTCTGCTGCTATGTAGAAGGGCATTATGGCTTTGGCTAGTGTACATTCCCCCATCCATTCACCTTCTGCTGCTATGTAGAAGGGTATTATGGCTTTGGCTAGTGTGCATTCCCCCATCCATTCACCTTCTGCTGCTATATAGAAGGGCATTATGGCTTTGGCTAGTGTGCATTCTCCCAACCATTCACCTTCTGCTGCTATGTGGAAGGGCATTATGGCTTTGGCTAGTGTGCATTCCCCCATCCATCCACCTTCTGCTGCTATGTAGAAGGGCATTATGGCTTTGGCTAGTGTGCATTCCCCCATCCATTCACCTTCTGCTGCTATGTGGAAGGGCATTATGGCTTTGGCTAGTGTGTATTCCCCCATCCATTCACCTTCTGCTGCTATGTAGAAGGGCATTATGGCTTTGGCTAGTGTGCATTCCACCATCCATTCACCTTCTGCTGCTATGTAGAAGGGCATTATGGCTTTGGCTAGTGTGCATTCCCCCATCCATTCACCTTCTGCTGCTATATAGAAGGGCATTATGGCTTTGGCTAGTGTACATTCCCCCATCCATTCACCTTCTGCTGCTATGTAGAAGGGCATTATGGCTTTGGCTAGTGTGCATTCCCCCATCCATTCACCTTTTGCTGCTATGTAGAAGGGCATTATGGCTTTGGCTAGTGTGCATTCCCCCATCCATTCACCTTTTGCTGCTATGTAGAAGGGCATTATGGCTTTGGCTAGTGTGCATTCCCCCATCCATTCACCTTCTGCTGCTATGTAGAAGGGCATTATGGCTTTGGCTAGTGTGCATTCCCCCATCCATTCACCTTCTGCTGCTATGTGGAAGGGTATTATGGCTTTGGCTAGTGTGCATTCCCCCATCCATTCACCTTCTGCTGCTATGTGGAAGGGCATTATGGCTTTGGCTAGTGTGCATTCCCCCATCCATTCACCTTCTGCTGCTATGTAGAAGGGCATTATGGCTTTGGCTAGTGTGCATTCCCCCATCCATTCACCTTCTGCTGCTATATAGAAGGGCATTATGGCTTTGGCTAGTGTGCATTCCCCCATCCATTCACCTTCTGCTGCTATGTAGAAGGGCATTATGGCTTTGGCTAGTGTGCATTCCCCCATCCATCCACCTTCTGCTGCTATGTGGAAGGGCATTATGGCTTTGGCTAGTGTGCATTCCCCCATCCATTCACCTTCTGCTGCTATGTAGAAGGGCATTATGGCTTTGGCTAGTGTGCATTCCCCCATCCATTCACCTTCTGCTGCTATGTAGAAGGGTATTATGGCTTTGGCTAGTGTGCATTCCCCCATCCATTCACCTTCTGCTGCTATGTAGAAGGGCATTATGGCTTTGGCTAGTGTGCATTCCCCCATCCATTCACCTTTTGCTGCTATGTAGAAGGGCATTATGGCTTTAGCTAGTGTGCATTCCCCCATCCATTCACCTTTTGCTGCTATGTAGAAGGGCATTATGGCTTTGGCTAGTGTGCATTCCCCCATCCATTCACCTTCTGCTGCTATGTAGAAGGGCATTATGGTTTTGGCTAGTGTGCATTCCCCCATCCATTCACCTTTTGCTGCTATGTAGAAGGGCATTATGGCTTTGGCTAGTGTGCATTCCCCCATCCATTCACCTTCTGCTGCTATGTAGAAGGGCATTATGGCTTTGGCTAGTGTACATTCCCCCATCCATTCACCTTTTGCTGCTATGTAGAAGGGCATTATGGCTTTGGCTAGTGTGCATTCCCCCATCCATTCACCTTCTGCTGCTATGTGGAAGGGCATTATGGCTTTGGCTAGTGTGCATTCCCCCATCCATTCACCTTCTGCTGCTATGTAGAAGGGCATTATGGCTTTGGCTAGTGTACATTCTCCCATCCATTCACCTTCTGCTGCTATGTAGAAGGGTATTATGGCTTTGGCTAGTGTGTATTCCCCCATCCATTCACCTTCTGCTGCTATGTAGATGGGCATTATGGCTTTGGCTAGTGTGCATTCCCCCATCCATTCACCTTCTGCTGCTATGTAGAAGGGCATTATGGCTTTGGCTAGTGTGCATTCCCCCATCCATTCACCTTCTGCTGCTATGTGGAAGGGCATTATGGCTTTGGCTAGTGTGCATTCCCCCATCCATTCACCTTCTGCTGCTATGTAGAAGGGCATTATGGCTTTGGCTAGTGTGCATTCCCCCATCCATTCACCTTCTGCTGCTATGTAGAAGGGCATTATGGCTTTGGCTAGTGTGCATTCCCCCATCCATTCTCCTTCTGCTGCTATGTAGAAGGGCATTATGGCTTTGGCTAGTGTGCATTCCCCCTTCCATTCACCTTCTGCTGCTATGTAGAAGGGCATTATGGCTTTGGCTAGTGTGCATTCCCCCATCCATTCACCTTCTGCTGCTATGTAGAAGGGCATTATGGCTTTGGCTAGTGTGCATTCCCCCATCCATTCACCTTCTGCTGCTATGTAGAAGGGCATTATGGCTTTGGCTAGTGTGCATTCCCCCATCCATTCACCTTCTGCTGCTATGTGGAAGGGCATTATGGCTTTGGCTAGTGTGCATTCCCCCATCCATTCACCTTCTGCTGCTATGTAGAAGGGCATTATGGCTTTGGCTAGTGTGCATTCCCCCATCCATTCACCTTCTGCTGCTATGTAGAAGGGCATTATGGCTTTGGCTAGTGTGCATTCCCCCATCCATTCACCTTCTGCTGCTATGTAGAAGGGCATTATGGCTTTGGCTAGTGTGCATTCCCCCATCCATTCACCTTCTGCTGCTATGTAGAAGGGCATTATGGCTTTGGCTAGTGTGCATTCCCCCATCCATTCACCTTCTGCTGCTATGTGGAAGGGCATTATGGCTTTGGCTAGTGTGCATTCCCCCATCCATTCACCTTCTGCTGCTATGTAGAAGGGCATTATGGCTTTGGCTAGTGTGCATTCCCCCATCCATTCACCTTCTGCTGCTATGTAGAAGGGCATTATGGCTTTGGCTAGTGTGCATTCCCCCATCCATTCACCTTCTGCTGCTATGTAGAAGGGCATTATGGCTTTGGCTAGTGTGCATTCCCCCATCCATCCACCTTCTGCTGCTATGTAGAAGGGCATTATGGCTTTGGCTAGTGTGCATTCCCCCATCCATTCACCTTCTGCTGCTATGTAGAAGGGCATTATGGCTTTGGCTAGTGTGCATTCCCCCATCCATTCACCTTCTGCTGCTATGTAGAAGGGCATTATGGCTTTGGCTAGTGTGTATTCCCCCATCCATTCACCTTCTGCTGCTATGTGGAAGGGCATTATGGCTTTGGCTAGTGTGCATTCCCCCATCCATTCACCTTCTGCTGCTATGTAGAAGGGCATTATGGCTTTGGCTAGTGTACATTCCCCCATCCATTCTCCTTCTGCTGCTATGTAGAAGGGTATTATGGCTTTGGCTAGTGTGCATTCCCCCATCCATCCACCTTCTGCTGCTATGTAGAAGGGCATTATGGCTTTGGCTAGTGTGCATTCCCCCATCCATTCACCTTCTGCTGCTATGTAGAAGGGCATTATGGCTTTGGCTAGTGTGCATTCCCCCATCCATTCACCTTCTGCTGCTATGTAGAAGGGCATTATGGCTTTGGCTAGTGTGTATTCCCCCATCCATTCACCTTCTGCTGCTATGTGGAAGGGCATTATGGCTTTGGCTAGTGTGCATTCCCCCATCCATTCACCTTCTGCTGCTATGTAGAAGGGCATTATGGCTTTGGCTAGTGTGCATTCCCCCATCCATTCACCTTCTGCTGCTATGTAGAAGGGCATTATGGCTTTGGCTAGTGTGCATTCCCCCATCCATTCACCTTCTGCTGCTATGTAGAAGGGCATTATGGCTTTGGCTAGTGTGCATTCCCCCATCCATCCACCTTCTGCTGCTATATAGACGGGAATTATGGCTTTGGCTAGTGTGCATTCCCCCATCCATTCACCTTCTGCTGCTATGTAGAAGGGCATTATGGCTTTGGCTAGTGTACATTCCCCCATCCATTCACCTTCTGCTGCTATATAGACGGGAATTATGGCTTTGGCTAGTGTGCATTCCCCCATCCATTCACCTTCTGCTGCTATGTAGAAGGGCATTATGGCTTTGGCTAGTGTGCATTCCCCCATCCATTCACCTTCTGCTGCTATGTAGAAGGGCATTATGGCTTTGGCTAGTGTGCATTCCCCCATCCATCCACCTTCTGCTGCTATATAGAAGGGCATTATGGCTTTGGCTAGTGTGTATTCCCCCATCCATTCACCTTCTGCTGCTATGTAGAAGAGCATTATGGCTTTGGCTAGTGTGCATTCCCCCATCCATTCACCTTCTGCTGCTATGTAGAAGAGCATTATGGCTTTGGCTAGTGTGCATTCCCCCATCCATTCACCTTCTGCTGCTATGTAGAAGGGCATTATGGCTTTGGCTAGTGTGCATTCCCCCATCCATTCACCTTCTGCTGCTATGTAGAAGAGCATTATGGCTTTGGCTAGTGTGCATTCCCCCATCCATTCACCTTCTGCTGCTATGTAGAAGGGCATTATGGCTTTGGCTAGTGTGCATTCCCCCATCCATTCACCTTCTGCTGCTATGTAGAAGGGCGTTATGGCTTTGGCTAGTGTGCATTCCCCCATCCATTCACCTTCTGCTGCTATGTAGAAGGGCGTTATGGCTTTGGCTAGTGTGCATTCCCCCATCCATTCACCTTCTGCTGCTATGTAGAAGGGCATTATGGCTTTGGCTAGTGTGCATTCCCCCATCCATTCACCTTCTGCTGCTATGTAGAAGGGCATTATGGCTTTGGCTAGTGTGCATTCCCCCATCCATTCACCTTCTGCTGCTATGTAGAAGGGCATTATGGCTTTGGCTAGTGTGCATTCCCCCATCCATTCACGTTCTGCTGCTATGTAGAAGGGCATTATGGCTTTGGCTAGTGTGTATTCCCCCATCCATTCACCTTCTGCTGCTATGTAGAAGGGCATTATGGCTTTGGCTAGTGTACATTCCCCCATCCATTCACCTTCTGCTGCTATGTAGAAGGGCATTATGGCTTTGGCTAGTGTGCATTTCACCATCCATTCACCTTCTGCTGCTATGTGGAAGGGCATTATGGCTTTGGCTAGTGTGCATTCCCCCATCCATTCACCTTCTGCTGCTATGTAGAAGGGCATTATGGCTTTGGCTAGTGTGCATTCCCCCATCCATTCACCTTCTGCTGCTATGTGGAAGGGCATTATGGCTTTGGCTAGTGTGCATTCCCCCATCCATTCACCTTCTGCTGCTATGTAGAAGGGCATTATGGCTTTGGCTAGTGTGCATTCCCCCATCCATTCTCCTTCTGCTGCTATATAGAAGGTCATTATGGCTTTGGCTAGTGTGCATTCCCCCATCCATTCTCCTTCTGCTGCTATGTAGAAGGTCATTATGGCTTTGGCTAGTGTGCATTCCCCCATCCATTCACCTTCTGCTGCTATGTAGAAGGGCATTATGGCTTTGGCTAGTGTACATTCCCCCATCCATTCACCTTCTGCTGCTATATAGAAGGGTATTATGGCTTTGGCTAGTGTGTATTCCCCCATCCATTCACCTTCTGCTGCTATGTAGAAGGGCATTATGGCTTTGGCTAGTGTGCATTTCACCATCCATTCACCTTCTGCTGCTATGTGGAAGGGCATTATGGCTTTGGCTAGTGTGCATTCCCCCATCCATTCACCTTCTGCTGCTATGTAGAAGGGCATTATGGCTTTGGCTAGTGTGCATTCCCCCATCCATTCACCTTCTGCTGCTATGTGGAAGGGCATTATGGCTTTGGCTAGTGTGCATTCCCCCATCCATTCACCTTCTGCTGCTATGTAGAAGGGCATTATGGCTTTGGCTAGTGTGCATTCCCCCATCCATTCTCCTTCTGCTGCTATGTAGAAGGTCATTATGGCTTTGGCTAGTGTGCATTCCCCCATCCATTCTCCTTCTGCTGCTATGTAGAAGGTCATTATGGCTTTGGCTAGTGTGCATTCCCCCATCCATTCACCTTCTGCTGCTATGTAGAAGGGCATTATGGCTTTGGCTAGTGTGCATTCCCCCATCCATTCACCTTCTGCTGCTATGTGGAAGGGCATTATGGCTTTGGCTAGTGTGCATTCCCCCATCCATTCACCTTCTGCTGCTATGTGGAAGGGCATTATGGCTTTGGCTAGTGTGCATTCCCCCATCCATTCACCTTCTGCTGCTATGTGGAAGGGCATTATGGCTTTGGCTAGTGTGCATTCCCCCATCCATTCACCTTCTGCTGCTATGTGGAAGGGCATTATGGCTTTGGCTAGTGTGCATTCCCCCATCCATTCACCTTCTGCTGCTATGTGGAAGGGCATTATGGCTTTGGCTAGTGTGTATTCCCCCATCCATTCACCTTCTGCTGCTATGTAGAAGGGCATTATGGCTTTGGCTAGTGTGCATTCCCCCATCCATTCACCTTCTGCTGCTATGTAGAAGGGCATTATGGCTTTGGCTAGTGTGCATTCCCCCATCCATTCACCTTCTGCTGCTATGTAGAAGGGCATTATGGCTTTGGCTAGTGTGCATTCCCCCATCCATTCACCTTCTGCTGCTATGTAGAAGGGCATTATGGCTTTGGCTAGTGTGCATTCCCCCATCCATTCACCTTCTGCTGCTATATAGAAGGGCATTATGGCTTTGGCTAGTGTGCTTTCCCCCATCCATTCACCTTCTGCTGCTATGTAGAAGGGCATTATGGCTTTGGCTAGTGTGTATTCCCTCATCCATTCACCTTCTGCTGCTATTTGGAAGGGCATTATGGCTTTGGCTAGTGTGCATTCCCCCATCCATTCACCTTCTGCTGCTATGTAGAAGGGCATTATGGCTTTGGCTAGTGTGCATTCCCCCATCCATTCACCTTCTGCTGCTATGTAGAAGGGCATTATGGCTTTGGCTAGTGTGCATTCCCCCATCCATTCACCTTCTGCTGCTATGTAGAAGGGCATTATGGCTTTGGCTAGTGTGCATTCCCCCATCCATTCACCTTCTGCTGTTATGTGGAAGGGCATTATGGCTTTGGCTAGTGTGCATTCCCCCATCCATTCTCCTTCTGCTGCTATGTAGAAGGGCATTATGGCTTTGGCTAGTGTGCATTCCCCCATCCATTCACCTTCTGCTGCTATGTAGAAGGGCATTATGGCTTTGGCTAGTGTGCATTACCCCATCCATTCACCTTCTGCTGCTATGTAGAAGGGCATTATGGCTTTGGCTAGTGTGCATTCCCCCATCCATTCACCTTCTGCTGCTATGTAGAAGGGCATTATGGCTTTGGCTAGTGTGCATTCCCCCATCCATTCACCTTCTGCTGCTATGTGGAAGGGCATTATGGCTTTGGCTAGTGTGCATTCCCCCATCCATTCACCTTCTGCTGCTATGTAGAAGGGCATTATGGCTTTGGCTAGTGTGCATTCCCCCATCCATCCACCTTCTGCTGCTATGTAGAAGAGCATTATGGCTTTGGCTAGTGTGCATTCCCCCATCCATTCTCCTTCTGCTGCTATGTAGAAGGGTATTATGGCTTTGGCTAGTGTGCATTCCCCCATCCATTCACCTTCTGCTGCTATGTAGAAGGGCATTATGGCTTTGGCTAGTGTGCATTCCCCCATCCATTCTCCTTCTGCTGCTATGTAGAAGGGTATTATGGCTTTGGCTAGTGTGCATTCCCCCATCCATTCACCTTCTGCTGCTATATAGAAGGGCATTATGGCTTTGGCTAGTGTGCATTCTCCCAACCATTCACCTTCTGCTGCTATGTGGAAGGGCATTATGGCTTTGGCTAGTGTGCATTCCCCCATCCATCCACCTTCTGCTGCTATGTAGAAGGGCATTATGGCTTTGGCTAGTGTGCATTCCCCCATCCATTCACCTTCTGCTGCTATGTGGAAGGGCATTATGGCTTTGGCTAGTGTGTATTCCCCCATCCATTCACCTTCTGCTGCTATGTAGAAGGGCATTATGGCTTTGGCTAGTGTGCATTCCACCATCCATTCACCTTCTGCTGCTATGTAGAAGGGCATTATGGCTTTGGCTAGTGTGCATTCCCCCATCCATTCACCTTCTGCTGCTATATAGAAGGGCATTATGGCTTTGGCTAGTGTGCATTCCCCCATCCATTCACCTTTTGCTGCTATGTAGAAGGGCATTATGGCTTTGGCTAGTGTGCATTCCCCCATCCATTCACCTTTTGCTGCTATGTAGAAGGGCATTATGGCTTTGGCTAGTGTGCATTCCCCCATCCATTCACCTTCTGCTGCTATGTAGAAGGGCATTATGGCTTTGGCTAGTGTGCATTCCCCCATCCATTCACCTTCTGCTGCTATGTGGAAGGGTATTATGGCTTTGGCTAGTGTGCATTCCCCCATCCATTCACCTTCTGCTGCTATGTGGAAGGGCATTATGGCTTTGGCTAGTGTGCATTCCCCCATCCATTCACCTTCTGCTGCTATGTAGAAGGGCATTATGGCTTTGGCTAGTGTGCATTCCCCCATCCATTCACCTTCTGCTGCTATATAGAAGGGCATTATGGCTTTGGCTAGTGTGCATTCCCCCATCCATTCACCTTCTGCTGCTATGTAGAAGGGCATTATGGCTTTGGCTAGTGTGCATTCCCCCATCCATTCACCTTTTGCTGCTATGTAGAAGGGCATTATGGCTTTAGCTAGTGTGCATTCCCCCATCCATTCACCTTTTGCTGCTATGTAGAAGGGCATTATGGCTTTGGCTAGTGTGCATTCCCCCATCCATTCACCTTCTGCTGCTATGTAGAAGGGCATTATGGTTTTGGCTAGTGTGCATTCCCCCATCCATTCACCTTTTGCTGCTATGTAGAAGGGCATTATGGCTTTGGCTAGTGTGCATTCCCCCATCCATTCACCTTCTGCTGCTATGTAGAAGGGCATTATGGCTTTGGCTAGTGTACATTCCCCCATCCATTCACCTTTTGCTGCTATGTAGAAGGGCATTATGGCTTTGGCTAGTGTGCATTCCCCCATCCATTCACCTTCTGCTGCTATGTGGAAGGGCATTATGGCTTTGGCTAGTGTACATTCTCCCATCCATTCACCTTCTGCTGCTATGTAGAAGGGCATTATGGCTTTGGCTAGTGTGCATTCCCCCATCCATTCACCTTCTGCTGCTATATAGAAGGGCATTATGGCTTTGGCTAGTGTGCATTCCCCCATCCATTCACCTTCTGCTGCTATGTAGAAGGGTATTATGGCTTTGGCTAGTGTGTATTCCCCCATCCATTCACCTTCTGCTGCTATGTAGATGGGCATTATGGCTTTGGCTAGTGTGCATTCCCCCATCCATTCACCTTCTGCTGCTATGTAGAAGGGCATTATGGCTTTGGCTAGTGTGCATTCCCCCATCCATTCACCTTCTGCTGCTATGTGGAAGGGCATTATGGCTTTGGCTAGTGTGCATTCCCCCATCCATTCACCTTCTGCTGCTATGTAGAAGGGCATTATGGCTTTGGCTAGTGTGCATTCCCCCATCCATTCACCTTCTGCTGCTATGTAGAAGGGCATTATGGCTTTGGCTAGTGTGCATTCCCCCATCCATTCACCTTCTGCTGCTATGTAGAAGGGCATTATGGCTTTGGCTAGTGTGCATTCCCCCATCCATTCACCTTCTGCTGCTATGTAGAAGGGCATTATGGCTTTGGCTAGTGTGCATTCCCCCATCCATTCACCTTCTGCTGCTATGTAGAAGGGCATTATGGCTTTGGCTAGTGTGCATTCCCCCATCCATTCACCTTCTGCTGCTATGTGGAAGGGCATTATGGCTTTGGCTAGTGTGCATTCCCCCATCCATTCACCTTCTGCTGCTATGTAGAAGGGCATTATGGCTTTGGCTAGTGTGCATTCCCCCATCCATTCACCTTCTGCTGCTATGTAGAAGGGCATTATGGCTTTGGCTAGTGTGCATTCCCCCATCCATTCACCTTCTGCTGCTATGTAGAAGGGCATTATGGCTTTGGCTAGTGTGCATTCCCCCATCCATTCACCTTCTGCTGCTATGTAGAAGGGCATTATGGCTTTGGCTAGTGTGCATTCCCCCATCCATTCACCTTCTGCTGCTATGTGGAAGGGCATTATGGCTTTGGCTAGTGTACATTCCCCCATCCATTCTCCTTCTGCTGCTATGTGGAAGGGCATTATGGCTTTGGCTAGTGTGCATTCCCCCATCCATCCACCTTCTGCTGCTATGTAGAAGGGCATTATGGCTTTGGCTAGTGTGCATTCCCCCATCCATTCACCTTCTGCTGCTATGTAGAAGGGCATTATGGCTTTGGCTAGTGTGCATTCCCCCATCCATTCACCTTCTGCTGCTATGTAGAAGGGCATTATGGCTTTGGCTAGTGTGCATTCCCCCATCCATTCACCTTCTGCTGCTATGTGGAAGGGCATTATGGCTTTGGCTAGTGTGCATTCCCCCATCCATTCACCTTCTGCTGCTATGTAGAAGGGCATTATGGCTTTGGCTAGTGTGCATTCCCCCATCCATTCACCTTCTGCTGCTATGTAGAAGGGCATTATGGTTTTGGCTAGTGTGCATTCCCCCATCCATTCACCTTCTGCTGCTATGTAGAAGGGCATTATGGCTTTGGCTAGTGTGCATTCCCCCATCCATCCACCTTCTGCTGCTATGTAGAAGGGCATTATGGCTTTGGCTAGTGTGCATTCCCCCATCCATTCACCTTCTGCTGCTATGTAGAAGGGCATTATGGCTTTGGCTAGTGTGCATTCCCCCATCCATTCACCTTCTGCTGCTATGTAGAAGGGCATTATGGCTTTGGCTAGTGTGCATTCCCCCATCCATTCACCTTCTGCTGCTATGTAGAAGGGCATTATGGCTTTGGCTAGTGTGTATTCCCCCATCCATTCACCTTCTGCTGCTATGTGGAAGGGCATTATGGCTTTGGCTAGTGTGCATTCCCCCATCCATTCACCTTCTGCTGCTATGTAGAAGGGCATTATGGCTTTGGCTAGTGTGCATTCCCCCATCCATTCACCTTCTGCTGCTATGTAGAAGGGCATTATGGCTTTGGCTAGTGTGCATTCCCCCATCCATCCACCTTCTGCTGCTATGTAGAAGGGCATTATGGCTTTGGCTAGTGTGCATTCCCCCATCCATTCACCTTCTGCTGCTATGTAGAAGGGCATTATGGCTTTGGCTAGTGTGCATTCCCCCATCCATTCACCTTCTGCTGCTATGTAGAAGGGCATTATGGCTTTGGCTAGTGTGCATTCCCCCATCCATCCACCTTCTGCTGCTATATAGAAGGGCATTATGGCTTTGGCTAGTGTGTATTCCCCCATCCATTCACCTTCTGCTGCTATGTAGAAGAGCATTATGGCTTTGGCTAGTGTGCATTCCCCCATCCATTCACCTTCTGCTGCTATGTAGAAGAGCATTATGGCTTTGGCTAGTGTGCATTCCCCCATCCATTCACCTTCTGCTGCTATGTAGAAGGGCATTATGGCTTTGGCTAGTGTGCATTCCCCCATCCATTCACCTTCTGCTGCTATGTAGAAGAGCATTATGGCTTTGGCTAGTGTGCATTCCCCCATCCATTCACCTTCTGCTGCTATGTAGAAGGGCATTATGGCTTTGGCTAGTGTGCATTCCCCCATCCATTCTCCTTCTGCTGCTATGTAGAAGAGCATTATGGCTTTGGCTAGTGTGCATTCCCCCATCCATTCACCTTCTGCTGCTATGTAGAAGGGCATTATGGCTTTGGCTAGTGTGCATTCCCCCATCCATTCACCTTCTGCTGCTATGTAGAAGGGCATTATGGCTTTGGCTAGTGTGCATTCCCCCATCCATTCACCTTCTGCTGCTATGTAGAAGGGCATTATGGCTTTGGCTAGTGTACATTCCCCCATCCATTCTCCTTCTGCTGCTATGTAGAAGGGCGTTATGGCTTTGGCTAGTGTGCATTCCCCCATCCATTCACCTTCTGCTGCTATGTAGAAGGGCATTATGGCTTTGGCTAGTGTGCATTCCCCCATCCATTCACCTTCTGCTGCTATGTAGAAGGGCGTTATGGCTTTGGCTAGTGTGCATTCCCCCATCCATTCACCTTCTGCTGCTATGTAGAAGGGCGTTATGGCTTTGGCTAGTGTGCATTCCCCCATCCATTCACCTTCTGCTGCTATGTAGAAGGGCATTATGGCTTTGGCTAGTGTGCATTCCCCCATCCATTCACCTTCTGCTGCTATGTAGAAGGGCATTATGGCTTTGGCTAGTGTGCATTCCCCCATCCATTCACCTTCTGCTGCTATATAGAAGGGCATTATGGCTTTGGCTAGTGTGCATTCCCCCATCCATTCACCTTCTGCTGCTATGTAGAAGGGCATTATGGCTTTGGCTAGTGTGTATTCCCCCATCCATTCACCTTCTGCTGCTATGTAGAAGGGCATTATGGCTTTGGCTAGTGTGTATTCCCCCATCCATTCACCTTCTGCTGCTATGTAGAAGGGCATTATGGCTTTGGCTAGTGTGCATTTCACCATCCATTCACCTTCTGCTGCTATGTGGAAGGGCATTATGGCTTTGGCTAGTGTGCATTCCCCCATCCATTCACCTTCTGCTGCTATGTAGAAGGGCATTATGGCTTTGGCTAGTGTGCATTCCCCCATCCATTCACCTTCTGCTGCTATGTGGAAGGGCATTATGGCTTTGGCTAGTGTGCATTCCCCCATCCATTCACCTTCTGCTGCTATGTAGAAGGGCATTATGGCTTTGGCTAGTGTGCATTCCCCCATCCATTCTCCTTCTGCTGCTATGTAGAAGGTCATTATGGCTTTGGCTAGTGTGCATTCCCCCATCCATTCACCTTCTGCTGCTATGTAGAAGGGCATTATGGCTTTGGCTAGTGTGCATTCCCCCATCCATTCACCTTCTGCTGCTATGTGGAAGGGCATTATGGCTTTGGCTAGTGTGCATTCCCCCATCCATTCACCTTCTGCTGCTATGTGGAAGGGCATTATGGCTTTGGCTAGTGTGCTTTCCCCCATCCATTCACCTTCTGCTGCTATGTGGAAGGGCATTATGGCTTTGGCTAGTGTGCATTCCCCCATCCATTCACCTTCTGCTGCTATGTGGAAGGGCATTATGGCTTTGGCTAGTGTGCATTCCCCCATCCATTCACCTTCTGCTGCTATGTGGAAGGGCATTATGGCTTTGGCTAGTGTGCATTCCCCCATCCATTCACCTTCTGCTGCTATGTGGAAGGGCATTATGGCTTTGGCTAGTGTGTATTCCCCCATCCATTCACCTTCTGCTGCTATGTAGAAGGGCATTATGGCTTTGGCTAGTGTGCATTCCCCCATCCATTCACCTTCTGCTGCTATGTAGAAGGGCATTATGGCTTTGGCTAGTGTGCATTCCCCCATCCATTCACCTTCTGCTGCTATGTAGAAGGGCATTATGGCTTTGGCTAGTGTGCATTCCCCCATCCATTCACCTTCTGCTGCTATATAGAAGGGCATTATGGCTTTGGCTAGTGTACATTCCCCCATCCATTCACCTTCTGCTGCTATATAGAAGGGCATTATGGCTTTGGCTAGTGTGCATTCCCCCATCCATTCACCTTCTGCTGCTATATAGAAGGGCATTATGGCTTTGGCTAGTGTGCTTTCCCCCATCCATTCACCTTCTGCTGCTATGTGGAAGGGCATTATGGCTTTGGCTAGTGTACATTCCCCCATCCATTCACCTTCTGCTGCTATGTAGAAGGGCATTATGGCTTTGGCTAGTGTGTATTCCCTCATCCATTCACCTTCTGCTGCTATTTGGAAGGGCATTATGGCTTTGGCTAGTGTGCATTCCCCCATCCATTCACCTTCTGCTGCTATGTAGAAGGGCATTATGGCTTTGGCTAGTGTGCATTCCCCCATCCATTCACCTTCTGCTGCTATGTAGAAGGGCATTATGGCTTTGGCTAGTGTGCATTCCCCCATCCATTCACCTTCTGCTGCTATGTAGAAGGGCATTATGGCTTTGGCTAGTGTGCATTCCCCCATCCATTCACCTTCTGCTGTTATGTGGAAGGGCATTATGGCTTTGGCTAGTGTGCATTCCCCCATCCATTCTCCTTCTGCTGCTATGTAGAAGGGCATTATGGCTTTGGCTAGTGTGCATTCCCCCATCCATTCACCTTCTGCTGCTATGTAGAAGGGCATTATGGCTTTGGCTAGTGTGCATTCCCCCATCCATTCACCTTCTGCTGCTATGTAGAAGGGCATTATGGCTTTGGCTAGTGTGCATTCCCCCATCCATTCACCTTCTGCTGCTATGTAGAAGGGCATTATGGCTTTGGCTAGTGTGCATTCCCCCATCCATTCACCTTCTGCTGCTATGTAGAAGGGCATTATGGCTTTGGCTAGTGTGCATTCCCCCATCCATTCACCTTCTGCTGCTATGTGGAAGGGCATTATGGCTTTGGCTAGTGTGCATTCCCCCATCCATTCACCTTCTGCTGCTATGTAGAAGGGCATTATGGCTTTGGCTAGTGTGCATTGCCCCATCCATTCACCTTCTGCTGCTATGTGGAAGGGCATTATGGCTTTGGCTAGTGTGCATTCCCCCATCCATTCACCTTCTGCTGCTATGTAGAAGGGCATTATGGCTTTGGCTAGTGTGCATTCCCCCATCCATTCACCTTCTGCTGCTATGTGGAAGGGCATTATGGCTTTGGCTAGTGTGCATTCCCCCATCCATTCACCTTCTGCTGCTATGTAGAAGGGCATTATGGCTTTGGCTAGTGTGCATTCCCCCATCCATTCACCTTCTGCTGCTATATAGAAGGGCATTATGGCTTTGGCTAGTGTGCATTCCCCCATCCATTCACCTTCTGCTGCTATGTGGAAGGGAATTATGGCTTTGGCTAGTGTGCATTCCCCCATCCATTCACCTTCTGCTGCTATGTAGAAGGGCATTATGGCTTTGGCTAGTGTGCATTCCCCCATCCATTCACCTTCTGCTGCTATATAGAAGGGCATTATGGCTTTGGCTAGTGTGCATTCCCCCATCCATTCACCTTCTGCTGCTATGTGGAAGGGCATTATGGCTTTGGCTAGTGTGCATTCCCCCATCCATTCACCTTCTGCTGCTATATAGAAGGGTATTATGGCTTTGGCTAGTGTGCATTCCCCCATCCATTCACCTTCTGCTGCTATATAGAAGGGCATTATGGTTTTGGCTAGTGTGCATTCCCCCATCCATTCACCTTCTGCTGCTATATAGAAGGGCATTATGGCTTTGGCTAGTGTGCATTCCACCATCCATTCACCTTTTGCTGCTATGTAGAAGGGCATTATGGCTTTGGCTAGTGTGCATTCCCCCATCCATTCACCTTCTGCTGCTATGTGGAAGGGCATTATGGCTTTGGCTAGTGTGCATTCCCCCATCCATTCACCTTCTGCTGCTATGTAGAAGGGCATTATGGCTTTGGCTAGTGTGCATTCCCCCATCCATTCACCTTCTGCTGCTATGTGGAAGGGCATTATGGCTTTGGCTAGTGTGCATTCCCCCATCCATTCTCCTTCTGCTGCTATGTAGAAGGGAATTATGGCTTTGGCTAGTGTGCATTCCCCCATCCATTCTCCTTCTGCTGCTATATAGAAGGGCATTATGGCTTTGGCTAGTGTGCATTCCCCCATCCATTCTCCTTCTGCTGCTATGTAGAAGGGTATTATGGCTTTGGCTAGTGTGCATTCTCCCATCCATTCACCTTCTGCTGCTATGTAGAAGGGCATTATGGCTTTGGCTAGTGTGCATTCCCCCATCCATTCACCTTCTGCTGCTATGTAGAAGGGCATTATGGCTTTGGCTAGTGTGCATTCCCCCATCCATTCACCTTCTGCTGCTATGTGGAAGGGTATTATGGCTTTGGCTAGTGTGCATTCCCCCATCCATTCACCTTCTGCTGCTATGTAGAAGGGCATTATGGCTTTGGCTAGTGTACATTCCCCCATCCATTCTCCTTCTGCTGCTATATAGAAGGGCATTATGGCTTTGGCTAGTGTGCATTCCCCCATCCATTCACCTTCTGCTGCTATGTAGATGGGCATTATAGCTTTGGCTAGTGTGCATTCCCCCATCCATTCACCTTCTGCTGCTATATAGAAGGGCATTATGGCTTTGGCTAGTGTGCATTCCCCCATCCATTCTCCTTCTGCTGCTATGTGGAAGGGCATTATGGCTTTGGCTAGTGTACATTCCCCCATCCATTCACCTTCTGCTGCTATATAGAAGGGCATTATGGCTTTGGCTAGTGTGCATTCCCCCATCCATTCACCTTCTGCTGCTATGTAGAAGGGCATTATGGCTTTGGCTAGTGTGCATTCCCCCATCCATCCACCTTCTGCTGCTATGTAGATGGGCATTATGGCTTTGGCTAGTGTACATTCCCCCATCCATTCACCTTCTGCTGCTATGTAGAAGGGCATTATGGCTTTGGCTAGTGTGCATTCCCCCATCCATTCACCTTCTGCTGCTATGTAGAAGGGCATTATGGCTTTGGCTAGTGTGCATTCCCCCATCCATTCACCTTCTGCTGCTATGTAGAAGGGCATTATGGCTTTGGCTAGTGTGCATTCCCCCATCCATTCACCTTCTGCTGCTATGTGGAAGGGCATTATGGCTTTGGCTAGTGTGCATTCCCCCATCCATTCACCTTCTGCTGCTATGTAGAAGGGCATTATGGCTTTGGCTAGTGTGCATTCCCCCATCCATTCACCTTCTGCTGCTATGTAGAAGGGCATTATGGCTTTGGCTAGTGTGCATTCCCCCATCCATTCACCTTCTGCTGCTATATAGAAGGGCATTATGGCTTTGGCTAGTGTGCATTCCCCCATCCATTCTCCTTCTGCTGCTATGTAGAAGGGCATTATGGCTTTGGCTAGTGTGCATTCCCCCATCCATTCACCTTCTGCTGCTATGTAGAAGGGCATTATGGCTTTGGCTAGTGTGCATTCCCCCATCCATTCACCTTCTGCTGCTATGTAGAAGGGCATTATGGCTTTGGCTAGTGTGCATTCCCCCATCCATTCACCTTCTGCTGCTATGTGGAAGGGTATTATGGCTTTGGCTAGTGTGCATTCCCCCATCCATTCACCTTCTGCTGCTATGTAGAAGGGCATTATGGCTTTGGCTAGTGTGCATTCCCCCATCCATTCACCTTCTGCTGCTATGTAGAAGGGCATTATGGCTTTGGCTAGTGTGCATTCCCCCATCCATTCACCTTCTGCTGCTATGTGGAAGGGCATTATGGCTTTGGCTAGTGTACATTCCCCCATCCATTCACCTTCTGCTGCTATGTGGAAGGGCATTATGGCTTTGGCTAGTGTGCATTCCCCCATCCATTCACCTTCTGCTGCTATGTAGAAGGGCATTATGGCTTTGGCTAGTGTGCATTCCCCCATCCATTCACCTTCTGCTGCTATATAGAAGGGCATTATGGCTTTGGCTAGTGTGCATTCCCCCATCCATTCACCTTCTGCTGCTATATAGAAGGGCATTATGGCTTTGGCTAGTGTGCATTCCCCCATCCATTCACCTTCTGCTGCTATGTAGAAGGGCATTATGGCTTTGGCTAGTGTGCATTCCCCCATCCATTCACCTTCTGCTGCTATGTAGAAGGGCATTATGGCTTTGGCTAGTGTGCATTCTCCCATCCATTCACCTTCTGCTGCTATGTAGAAGGGCATTATGGCTTTGGCTAGTGTACATTCTCCCATCCATTCACCTTCTGCTGCTATGTGGAAGGGCATTATGGCTTTGGCTAGTGTGTATTCCCCCATCCATTCTCCTTCTGCTGCTATGTAGAAGGGCATTATGGCTTTGGCTAGTGTGCATTCTCCCATCCATTCTCCTTCTGCTGCTATGTAGAAGGGCATTATGGCTTTGGCTAGTGTGCATTCCCCCATCCATTCACCTTCTGCTGCTATGTAGAAGGGCATTATGGCTTTGGCTAGTGTGCATTCTCCCATCCATTCTCCTTCTGCTGCTATGTAGAAGGGCATTATGGCTTTGGCTAGTGTGCATTCTCCCATCCATTCACCTTCTGCTGCTATGTGGAAGGGCATTATGGCTTTGGCTAGTGTACATTCTCCCATCCATTCACCTTCTGCTGCTATGTAGAAGGGCATTATGGCTTTGGCTAGTGTACATTCCCCCATCCATTCTCCTTCTGCTGCTATGTAGAAGGGCATTATGGCTTTGGCTAGTGTGCATTCCCCCATCCATTCACCTTCTGCTGCTATGTAGAAGGGCATTATGGCTTTGGCTAGTGTACATTCCCCCATCCATTCACCTTCTGCTGCTATGTAGAAGGGCATTATGGCTTTGGCTAGTGTGTATTCCCCCATCCATTCACCTTCTGCTGCTATGTAGAAGGGCATTATGGCTTTGGCTAGTGTACATTCCCCCATCCATTCACCTTCTGCTGCTATGTGGAAGGGCATTATGGCTTTGGCTAGTGTGTATTCCCCCATCCATTCACCTTCTGCTGCTATGTAGAAGGGCATTATGGCTTTGGCTAGTGTGCATTCTCCCATCCATTCACCTTCTGCTGCTATGTGGAAGGGCATTATGGCTTTGGCTAGTGTGCATTCCCCCATCCATTCACCTTCTGCTGCTATGTGGAAGGGCATTATGGCTTTGGCTAGTGTGCATTCCCCCATCCATTCACCTTCTGCTGCTATATAGAAGGGCATTATGGCTTTGGCTAGTGTACATTCCCCCATCCATTCACCTTCTGCTGCTATGTAGAAGGGCATTATGGCTTTGGCTAGTGTACATTCCCCCATCCATTCACCTTCTGCTGCTATGTAGAAGGGCATTATGGCTTTGGCTAGTGTACATTCCCCCATCCATTCACCTTCTGCTGCTATATAGAAGGGCATTATGGCTTTGGCTAGTGTGCATTCCCCCATCCATTCACCTTCTGCTGCTATGTGGAAGGGCATTATGGCTTTGGCTAGTGTGCATTCCCCCATCCATTCACCTTCTGCTGCTATATAGAAGGGCATTATGGCTTTGGCTAGTGTGCATTCTCCCATCCATTCACCTTCTGCTGCTATGTGGAAGGGCATTATGGCTTTGGCTAGTGTACATTCCCCCATCCATTCACCTTCTGCTGCTATATAGAAGGGCATTATGGCTTTGGCTAGTGTGCATTCTCCCATCCATTCACCTTCTGCTGCTATGTAGAAGGGCATTATGGCTTTGGCTAGTGTGCATTCTCCCATCCATTCTCCTTCTGCTGCTATGTAGAAGGGCATTATGGCTTTGGCTAGTGTGCATTCCCCCATCCATTCACCTTCTGCTGCTATGTAGAAGGGCATTATGGCTTTGGCTAGTGTGCATTCTCCCATCCATTCTCCTTCTGCTGCTATGTAGAAGGGCATTATGGCTTTGGCTAGTGTGCATTCTCCCATCCATTCACCTTCTGCTGCTATGTGGAAGGGCATTATGGCTTTGGCTAGTGTACATTCTCCCATCCATTCACCTTCTGCTGCTATGTAGAAGGGCATTATGGCTTTGGCTAGTGTACATTCCCCCATCCATTCTCCTTCTGCTGCTATGTAGAAGGGCATTATGGCTTTGGCTAGTGTGCATTCCCCCATCCATTCACCTTCTGCTGCTATGTAGAAGGGCATTATGGCTTTGGCTAGTGTACATTCCCCCATCCATTCACCTTCTGCTGCTATGTAGAAGGGCATTATGGCTTTGGCTAGTGTGTATTCCCCCATCCATTCACCTTCTGCTGCTATGTAGAAGGGCATTATGGCTTTGGCTAGTGTACATTCCCCCATCCATTCACCTTCTGCTGCTATGTGGAAGGGCATTATGGCTTTGGCTAGTGTGTATTCCCCCATCCATTCACCTTCTGCTGCTATGTAGAAGGGCATTATGGCTTTGGCTAGTGTGCATTCTCCCATCCATTCACCTTCTGCTGCTATGTGGAAGGGCATTATGGCTTTGGCTAGTGTGCATTCCCCCATCCATTCACCTTCTGCTGCTATGTGGAAGGGCATTATGGCTTTGGCTAGTGTGCATTCCCCCATCCATTCACCTTCTGCTGCTATATAGAAGGGCATTATGGCTTTGGCTAGTGTACATTCCCCCATCCATTCACCTTCTGCTGCTATGTAGAAGGGCATTATGGCTTTGGCTAGTGTACATTCCCCCATCCATTCACCTTCTGCTGCTATGTAGAAGGGCATTATGGCTTTGGCTAGTGTACATTCCCCCATCCATTCACCTTCTGCTGCTATATAGAAGGGCATTATGGCTTTGGCTAGTGTGCATTCCCCCATCCATTCACCTTCTGCTGCTATGTGGAAGGGCATTATGGCTTTGGCTAGTGTGCATTCCCCCATCCATTCACCTTCTGCTGCTATATAGAAGGGCATTATGGCTTTGGCTAGTGTGCATTCTCCCATCCATTCACCTTCTGCTGCTATGTGGAAGGGCATTATGGCTTTGGCTAGTGTACATTCCCCCATCCATTCACCTTCTGCTGCTATATAGAAGGGCATTATGGCTTTGGCTAGTGTGCATTCTCCCATCCATTCACCTTCTGCTGCTATGTGGAAGGGCATTATGGCTTTGGCTAGTGTGCATTCCCCCATCCATTCACCTTCTGCTGCTATGTGGAAGGGCATTATGGCTTTGGCTAGTGTACATTCCCCCATCCATTCACCTTCTGCTGCTATGTAGAAGAGCATTATGGCTTTGGCTAGTGTGCATTCCCCCATCCATTCACCTTCTGCTGCTATGTAGAAGGGCATTATGGCTTTGGCTAGTGTGCATTCTCCCATCCATTCACCTTCTGCTGCTATGTAGAAGGGCATTATGGCTTTGGCTAGTGTGCATTCCCCCATCCATTCACCTTCTGCTGCTATATAGAAGGGCATTATGGCTTTGGCTAGTGTGCATTCCCCCATCCATTCACCTTCTGCTGCTATATAGAAGGGCATTATGGCTTTGGCTAGTGTGCATTCCCCCCATCCATTCTCCTTCTGCTGCTATATAGAAGGGCATTATGGCTTTGGCTAGTGTGCATTCCCCCATCCATTCTCCTTCTGCTGCTATGTAGAAGGGCATTATGGCTTTGGCTAGTGTGCATTCCCCCATCCATTCTCCTTCTGCTGCTATATAGAAGGGCATTATGGCTTTGGCTAGTGTGCATTCCCCCATCCATTCACCTTCTGCTGCTATATAGAAGGGCATTATGGCTTTGGCTAGTGTGCATTCCCCCCATCCATTCTCCTTCTGCTGCTATGTAGAAGGGCATTATGGCTTTGGCTAGTGTACATTCCCCCATCCATTCACCTTCTGCTGCTATGTGGAAGGGCATTATGGCTTTGGCTAGTGTACATTCCCCCATCCATTCACCTTCTGCTGCTATGTAGAAGGGCATTATGGCTTTGGCTAGTGTGCATTCCCCCATCCATTCACCTTCTGCTGCTATGTAGAAGGGCATTATGGCTTTGGCTAGTGTGTATTCCCCCATCCACTCACCTTCTGCTGCTATGTGGAAGGGCATTATGGCTTTGGCTAGTGTGCATTCCCCCATCCATTCTCCTTCTGCTGCTATGTAGAAGGGCATTATGGCTTTGGCTACTGTGTATTCCCCCATCCATTCACCTTCTGCTGCTATGTAGAAGGGCATTATGGCTTTGGCTAGTGTGCATTCCCCCATCCATTCACCTTCTGCTGCTATGTAGAAGGGCATTATGGCTTTGGCTAGTGTGTATTCCCCCATCCACTCACCTTCTGCTGCTATGTGGAAGGGCATTATGGCTTTGGCTAGTGTGCATTCCCCCATCCATTCACCTTCTGCTGCTATATAGAAGGGCATTATGGCTTTGGCTAGTGTGCATTCCCCCATCCATTCACCTTCTGCTGCTATGTAGAAGGGCATTATGGCTTTGGCTAGTGTGCATTCCCCCATCCATTCTCCTTCTGCTGCTATGTAGAAGGGCATTATGGCTTTGGCTAGTGTGCATTCCCCCATCCATTCTCCTTCTGCTGCTATGTAGAAGGGCATTATGGCTTTGGCTAGTGTGCATTCCCCCCATCCATTCACCTTCTGCTGCTATGTAGAAGGGCATTATGGCTTTGGCTAGTGTGCATTCCCCCATCCATTCACCTTCTGCTGCTATGTAGAAGGGCATTATGGCTTTGGCTAGTGTGCATTCCCCCATCCATTCACCTTCTGCTGCTATGTGGAAGGGCATTATGGCTTTGGCTAGTGTGCATTCCCCCATCCATTCACCTTCTGCTGCTATGTGGAAGGGCATTATGGCTTTGGCTAGTGTACATTCCCCCATCCATTCTCCTTCTGCTGCTATGTGGAAGGGCATTATGGCTTTGGCTAGTGTGCATTCCCCCATCCATTCACCTTCTGCTGCTATGTGGAAGGGCATTATGGCTTTGGCTAGTTTGCATTCTCCCATCCATTCTCCTTCTGCTGCTATGTAGAAGGGCATTATAGCTTTGGCTAGTGTGCATTCCCCCATCCATTCTCCTTCTGCTGCTATGTAGAAGGGCATTATGGCTTTGGCTAGTGTGCATTCTCCCATCCATTCTCCTTCTGCTGCTATGTAGAAGGGCATTATAGCTTTGGCTAGTGTGCATTCCCCCATCCATTCTCCTTCTGCTGCTATGTAGAAGGGCATTATAGCTTTGGCTAGTGTGCATTCTCCCATCCATTCACCTTCTGCTGCCATGTAGAAGGGCATTATGGCTTTGGCTAGTGTGCATTCCCCCATCCATTCACCTTCTGCTGCTATGTAGAAGGGCATTATGGCTTTGGCTAGTGTGCATTCCCCCATCCATTCACCTTCTGCTGCTATGTAGAAGGGCATTATGGCTTTGGCTAGTGTGCATTCTCCCATCCATTCACCTTCTGCTGCTATGTAGAAGGGCATTATGGCTTTGGCTAGTGTGCATTCTCCCATCCATTCACCTTCTGCTGCTATGTAGAAGGGCATTATGGCTTTGGCTAGTGTGCATTCTCCCATCCATTCACCTTCTGCTGCTATATAGAAGGGAATTATGGCTTTGGCTAGTGTGCATTCCCCCATCCATTCACCTTCTGCTGCTATGTAGAAGGGCATTATGGCTTTGGCTAGTGTGCATTCCCCCATCCATTCACCTTCTGCTGCTATGTAGAAGGGCATTATGGCTTTGGCTAGTGTGCATTCTCCCATCCATTCACCTTCTGCTGCTATGTAGAAGGGCATTATGGCTTTGGCTAGTGTGCATTCCCCCATCCATTCACCTTCTGCTGCTATGTAGAAGGGCATTATGGCTTTGGCTAGTGTGCATTCTCCCATCCATTCACCTTCTGCTGCTATGTAGAAGGGCATTATGGCTTTGGCTAGTGTGTATTCCCCCATCCATTCACCTTCTGCTGCTATATAGAAGGGCATTATGGCTTTGGCTAGTGTGCATTCCCCCATCCATTCACCTTCTGCTGCTATATAGAAGGGCATTATGGCTTTGGCTAGTGTGCATTCCCCCATCCATTCTCCTTCTGCTGCTATATAGAAGGGCATTATGGCTTTGGCTAGTGTGTATTCCCCCATCCATTCACCTTCTGCTGCTATATAGAAGGGCATTATGGCTTTGGCTAGTGTGCATTCCCCCATCCATTCACCTTCTGCTGCTATGTAGAAGGGCATTATGGCTTTGGCTAGTGTGCATTCTCCCATCCATTCTCCTTCTGCTGCTATGTAGAAGGGCATTATGGCTTTGGCTAGTGTGCATTCTCCCATCCATTCACCTTCTGCTGCTATGTAGAAGGGCATTATGGCTTTGGCTAGTGTGCATTCCCCCATCCATTCTCCTTCTGCTGCTATGTAGAAGGGCATTATGGCTTTGGCTAGTGTGCATTCCCCCATCCATTCACCTTCTGCTGCTATGTAGAAGGGCATTATGGCTTTGGCTAGTGTGCATTCCCCCATCCATTCTCCTTCTGCTGCTATGTAGAAGGGCATTATGGCTTTGGCTAGTGTGCATTCCCCCATCCATTCACCTTCTGCTGCTATGTAGAAGGGCATTGTGGCTTTGGCTAGTGTACATTCCCCCATCCATTCACCTTCTGCTGCTATGTAGAAGGGCATTATGGCTTTGGCTAGTGTGCATTCTCCCATCCATTCACCTTCTGCTGCTATGTAGAAGGGCATTATGGCTTTGGCTAGTGTGCATTCCCCCATCCATTCACCTTCTGCTGCTATGTAGAAGGGCATTATGGCTTTGGCTAGTGTGCATTCCCCCATCCATTCTCCTTCTGCTGCTATGTAGAAGGGCATTATGGCTTTGGCTAGTGTGCATTCCCCCATCCATTCACCTTCTGCTGCTATGTGGAAGGGCATTATGGCTTTGGCTAGTGTACATTCCCCCATCCATTCTCCTTCTGCTGCTATGTAGAAGGGCATTATGGCTTTGGCTAGTGTGCATTCCCCCATCCATTCACCTTCTGCTGCTATGTAGAAGGGCATTATGGCTTTGGCTAGTGTGCATTCTCCCATCCATTCTCCTTCTGCTGCTATGTAGAAGGGCATTATGGCTTTGGCTAGTGTGCATTCCCCCATCCATTCACCTCCTGCTGCTATGTAGAAGGGCATTATGGCTTTGGCTAGTGTGCATTCCCCCATCCATTCACCTCCTGCTGCTATGTAGAAGGGCATTATGGCTTTGGCTAGTGTGCATTCCCCCATCCATTCACCTCCTGCTGCTATGTAGAAGGGCATTATGGCTTTGGCTAGTGTGCATTCCCCCATCCATTCACCTCCTGCTGCTATGTAGAAGGGCATTATGGCTTTGGCTAGTGTGCATTCCCCCATCCATTCACCTTCTGCTGCTATGTAGAAGGGCATTATGGCTTTGGCTAGTGTGCATTCCCCCATCCATTCACCTTCTGCTGCTATGTAGAAGGGCATTATGGCTTTGGCTAGTGTGCATTCCCCCATCCATTCACCTTCTGCTGCTATGTAGAAGGGCATTATGGCTTTGGCTAGTGTGTATTCCCCCATCCATTCACCTTCTGCTGCTATGTAGAAGGGCATTATGGCTTTGGCTAGTGTGCATTCCCCCATCCATTCTCCTTCTGCTGCTATATAGAAGGGCATTATGGCTTTGGCTAGTGTGCATTCCCCCATCCATTCACCTTCTGCTGCTATGTAGAAGGGCATTATGGCTTTGGCTAGTGTGCATTCCCCCATCCATTCACCTTCTGCTGCTATGTAGAAGGGTATTATGGCTTTGGCTAGTGTACATTCTCCCATCCATTCACCTTCTGCTGCTATATAGAAGGGCATTATGGCTTTGGCTAGTGTGCATTCTCCCATCCATTCTCCTTCTGCTGCTATGTAGAAGGGCATTATGGCTTTGGCTAGTGTACATTCCCCCATCCATTCACCTTCTGCTGCTATGTAGAAGGGCATTATGGCTTTGGCTAGTGTACATTCCCCCATCCATTCACCTTCTGCTGCTATGTAGAAGGGCATTATGGCTTTGGCTAGTGTGTATTCCCCCATCCATTCACCTTCTGCTGCTATGTAGAAGGGCATTATGGCTTTGGCTAGTGTACATTCCCCCATCCATTCTCCTTCTGCTGCTATGTAGAAGGGCATTATGGCTTTGGCTAGTGTGCATTCTCCCATCCATTCACCTTCTGCTGCTATGTGGAAGGGCATTATGGCTTTGGCTAGTGTGCATTCTCCCATCCATTCACCTTCTGCTGCTATGTGGAAGGGCATTATGGCTTTGGCTAGTGTGCATTCCCCCATCCATTCACCTTCTGCTGCTATGTGGAAGGGCATTATGGCTTTGGCTAGTGTGCATTCCCCCATCCATTCACCTTCTGCTGCTATATAGAAGGGCATTATGGCTTTGGCTAGTGTACATTCCCCCATCCATTCACCTTCTGCTGCTATGTAGAAGGGCATTATGGCTTTGGCTAGTGTACATTCCCCCATCCATTCACCTTCTGCTGCTATGTAGAAGGGCATTATGGCTTTGGCTAGTGTGCATTCCCCCATCCATTCACCTTCTGCTGCTATGTAGAAGGGCATTATGGCTTTGGCTAGTGTACATTCCCCCATCCATTCACCTTCTGCTGCTATGTAGAAGGGCATTATGGCTTTGGCTAGTGTACATTCCCCCATCCATTCACCTTCTGCTGCTATGTAGAAGGGCATTATGGCTTTGGCTAGTGTACATTCCCCCATCCATTCACCTTCTGCTGCTATATAGAAGGGCATTATGGCTTTGGCTAGTGTGCATTCCCCCATCCATTCACCTTCTGCTGCTATGTAGAAGGGCATTATGGCTTTGGCTAGTGTGTATTCCCCCATCCATTCACCTTCTGCTGCTATGTAGAAGGGCATTATGGCTTTGGCTAGTGTGCATTCCCCCATCCATTCACCTTCTGCTGCTATATAGAAGGGCATTATGGCTTTGGCTAGTGTGCATTCTCCCATCCATTCACCTTCTGCTGCTATGTGGAAGGGCATTATGGCTTTGGCTAGTGTGCATTCCCCCATCCATTCACCTTCTGCTGCTATGTGGAAGGGCATTATGGCTTTGGCTAGTGTACATTCCCCCATCCATTCACCTTCTGCTGCTATGTAGAAGAGCATTATGGCTTTGGCTAGTGTGCATTCCCCCATCCATTCACCTTCTGCTGCTATGTAGAAGGGCATTATGGCTTTGGCTAGTGTGCATTCTCCCATCCATTCACCTTCTGCTGCTATGTAGAAGGGCATTATGGCTTTGGCTAGTGTGCATTCCCCCATCCATTCACCTTCTGCTGCTATATAGAAGGGCATTATGGCTTTGGCTAGTGTGCATTCCCCCATCCATTCACCTTCTGCTGCTATATAGAAGGGCATTATGGCTTTGGCTAGTGTGCATTCCCCCCATCCATTCTCCTTCTGCTGCTATATAGAAGGGCATTATGGCTTTGGCTAGTGTGCATTCCCCCATCCATTCTCCTTCTGCTGCTATGTAGAAGGGCATTATGGCTTTGGCTAGTGTGCATTCCCCCATCCATTCTCCTTCTGCTGCTATATAGAAGGGCATTATGGCTTTGGCTAGTGTGCATTCCCCCATCCATTCACCTTCTGCTGCTATATAGAAGGGCATTATGGCTTTGGCTAGTGTGCATTCCCCCATCCATTCTCCTTCTGCTGCTATGTAGAAGGGCATTATGGCTTTGGCTAGTGTGCATTCCCCCATCCATTCACCTTCTGCTGCTATATAGAAGGGCATTATGGCTTTGGCTAGTGTGCATTCCCCCCATCCATTCTCCTTCTGCTGCTATGTAGAAGGGCATTATGGCTTTGGCTAGTGTACATTCCCCCATCCATTCACCTTCTGCTGCTATGTGGAAGGGCATTATGGCTTTGGCTAGTGTACATTCCCCCATCCATTCACCTTCTGCTGCTATGTAGAAGGGCATTATGGCTTTGGCTAGTGTGCATTCCCCCATCCATTCACCTTCTGCTGCTATGTAGAAGGGCATTATGGCTTTGGCTAGTGTGTATTCCCCCATCCACTCACCTTCTGCTGCTATGTGGAAGGGCATTATGGCTTTGGCTAGTGTGCATTCCCCCATCCATTCTCCTTCTGCTGCTATGTAGAAGGGCATTATGGCTTTGGCTAGTGTGCATTCCCCCATCCATTCTCCTTCTGCTGCTATGTAGAAGGGCATTATGGCTTTGGCTACTGTGTATTCCCCCATCCACTCACCTTCTGCTGCTATGTGGAAGGGCATTATGGCTTTGGCTAGTGTGCATTCCCCCATCCATTCTCCTTCTGCTGCTATGTAGAAGGGCATTATGGCTTTGGCTACTGTGTATTCCCCCATCCATTCACCTTCTGCTGCTATGTAGAAGGGCATTATGGCTTTGGCTAGTGTGCATTCCCCCATCCATTCTCCTTCTGCTGCTATGTAGAAGGGCATTATGGCTTTGGCTAGTGTGCATTCCCCCATCCATTCTCCTTCTGCTGCTATGTAGAAGGGCATTATGGCTTTGGCTAGTGTGCATTCCCCCCATCCATTCACCTTCTGCTGCTATGTAGAAGGGCATTATGGCTTTGGCTAGTGTGCATTCCCCCATCCATTCACCTTCTGCTGCTATGTAGAAGGGCATTATGGCTTTGGCTAGTGTGCATTCCCCCATCCATTCACCTTCTGCTGCTATGTGGAAGGGCATTATGGCTTTGGCTAGTGTGCATTCCCCCATCCATTCACCTTCTGCTGCTATGTGGAAGGGCATTATGGCTTTGGCTAGTGTACATTCCCCCATCCATTCTCCTTCTGCTGCTATGTGGAAGGGCATTATGGCTTTGGCTAGTGTGCATTCCCCCATCCATTCACCTTCTGCTGCTATGTAGAAGGGCATTATGGCTTTGGCTAGTGTGCATTCCCCCATCCATTCACCTTCTGCTGCTATGTAGAAGGGCATTATGGCTTTGGCTAGTGTGCATTCCCCCATCCATTCACCTTCTGCTGCTATGTAGAAGGGCATTATGGCTTTGGCTAGTGTGCATTCCCCCATCCATTCTCCTTCTGCTGCTATGTGGAAGGGCATTATGGCTTTGGCTAGTGTGCATTCCCCCATCCATTCACCTTCTGCTGCTATGTAGAAGGGCATTATGGCTTTGGCTAGTGTACATTCCCCCATCCATTCTCCTTCTGCTGCTATGTAGAAGGGCATTATGGCTTTGGCTAGTGTGCATTCCCCCATCCATTCTCCTTCTGCTGCTATGTGGAAGGGCATTATGGCTTTGGCTAGTGTGCATTCCCCCATCCATTCACCTTCTGCTGCTATGTAGAAGGGCATTATGGCTTTGGCTAGTGTACATTCCCCCATCCATTCACCTTCTGCTGCTATGTAGAAGGGCATTATGGCTTTGGCTAGTGTGCATTCTCCCATCCATTCTCCTTCTGCTGCTATGTAGAAGGGCATTATAGCTTTGGCTAGTGTGCATTCCCCCATCCATTCTCCTTCTGCTGCTATGTAGAAGGGCATTATAGCTTTGGCTAGTGTGCATTCTCCCATCCATTCACCTTCTGCTGCCATGTAGAAGGGCATTATGGCTTTGGCTAGTGTGCATTCCCCCATCCATTCACCTTCTGCTGCTATGTAGAAGGGCATTATGGCTTTGGCTAGTGTGCATTCCCCCATCCATTCACCTTCTGCTGCTATGTAGAAGGGCATTATGGCTTTGGCTAGTGTGCATTCTCCCATCCATTCACCTTCTGCTGCTATGTAGAAGGGCATTATGGCTTTGGCTAGTGTGCATTCTCCCATCCATTCACCTTCTGCTGCTATGTAGAAGGGCATTATGGCTTTGGCTAGTGTGCATTCTCCCATCCATTCACCTTCTGCTGCTATATAGAAGGGCATTATGGCTTTGGCTAGTGTGCATTCCCCCATCCATTCACCTTCTGCTGCTATGTAGAAGGGCATTATGGCTTTGGCTAGTGTGCATTCCCCCATCCATTCACCTTCTGCTGCTATGTAGAAGGGCATTATGGCTTTGGCTAGTGTGCATTCTCCCATCCATTCACCTTCTGCTGCTATGTAGAAGGGCATTATGGCTTTGGCTAGTGTGCATTCCCCCATCCATTCACCTTCTGCTGCTATGTAGAAGGGCATTATGGCTTTGGCTAGTGTGCATTCTCCCATCCATTCACCTTCTGCTGCTATGTAGAAGGGCATTATGGCTTTGGCTAGTGTGTATTCCCCCATCCATTCACCTTCTGCTGCTATATAGAAGGGCATTATGGCTTTGGCTAGTGTGCATTCCCCCATCCATTCACCTTCTGCTGCTATATAGAAGGGCATTATGGCTTTGGCTAGTGTGCATTCCCCCATCCATTCTCCTTCTGCTGCTATATAGAAGGGCATTATGGCTTTGGCTAGTGTGTATTCCCCCATCCATTCACCTTCTGCTGCTATATAGAAGGGCATTATGGCTTTGGCTAGTGTGCATTCCCCCATCCATTCACCTTCTGCTGCTATGTAGAAGGGCATTATGGCTTTGGCTAGTGTGCATTCTCCCATCCATTCTCCTTCTGCTGCTATGTAGAAGGGCATTATGGCTTTGGCTAGTGTGCATTCTCCCATCCATTCACCTTCTGCTGCTATGTAGAAGGGCATTATGGCTTTGGCTAGTGTGCATTCCCCCATCCATTCTCCTTCTGCTGCTATGTAGAAGGGCATTATGGGTTTGGCTAGTGTGCATTCCCCCATCCATTCACCTTCTGCTGCTATGTAGAAGGGCATTATGGCTTTGGCTAGTGTGCATTCCCCCATCCATTCTCCTTCTGCTGCTATGTAGAAGGGCATTATGGCTTTGGCTAGTGTGCATTCCCCCATCCATTCACCTTCTGCTGCTATGTAGAAGGGCATTGTGGCTTTGGCTAGTGTACATTCCCCCATCCATTCACCTTCTGCTGCTATGTAGAAGGGCATTATGGCTTTGGCTAGTGTGCATTCTCCCATCCATTCACCTTCTGCTGCTATGTAGAAGGGCATTATGGCTTTGGCTAGTGTGCATTCCCCCATCCATTCACCTTCTGCTGCTATGTAGAAGGGCATTATGGCTTTGGCTAGTGTGCATTCCCCCATCCATTCTCCTTCTGCTGCTATGTAGAAGGGCATTATGGCTTTGGCTAGTGTGCATTCCCCCATCCATTCACCTTCTGCTGCTATGTGGAAGGGCATTATGGCTTTGGCTAGTGTGCATTCCCCCATCCATTCTCCTTCTGCTGCTATGTAGAAGGGCATTATGGCTTTGGCTAGTGTGCATTCCCCCATCCATTCACCTTCTGCTGCTATGTAGAAGGGCATTATGGCTTTGGCTAGTGTGCATTCTCCCATCCATTCTCCTTCTGCTGCTATGTAGAAGGGCATTATGGCTTTGGCTAGTGTGCATTCCCCCATCCATTCACCTCCTGCTGCTATGTAGAAGGGCATTATGGCTTTGGCTAGTGTGCATTCCCCCATCCATTCACCTCCTGCTGCTATGTAGAAGGGCATTATGGCTTTGGCTAGTGTGCATTCCCCCATCCATTCACCTCCTGCTGCTATGTAGAAGGGCATTATGGCTTTGGCTAGTGTGCATTCCCCCATCCATTCACCTCCTGCTGCTATGTAGAAGGGCATTATGGCTTTGGCTAGTGTGCATTCCCCCATCCATTCACCTTCTGCTGCTATGTAGAAGGGCATTATGGCTTTGGCTAGTGTGTATTCCCCCATCCATTCACCTTCTGCTGCTATGTAGAAGGGCATTATGGCTTTGGCTAGTGTGCATTCTCCCATCCATTCACCTTCTGCTGCTATATAGAAGGGCATTATGGCTTTGGCTAGTGTGCATTCCCCCATCCATTCTCCTTCTGCTGCTATATAGAAGGGCATTATGGCTTTGGCTAGTGTACATTCCCCCATCCATTCACCTTCTGCTGCTATATAGAAGGGCATTATGGCTTTGGCTAGTGTGCATTCCCCCATCCATTCACCTTCTGCTGCTATGTAGAAGGGCATTATGGCTTTGGCTAGTGTGCATTCCCCCATCCATTCTCCTTCTGCTGCTATGTAGAAGGGCATTATGGCTTTGGCTAGTGTGCATTCCCCCATCCATTCACCTTCTGCTGCTATGTAGAAGGGCATTATGGCTTTGGCTAGTGTGCATTCCCCCATCCATTCACCTTCTGCTGCTATATAGAAGGGCATTATGGCTTTGGCTAGTGTACATTCCCCCATCCATTCTCCTTCTGCTGCTATGTAGAAGGGCATTATGGCTTTGGCTAGTGTGCATTCTACCATCCATTCACCTTCTGCTGCTATATAGAAGGGCATTATGGCTTTGGCTAGTGTGCATTCCCCCATCCATTCACCTTCTGCTGCTATGTAGAAGGGCATTATGGCTTTGGCTAGTGTACATTCCCCCATCCATTCTCCTTCTGCTGCTATATAGAAGGGCATTATGGCTTTGGCTAGTGTGCATTCCCCCATCCATTCACCTTCTGCTGCTATGTGGAAGGGCATTATGGCTTTGGCTAGTGTGCATTCCCCCATCCATTCTCCTTCTGCTGCTATATTGAAGGGCATTATGGCTTTGGCTAGTGTGTATTCCCCCATCCATTCTCCTTCTGCTGCTATATAGAAGGGCATTATGGCTTTGGCTAGTGTACATTCCCCCATCCATTCACCTTCTGCTGCTATGTGGAAGGGCATTATGGCTTTGGCTAGTGTGCATTCCCCCATCCATTCACCTTCTGCTGCTATGTAGAAGGGCATTATGGCTTTGGCTAGTGTACATTCCCCCATCCATTCACCTTCTGCTGCTATGTAGAAGGGCATTATGGCTTTGGCTAGTGTGTATTCCCCCATCCATTCACCTTCTGCTGCTATATAGAAGGGCATTATGGCTTTGGCTAGTGTACATTCCCCCATCCATTCTCCTTCTACTGCTATGTAGAAGGACATTATGGCTTTGGCTAGTGTGCATTCCCCCATCCATTCACCTTCTGCTGCTATATAGAAGGGCATTATGGCTTTGGCTAGTGTGTATTCCCCCATCCATTCTCCTTCTGCTGCTATGTAGAAGGGCATTATGGCTTTGGCTAGTGTGCATTCCCCCATCCATTCTCCTTCTGCTGCTATGTGGAAGGGCATTATGGCTTTGGCTAGTGTGCATTCCCCCATCCATTCTCCTTCTGCTGCTATGTAGAAGGGCATTATGGCTTTGGCTAGTGTGCATTCTCCCATCCATTCTCCTTCTGCTGCTATGTAGAAGGGCATTATGGCTTTGGCTAGTGTGCATTCCCCCATCCATTCTCCTTCTGCTGCTATGTAGAAGGGCATTATGGCTTTGGCTAGTGTGCATTCCCCCCATCCATTCACCTTCTGCTGCTATGTAGAAGGGCATTATGGCTTTGGCTAGTGTGTATTCCCCCATCCATTCTCCTTCTGCTGCTATGTGGAAGGGCATTATGGCTTTGGCTAGTGTGCATTCCCCCATCCATTCTCCTTCTACTGCTATGTAGAAGGGCATTATGGCTTTGGCTAGTGTACATTCCCCCATCCATTCTCCTTCTACTGCTATGTAGAAGGGCATTATGGCTTTGGCTAGTGTGCATTTCACCATCCATTCACCTTCTGCTGCTATATAGAAGGGCATTATGGCTTTGGCTAGTGTGCATTCCCCATCCATTCACCTTCTGCTGCTATGTGGAAGGGCATTATGGCTTTGGCTAGTGTGCATTCCCCCATCCATTCACCTTCTGCTGCTATGTAGAAGGGCATTATGGCTTTGGCTAGTGTGCATTCCCCATCCATTCACCTTCTGCTGCTATGTAGAAGGGCATTATGGCTTTGGCTAGTGTGCATTCCCCCATCCATTCACCTTCTGCTGCTATGTAGAAGGGCATTATGGCTTTGGCTAGTGTGCATTCCCCCATCCATTCACCTTCTGCTGCTATGTAGAAGGGCATTATGGCTTTGGCTAGTGTGCATTCCCCCATCCATTCACCTTCTGCTGCTATGTGGAAGGGCATTATGGCTTTGGCTAGTGTGCATTCCCCCATCCATTCACCTTCTGCTGCTATGTAGAAGGGCATTATGGCTTTGGCTAGTGTGCATTCCCCCATCCATTCACCTTCTGCTGCTATGTAGAAGGGCATTATGGCTTTGGCTAGTGTGCATTCCCCCATCCATTCACCTTCTGCTGCTATGTAGAAGGGCATTATGGCTTTGGCTAGTGTGCATTCCCCCATCCATTCACCTTCTGCTGCTATGTAGAAGGGCATTATGGCTTTGGCTAGTGTGCATTCCCCCATCCATTCACCTTCTGCTGCTATGTAGAAGGGCATTATGGCTTTGGCTAGTGTGTATTCCCCCATCCATTCTCCTTCTGCTGCTATATAGAAGGGCATTATAGCTTTGGCTAGTGTGCATTCCCCCATCCATTCACCTTCTGCTGCTATGTAGAAGGGCATTATGGCTTTGGCTAGTGTGCATTCCCCCATCCATTCACCTTCTGCTGCTATATAGAAGGGCATTATGGCTTTGGCTAGTGTGCATTCCCCCATCCATTCACCTTCTGCTGCTATGTAGAAGGGCATTATGGCTTTGGCTAGTGTGCATTCCCCCATCCATTCACCTTTTGCTGCTATGTAGAAGGGCATTATGGCTTTGGCTAGTGTGTATTCCCCCATCCATTCACCTTCTGCTGCTATGTGGAAGGGCATTATGGCTTTGGCTAGTGTGCATTCCCCCATCCATTCTCCTTCTGCTGCTATGTAGAAGGGCATTATGGCTTTGGCTAGTGTGTATTCCCCCATCCATTCACCTTCTGCTGCTATGTAGAAGGGCATTATGGCTTTGGCTAGTGTGCATTCCCCCATCCATTCTCCTTCTGCTGCTATGTGGAAGGGCATTATGGCTTTGGCTAGTGTGCATTCCCCCATCCATTCACCTTCTGCTGCTATATAGAAGGGTATTATGGCTTTGGCTAGTGTGCATTCCCCCATCCATTCACCTTCTGCTGCTATGTAGAAGGGCATTATGGCTTTGGCTAGTGTACATTCCCCCATCCATTCACCTTCTGCTGCTATGTAGAAGGGCATTATGGCTTTGGCTAGTGTGTATTCCCCCATCCATTCACCTTCTGCTGCTATGTAGAAGGGCATTATGGCTTTGGCTAGTGTGTATTCCCCCATCCATTCACCTTCTGCTGCTATGTAGAAGGGCATTATGGCTTTGGCTAGTGTACATTCCCCCATCCATTCACCTTCTGCTGCTATGTAGAAGGGCATTATGGCTTTGGCTAGTGTACATTCCCCCATCCATTCACCTTCTGCTGCTATGTAGAAGGGCATTATGGCTTTGGCTAGTGTGCATTCCCCCATCCATTCACCTTCTGCTGCTATGTAGAAGGGCATTATGGCTTTGGCTAGTGTACATTCCCCCATCCATTCACCTT
This sequence comes from Anomaloglossus baeobatrachus, assembly GCF_048569485.1. Lineage (NCBI taxonomy): Eukaryota > Metazoa > Chordata > Amphibia > Anura > Aromobatidae > Anomaloglossus > Anomaloglossus baeobatrachus. Next base: position 593,246,843 of record NC_134357.1, on the reverse strand, counting down.
CTGCTGCTATGTAGAAGGGCATTATGGCTTTGGCTAGTGTACATTCCCCCATCCATTCACCTTCTGCTGCTATGTAGAAGGGCATTATGGCTTTGGCTAGTGTGCATTCCCCCATCCATTCACCTTCTGCTGCTATGTGGAAGGGCATTATGGCTTTGGCTAGTGTACATTCCCCCATCCATTCTCCTTCTGCTGCTATGTAGAAGGGCATTATGGCTTTGGCTAGTGTGCATTCCCCCATCCATTCACCTTCTGCTGCTATGTAGAAGGGCATTATGGCTTTGGCTAGTGTGCATTCCCCCATCCATTCACCTTCTGCTGCTATGTAGAAGGGCATTATGGCTTTGGCTAGTGTGCATTCCCCCATCCATTCACCTTCTGCTGCTATGTAGAAGGGCATTATGGCTTTGGCTAGTGTGCATTTCCCCATCCATTCACCTTCTGCTGCTATGTAGAAGGGCATTATGGCTTTGGCTAGTGTGCATTCTCCCATCCATTCACCTTCTGCTGCTATGTAGAAGGGCATTATGGCTTTGGCTAGTGTGCATTCCCCCATCCATTCACCTTCTGCTGCTATGTAGAAGGGCATTATGGCTTTCGCTAGTGTGCATTCCCCCATCCATTCTCCTTCTGCTGCTATGTAGAAGGGCATTATGGCTTTGGCTAGTGTGCATTCCCCCATCCATTCACCTTCTGCTGCTATGTAGAAGGGCATTATGGCTTTGGCTAGTGTGCATTCCCCCATCCATTCACCTTCTGCTGCTATGTAGAAGGGCATTATGGCTTTGGCTAGTGTGCATTCCCCCATCCATTCACCTTCTGCTGCTATGTAGAAGGGCATTATGGCTTTGGCTAGTGTGCATTCCCCCATCCATTCACCTTCTGCTGCTATGTAGAAGGGCATTATGGCTTTGGCTAGTGTGCATTCCCCCATCCATTCACCTTCTGCTGCTATGTAGAAGGGCATTATGGCTTTGGCTAGTGTGCATTCCCCCATCCATTCACCTTCTGCTGCTATGTAGAAGGGCATTATGGCTTTGGCTAGTTTGCATTCCCCCATCCATTCACCTTCTGCTGCTATGTAGAAGGGCATTATGGCTTTGGCTAGTGTGCATTCCCCCATCCATTCACCTTCTGCTGCTATGTAGAAGGGCATTATGGCTTTGGCTAGTGTGCATTCTCCCATCCATTCACCTTCTGCTGCTATATAGAAGGGCATTATGGCTTTGGCTAGTGTGCATTCCCCCATCCATTCTCCTTCTGCTGCTATGTAGAAGGGCATTATGGCTTTGGCTAGTGTGCATTCTCCCATCCATTCTCCTTCTGCTGCTATGTAGAAGGGCATTATGGCTTTGGCTAGTGTGCATTCCCCCATCCATTCACCTTCTGCTGCTATGTGGAAGGGCATTATGGCTTTGGCTAGTGTGCATTCCCCCATCCATCCACCTTCTGCTGCTATGTGGAAGGGCATTATGGCTTTGGCTAGTGTGCATTCCCCCATCCATTCACCTTCTGCTGCTGCTATGTAGAAGGGCATTATGGCTTTGGCTAGTGTGCATTCCCCCATCCATTCACCTTCTGCTGCTATGTAGAAGGGCATTATAGATTTGGCTAGTGTGCATTCCCCCATCCATTCACCTTCTGCTGCTATGTAGAAGGGTATTATGGCTTTGGCTAGTGTGCATTCCCCCATCCATTCTCCTTCTGCTGCTATGTAGAAGGGCATTATGGCTTTGGCTAGTGTGCATTCCCCCATCCATTCACCTTCTGCTGCTATGTAGAAGGGTATTATGGCTTTGGCTAGTGTGCATTCCCCCATCCATTCACCTCCTGCTGCTATGTAGAAGGGCATTATGGCTTTGGCTAGTGTGCATTCCCCCCATCCATTCACCTTCTGCTGCTATGTAGAAGGGTATTATGGCTTTGGCTAGTGTGCATTCCCCCATCCATTCACCTTCTGCTGCTATGTAGATGGGCATTATGGCTTTGGCTAGTGTGCATTCCCCCATCCATCACCTTCTGCTGCTATGTAGAAGGGCATTATGGCTTTGGCTAGTGTGCATTCCCCCATCCATCACCTTCTGCTGCTATGTAGAAGGGCATTATGGCTTTGGCTAGTGTGCATTCCCCCATCCATTCACCTTCTGCTGCTATGTAGATGGGCATTATGGCTTTGGCTAGTGTGCATTCCCCCATCCATTCACCTTCTGCTGCTATGTAGAAGGGCATTATGGCTTTGGCTAGTGTGCATTCCCCCATCCATCACCTTCTGCTGCTATGTAGAAGGGCATTATGGCTTTGGCTAGTGTGCATTCTCCCATCCATCACCTTCTGCTGCTATGTAGAAGGGCATTATGGCTTTGGCTAGTGTGCATTCTCCCATCCATCACCTTCTGCTGCTATGTAGAAGGGCATTATGGCTTTGGCTAGTGTGCATTCCCCCATCCATTCACCTTCTGCTGCTATATAGAAGGGCATTATGGCTTTGGCTAGTGTGCATTCCCCCATCCATTCACCTTCTAAATGAGTTCTGATCTTCATGTCCCCACATATCCAGAAGACATCAGAAATGGACTGGGTCTGGTTGACCAGGTCCTCTCGGGTGGTATTACTATATCTGCTGCAATATCCCTCTGTGAAATTACCCACAAATGTGCCCCCCTCAGTGCTAGTATAACAGATGTATTTTCCTGGGTATATGGTGATGCCGTGACCCGGGTTAGGTGTGTCTGTGACTATGGGGTACTTCTTTTTCCAGTTTTCACAATTTAATTCACTAAGGGATTTGTTAGTGAACAGACTCAGGAACCATTTTTCCACATCTGGGGGGAGATCTAGAGGGACAGATCCTAGGTGGGGTCTCGCCCCTGCACAGGCCCCCCAGCTCCTGCCTCCCCCCCTCACACATTTCATCCACTTCAACCATAAATTGGTCTCAGTGTACCCTGTTTCAACGGCAAGGATATCTTCAAATGTAGGGTTTGCAATGGCCATCATTTTATTAAGTTTTTCAATACGGAACATTAGGGAGTTTGAGTGTGTGTTTCTATCTTTTGTCGACATTTCTCTTATGTCCGCTAATCTGAACACCCCTAGATAGGCACAACTAGCACACCCACCATATACATATGTGCCCAGTAGATAGGTGCCATTATCGCCAGGTTGAGGGTTCTCCAGGTTAAGGACTAGTGGATTACATTGGCCAATGGTATCACAGGGCTTGATGACTTTTATACGGGAGAGTGTCATCCTGTTGAGTAGAGGTTTGCCATGGGAGTCTAGTTTATTTAGGGCTGTCTTCGGTCTACACCCCCAATCTTCACCGGTGTTCCACCCGACTGCCCTCCATGAACCACATGTTTGTCCCCACGCATCACCTGTAACACATATATATTGTTGTCCGGATCTTAATTGTGCTGGTTGACTCATTGAGGAAGGTGAGGAAGCCCATTGAGTGTCACACTGTACTACATCACAATAATCGAATTTAAGAAGCAACATGTGTAGTGGTGTTATACCAGAACGTAATCGCCCCCCCTGCTTGGGTGATTGCGGCCTGTTGTGCTCCTACAAAGGAGTGTAGAACTGTGAAACACATAAGGTAAAAGATATGCGGCATTATGCAGAAGGCTCTGATGGAGGCGTGAACTTCTTGCAGTGGGAGGCGTGTATCCACGTTGGCCTTCCTTCGAGTTTGACAGAAGTGGGAGTAGTCAGGAGCACTTGGTAGGGACCTTCAAATCTCGGTTCCAGGGATGTCTTTCTGGTGAACTTCTTTACCAGCATGTAGTCACCAGGTTGGAAACTATGGACACCTTCACTGGAATCTGGATCTGGAATGGATGATAAATCTCGTGCATGTGTTATTGACAATTCTTTAGCAAGGGCAACAACATAATTCACAAGAGTATCACTTCCTAAAGCTAGCTGTTGTGGGAAGTATTGACCCAGCCTTGGAGGCCCCCCAAAAAGAATCTCGTATGGTGTGAGTTTAGTGGAACCCCTTGGAGTGTTTCTGACTGAATATAAGGCAATAGGCAAAATGTCTGTCCAGGGAAGTTTGACCTCCTGACTAGCTTTCAGGATTTTGTTTTTCAAGGTACCATTAAGTCTTTCTACTTTTCCACTGCTCTGAGGGTGATATGGGGTATGTAGACCCAAATCCGCTCCTACAAACGTCCATAGCTCTTTAGTCAATACTGCCGTGAATGCAGGTCCTTCGTCACTCTCAATTACCTTAACAGTCACCCTGGTAGTCATATTGGTTACCGGATAGGCTTTAGGCCATCCTGAGAACATGGCAGTCACTACCAGTACATACTCGTACTTTTGGCATTTGAATATGATCAATTTGAATTCTTTGGAAAGGATAGAGTGGTTTGGTCAAATGTTTTTGAGTAACTTTCTGGGGTGGTGCTGGATTGCATTTTGCACACACAAGGCAGGACTTGCAATAGTTTTGGGTGACAGTAGAGATCCCCGGTGCCAGATACATCTTCCAAATCAAGTTATTCATCTGGTTCCTGCCTCTATGGGTGACACCGTGTGCCCATTCTGTCACCGAGGGGTATAGGTTGCGGGGTAGACAGATCTTTTTGTTCTTCCTCCACCCTCCATCTTCATCCTTTTTTACTCCTGTTTCTTGCCAATGCTTTTTCTCATCATCGGGTGCCTTGTCTTGGTGTACATGAATAAACTTCATAGGAGAGCTCTGGAGTCCCTCTTCAGGATCTTGAGACACGCACACCACTGCTTTTTCTTTCCCAGGTGGGTGCACAGCATAAGTTTTCGCTATTTTGTCAGCAAAGAAGTTTCCCTTCGCCTCTGGAGAATTTAATTTCCCGTGAGCTTTAATCTTGATTAGAGATGAGCGAACCGGTCCCGGTTCGGCTCGAGGTCGGTTCGCCGAACGGAGGTCCCGTTCAAGTTCGGCTCGTCGAACGTTCGACGAACCGAACTCGAACTGCATAGGAAACAATGGCAGGCAATCACAAACACATAAAAACACCTAGAAAACACCCTCAAAGGTGTCCGAAAGGTGACAAACAACTCACAACACAACACAAACACATGGGAAAGTGACAAGGACATATACTCATGCGAAAACAAAACAGCTGGACAAGGAAAAAGAGGAGGACACACAGATATATGAGTATATGCAAGGAAACATCGATGCCATTACTGTGCAACTTGAGCCCTGCTCATTTTAGGCTTCCAATCTGGATAAATTGCCTGAGCTCGACACGTACGCCTTGGGGACCTTGTCGTGTCCTGCAGCCAGCGTTCTCTCGGAACCTGTCTTCAGTGCTGCTGGGGGTCTGCTGGCAGATAAGCACACGTGTCTGTCCACTGACAATGTGGACATGGCTCTCAGAGGACTTTTCTTCCCCTGGGTCAGCCAGGGGACGGGAAAGGCACGCGTATTTTTGAGAGTGCTTCATGCAAAGCATCTTTTTTTTTTTCAAAAGGGGGGTCAACTGATGCCAGTCAAGTGGGATGTGTGTGGCCCAATTAGTGGCAACGAGAGAGACTGTGGTTGGAGTCCCCTCGCTGTGTTTCTAAAAGAACCAAGATGAACAAGTCATGGCTCTCAGAGGACTTTTCTTCCCCTGGGTCAGCCAGAGGACGGGAAAGGCACGCGTATTTTTGAGAGTGCTTCATGCAAAGCATCTTTTTCATTTTGAAAAGGGGGCTCAACCGATGCCAGTCAAGTGGGGTGTGTGTGGCCCAATTAGTGGCAACAAGGGAGACTGTGGTTGGAGTCCCCTCGCTGTGTTTCTAAAAGAACCAAGATGAACAAGTCATGGCTCTCAGAGGACTTTTCTTCCCCTGGGTCAGCCAGGGGACGGGAAAGGCACGCGTATTTTTGAGAGTGCTTCATGCAAAGCATCTTTTTCTTTTTCAAAAGGGGGCTCAACCGATGCCAGTCAAGTGGGGTGTGTGTGGCCCAATTAGTGGCAACGAGGGAGACTGTGGTTGGAGTCCCCTCGTTGTGTTTTACATGATTTTCGAAGGGCATGACATGCCTAAGAGATTGAGTTTCATCATCTGCAACTTGTTGGCAACAGAAGTTGCCTTTACACCCTTTTGAGACCGAGGATTTTTGAGACCTTATGCCCATTGCAGTGCCCCAAGAGCCGATGGCCAGTTGTCACTCCTTCTCCAAGAAAGGCATGCCCGCGCTACCACAGTAAGTCGCACACAACCTCACCGATTCCTTGAGAAACTCTGTGTGTGACAGGGTGCATTTCAACACAGATACTTGGACCAGTAAGCATGGACAGGGGAGTTACATGTTGCTGACTGGGCACTGGGTAACTATGGTGAGAGATGGAGAAGGGTTTGCTGTACAAGTCTTGCCGTCCACACGACTTGTGTGTCAATCCTTCCTCTGTATGTACAAGTTCCTCCACTGCTTCTGCCTCCTCAACCTCGTGTGGGTCCTCCACCTCGGCCCAAATCCTGTGTGGTCAGGCCACCCTTCCTTGTAACTGCGCCCAAGGAATCCCACACACCTCCTTACTATGCTGGCAGCAGAGCTCAAGGCCATCAGGCGGTCAAATGTTTACTTTGAAATGTAGGGGAAATGTGAGACACCGCTGAGGAATTGTGGACGGTTAGCTCTGTAGAGTGATACCGAGTTTCATCAATGGTTGTCTCCACTCAACCAGCAGTCAGGGAAGGTCGGGTGCGACAATGATGCAAACCAGTCTGCGACCCTTCTTCAGGGCAATGTGACACACGTGCCTTGTATGGCTCACGTGTTGAACCTGGTTGTCCAGCAATTTTTAAAACACTATCCCGGCCTACATGTCCTTCTGTCGAGGGTACGGTGTAACGCCTGCCTGGATCGACACACTCAGATGAGCTGTAAAGGATAGGCTAGAGGGAAGCCACTCACCAAGCAGGACCCCCAGAACCCTGAAACCCTTTAACCCCTATACAGTGATTTGAAATTACACAGGGCCTAATTTGACCAATACCTGTGGAAGGCTGCAGTTCCAGAGAATAGTAGTCAGGCAGGGTCAAAACATTAATTGAGGAAGAGGAACAGAATGGGATGGCCAGGACTTAACACTGTAAGCATTATTCGGAGTCAGGTGTTGGGACAAGAGGAAGGGGAGGAAGTACAGGAGGAGTCATATGCGGAAGGGATAACAAGATCTACGAGGTCCAGATGGTCAGCGGCACCTATGCGGCAGTCATGGTGAGGGAGAGGGATTAACAAGGGCGCATAGTATCAGCAAAAATTGTTGAGGAAGGTGCAGGAGCCCATGAAGAAATGGAGGAGGAACTGGCGATGGGCATGGAAGACTCAGCAGATGAGTGAGAGCTTGCTCACATTTCGGTTGTGTGAGGTTGTGGGGAGAGGGCAGCGGAAGGAGGCACGATTCTCACCTCTCCGCCACCAACACACCAAGGACTTGGTCCTCCTGGATGCACAAGACACATGAGCGCCTTCTTGCTGCACTACCTACAACATGACCCTCGGATTGTACGAATTACAAGTCATGCTAACTACTGGGTTGCCACACTGTTAGATCCCCGGTACAAGACAAAATTTGGCGAAATAATTCCTGCCATAGAAATGGACGCACGTATACAGGAGTATCTGCAGAATGTGGTACGCAATCTTAGATCTGCTTTTCCACTAAACACCGGTGCTGCACAGAGTGAATCTCAATGCTTTGTCATGGATAGGAGGAAATGGTCTTTTACTTGTCCACATCGGAGGGACCGAGGGATGGCTGCTGTGCTGAGATGGCGTTGAGTACGGTGTCCCTGCAGAGTTGCACTTTTGGTCATATACAAAATGAGTTGAAAAAGGACAGATGCTGGTGAAAAGGGGAACAGGTGTGTTGGAAAGGGGAAACACGTTTGTGTCCGTGGATTTGGTGGTTAAACAAAAGTAACATTTGCTGAAGAAACACCATCTGGTATATGTATTCAGTGTTTTTAATCTATTCCCTTCCTTCATGTTTGTTTCTTGTTCTTTGTGTGCACTGATTTTAATTATTGCTTGTTTTTTGGATTTTTATTGGTGTCTTATACTCAAATTAGCCATAGTGTGTGCACTTATCAGCAGCTGATTTCCTGAATACAGCCGGTCGTATTCTATTGAATTGAGCATCTGGTCACCATCACATAATGTACATGGGACAATTGTGTTTATGCATATACATGCATATATATGCTTAATGTACCCTGTTCTGATGTAATAACATGACATTTTTTGTAATTGTGATATTAATAAGGGTGTACTGTTTTATATGCTTGTATTTTATGTGTATGGATATACATACTCTTAGGTTTATTTATGCATACACATGTCCCTCTCTCTTCTCTCTTCCTTCTTTCTTCTTCTCTCATTCCTTTCTGTTTTCTTTCCTCTCTCTTTTTCTTCTTTTTTTCTTAGTTTGGGGTATATACTGATATCCTAGTTAGGATTTCAACAGTGCCCCAAGAGTATATATATATATGCATGGGTTGCAATAAATGGATATACTAATTCCCAGACTGACTGCGTCTATATATGTTTTGAATACACTATGGTTACGCTGTGGGTGACCCCTTAGGCATCTGATTTATATTAGATGCCCCCCTGTGGTTTCTTTCCCCTTCTCTTTCTGCCTGTCTTTTCTTGTCTATCTATCCTCTCCCCTGTCATTACTACTGGCTGGAGCTGCGGGTGCTGCGTAGTGCGCATGCGCTCACCCGCGCCCTCGTCACTTACATGTGATGTGTGTGTTTGTTGTCCGGTGCGCGCGCCTACACTCTCCTCCCCCTGAGCTCGCCCCTGATAGCCTCCGTAGCGCTGACACCTTACGTCACCGCTGGAGAGCCGGAAGTGATGCGACCAGGGGCGGGGCCGTGGACACGCGCACTATGACCCGGACAATATTGACACCAAAACTGACCTATCAGCATTGGCTGTTTGAGTTATAAAGCCCACCTGGCAAAAACCTTTTTCCTGGTCACTTCCCCCTTATGAAGCTTGAGGCGAGACGCGTAGGGGCACACGAGTTGTGATTTTACCGGCGCAGTCTGACACATGGGTAAGCCTGATTGGTTTAATATGCACTATTCTGAAGTGCTCCGTTCTCAATCCGGCTTGGTAATATAGTCACCAGCATATATACTTTGAAATATGGAGTCCGTGTGCACAGTCCGTGTGCATTGGGGACACACCTGTGGACAGCAGGCGCACCAGCAGCAGCAGCAGGCCTGTTAATGCCACTGGGCTGCACAAGCAGGACTGGTAGGACAGGAGCTGGTCTTAACCGTTCTGCGTTACCAACTGTGGTGGCATCCTGCATGGACGCCCTATCCCTGCCTACCTCTGGCCTAAAGCCGCAATGGGTTCAACACATGGAGGTGTGCTCTTTCGGAGCATAATAGAAGACTGGGCACCTTCTTGTTGGCTCCAGCCCCTTTTATAACCTGGGTCCGCCCCAAACCAGGGTGAACCACAATGCACCTCCTGGAGACAAAAGCAGAGTGACACGTCATGAGTGGCATAACTAGCGTCCTATTTTGAATAATGACCTCATGGCTGCCACAACCAAAACACCTCAACAGTCATCGTCTAACCATCAACAATGAGGTGACAAGTCATAGGGGCGGGCCTCTGCAAGCCATTTGGGAGTGGCCTGGCCACATCGTCAGGACACCTGATTCCCTGTGGTCTATATGGGCCCCCCCACATCAGGGGCAGGGCCAAAGAGTTCATTACCGGACCTAGTTTCTGATTCAGTAAGTGCCTGAGCATGCTCAGTAACATGAAATACAGTTTCTGAAAAAAAGACTATCCACTTCAGCATGCTGTCTAGGCACAAAACAGGACTTAGACCCGGCACGGAGTGCAAGTGTCGCGGGCGGAGGAGGGGACGCCGCGCTCCCCCACTGCTCGGGTCCGGCTGCCACGGCTGCTGCGGCCTGCCGCTGCTCGGTGGCTCGAGCGATGGGCCGGATCCCGGGGACTCGAGCGGCGCTCCTCGCCCGTGAGTGAAAGGGGGTTTTTGGGTGTGGGGATTGTTTATTGTCCGTGACGCCACCCACGGTTGTGGTGATTAAGTGAACACCACCGCTGCTCTGGCTGGGGAGCCCGGGAGTGATGGTACGGAGCAGCCAGTTGTTATGTTGCCACTCCGTGGGTAGGGGTTGGTGATCCCGGGGCCCAGTGATGAAGTGGGAGATGCAGGGCTTGGTGGGCGCAGGGACGCGGGCGCAGCTCTGTGCCTTGCGGCACTGTGGTACTCACTCAGCCTGAGACGATGACACAGTTCTCGGTAAAACACACGGCTGGAAAGACGGTTCCCACGGACGGCTGCACTTGCTTTCCCCAGTAAGTGACGGTGACGGTCCCTCTGTCCTGCACCTAAGTTGATAATGGTTGCGATGGGTTCCCACCGGTAACCCGCTCCCCGGCTTGGATATGGGCCGGAGGAGCCCTACTTTGCCCGCAGGCGCTGGCCCTGAGAAACTGGTGCCCTGGCGGTGGTGGTGTCTCTCTGTTACGGTTGGACTGTTGCCTTCAATCGGGACTTGGTTGTTGGGAGACAGACGTCCCCTTCACTGACGGATTTGGCAAATTATGGCGACTCCTAGCCTTGCCGGGATCCGAAAGGCCCCTGCCCTGGTGCTGACTGTTCTTCGTATACTGCTCCAGACCGCCGGGCCACCACCCGTCCGCGGTCCTTCCAGCAACCTCCGAGTAGTCTCCCCTGCAGACTATCACCGCCGTCTGCTGACCTTGCTGTCACTGTCCGGGGAACACACCCGGACCAACTTCAGGCTTTACTACTGTCACTTTTACTCCTTTTCTCAAGCTCCTCTACCACTTCCTTCTACTTCCTCCTCCTAACTCTATCTGCTGGTTCTTCCTGCCTCCAGGGCTGTGCACTCCTCGGTGGGCGGAGCCAAGTGCCTGGCCCACCCCCTGGTGTGAACATCAGCCCCTGGAGGAAGGCAACAAGGATTTTGGTAGCCTTGGTGTTCCTAACTGGGGTGTAGGGTGTGGTGGTGTGATGACCTGTGACCCCTGGCTTGCCCAGGGCGTCACATTCCCCCTTAGCAAAATGCAGACCGTCTGCGGGCTGCCCGTCCAACACCGGTTTTATTTTCTGAAAAATATGTAAAAAGGTAAACGGTAACATTACAACTCATGACATCGTCCCACATCGGGAGGCACATTTCTTAAACGTTGCTAACGGTTTACGGTTACGGTCTCCGCTCTCTCCCACCCAAGCAACCTGGCCCTGATGCTGCCCCTAAAACCCAGGCAGCACCCCTTGACCCAAGTCCAGCACAAGTTACCCGAGTGGGATCTGTCCTTCCCCTCCAGAGGGTAGCCACCGGTTCCTGTGGTGGCTGGGCCCCAGCCTGCTCTGCTGAGGGCCCTCCCTCCAACCTGCCTCTCCGGAGGCGGCAATTGCGGAAACGGTAAAACAACTTATTTACATGCCACTAACGTTTGTGGTTGCCGTGCAAGTTCACGGGCTTGTCCATGGAAAGTTCTCCATGCCAAACTTTTTAAACGGTCCCCACGGGGACAACGGTGCCGGCAACGGCCGGTTTTCTCAATCACGGTTAATCAGATGAAGCTTCGGTTCCATTTTTGCTTATCATTTTTATTTTCAACTTTCAAACACAAACACAGTGGTGGTCCCAACGGGGACTGCTGCAGCGGGCATCCGCTGCCCTTGAGGCGGCTACCACCGCAGGGGGTCGGCCCACTCCGGGACCGAACGGTACATGGGGTTCTCCTTCCATTGGCAGTTCAACCCCAATCCACCGACAGCCGCTGGGAATGGCGGCAGAGGCAGCGCACTTGGGACCTCCTCTTCCATCAACGGCATTCTCTCCTGCCCCCCGGCCGCGGCGCTGATGTCCGTCTCCCACTCAATCAGGGCTGGTTCGGGGGTTTGGGTGGACTGGTCGCGACGCGGCACGGCCGCAGCGGCCCCTTGCTCACGGGCACCCACTACGGCAACCATCCTGCGCATCTCTGCCTTCCAGTCCATCAACTGCTGCAGGCTCTGCGCCCTCACCTTCACGCAGAACCGGCCCAACTCCCGCTCCAGCCACGCAGCGGTCCCGGCGGGGAGTTCATCCGGGCCGCAGTCCTCAAAAGCTACTCCGCCTCGTTTCCCCCAGAGCTTGGGTACTCCGGTGGCAGGTATTCCAGCACTCCAATTCGAGGACGCCGCCATTTCTCCATCCGCGTCCCCCTTAGCTTCTTTCCGGCCCCTCCTCTATTGGGGCGGGGTTTTGGCCTTCGCGCCTCTGCTACTCGAGAAGACGCTCGAGCGGGAACTTTTCGCGCCAAAGATGGCGACTTCTGAAATTTTTCAGCCGGATACCTCCGGCGGTCACAAGGCGCACCTCTACCCAACGGCAGAGCGGTAAGATCCTGTTCGTGACGCCAAGTTGTCGCGGGCGGAGGAGGGGACGCCGCGCTCCCCCACTGCTCGGGTCCGGCTGCCGCGGCTGCTGCGGCCTGCCGCTGCTCGGTGGCTCGAGCGATGGGCCGGATCTCGGGGACTCGAGCGGCGCTCCTCGCCCGTGAGTGAAAGGGGGTTTTTGGGTGTGGGGATTGTTTATTGTCCGTGACGCCACCCACGGTTGTGGTGATTAAGTGAACACCACCGCTGCTCTGTCTGGGGAGCCCGGGAGTGATGGTACGGAGCAGCCAGTTGTTATGTTGCCCCTCCGTGGGTAGGGGTTGGTGATCCCGGGGCCCAGTGATGAAGTGGGAGATGCAGGGCTTGGTGGGCGCAGGGACGCGGGGGCAGCGCTCCCCGGCTTGGATATGGGCCGGAGGAGCCCTACTTTGCCCGCAGGCGCTGGCCCTGAGAAACTGGTGCCCTGGCGGTGGCGGTGTCTCTCTGTTACGGTTGGACTGTTGCCTTCAATCGGGACTTGGTTGTTGGGAGACAGACGTCCCCTTCACTTACGGATTTGGCAAATTATGGCGACTCCTAGCCTTGCCGGGATCCGAAAGACCCCTGCCCTGGTGCTGACTGTTCTTCGTATACTGCTCCAGACCGCCGGGCCACCACCCGTCCGCGGTCCTTCCAGCAACCTCCGAGCAGTCTCCCCTGCAGACTATCACCGCCGTCTGCTGACCTTGCTGTCACTGTCCGGGGCACACACCCGGACCAACTTCAGGCTTTACTACTGTCACTTTTACTCCTTTTCTCAAGCTCCTCTACCACTTCCTTCTACTTCTTCCTCCTAACTCTATCTGCTGGTTCTTCCCGCCTCCAGGGCTGTGCACTCCTCGGTGGGCGGAGTCAACCGCCTGGCCCACCCCCTGGTGTGAACATCAGCCCCTGGAGGAAGGCAACAAGGATTTTGGTAGCGTTGGTGTTCCTAACTGGGGTGTAGGGTGTGGTGGTGTGATGACCTGTGACCTCTGGCTTGCCCAGGGCGTCACACAAGTACCTGTGCAAAGAGGCTTTTCTCAGTCAGTGTGAAGCCCCACAGGTGTTGTTTTGGTGCATTACCTTCAGGGACTCCACGTGGAGGAAGAGTCTGGTCACACTTAGGTTGCTTCTTTATATCTATTTTCGTGATGCCACTCTCGGTATTGCGGTCAGTGGGGACCGCCACTGCAGTGTAAGGGGACACCTGGGGCTGATGTTGGGTGCAGTTAGTTTTAGTGGCCTCTCGAGAGTGAGTCAAGCCCCAGGGCCCTGTGTAAGTGTGTTGAGCCGCAGGTCGCAGAATGACTCAGGCACAGCCCAAACGAGCATGCGCTGTAGCCCAAAATTAAGACTTTGCCTCAGGAATGACACAGTCAGGCAGAGCATACTCAGTTGGCGAAACACTGGAGTTAGGCTGCTGCTGGGGTAAATCGGCACACAGGAAGGAGCCACTGCGGAAACACTTTGTTCAATTGTGAGGGGAGTAATTTTGGAGTTTGGTGAGGAGTACCGTAATGCCAGTGAGCAGCATCCTGTGTCACAGACCAACATTCTTCCGGTGCTGTCTATACTGTTAACCATGATAGGAGCGTAAAGTCTGTATTTCTGGCAACTGGACATCACAGTACCCGGGTACGGTAGGCTGTGCCCAGACAGTAATGCGTGCACGCAACACTTTGTTTTATTATGAAAACACATATCTGTTCTGGGTAGGACGACTATATAGACAATCACATTTGCTGCCTCTGCACTGTCAAATTGTCACGTACAGTTTAAATCATAGAGGGACAGCGACACATGTTTGCATTGAATGTTGCTTTTCAAGATTTCCATGACTGTGTTGCAGAGATGTGGGGTTTGCATTCACACTGTTATCATCTGCATTATCTGTGAGGCTTCAGCTAACAAGGGTATTCAGGGGGGGTGATGTGTTTTGTCTATGTTTAGGTAGATAACTGGGAAGCTCTTGTGATGCGCCACTAGTAAGTTGTCTTCACACACACACACACACACACACACACAATTACTGCTGCTACGCAGAGGGCTTAGCAAGCAGTAGGCAACTGAAAAGATTGTTCTATTATTTCAATTTTATGCATGGTTCTTATTGTTTGTTTTGGTAAAGTTAAACAATCATTTATGAACCCAACTGCATACAGTGCTTTTCATGTTGTGTGGTTTTGCTGCATACTGTGGATCCCACCAAATACAAGACTTAAAATGAAGCATAAGTCGCAATGTGAATTTCACTGTGCTACAATGCGGCCTAGCGGGGGTGCGCAGCCACCGCCTGCCCCATCACGTGCATCTGCGTGCTCTTCATCCTCTGTGACTGTGGGGACAGCAGTCACACATGGTTTTTCACACTGAACTTCCACTCCTTTACCCGCAACAGGGAGTGTGATTGGCAGGTCATCACTTGTTTTGGAAGTGGAAACAGAAGGTATTGTTGAGCTGTCAGACATCGAGAGAACCAGCATTGGATGCAGGCTACATTATATCCACGCCTGCACCTTCGTCACAGATTGGCTGGACTACCTGCAGTTAATAATTGCATTGCAGAAATGGAAAGGAGTGTAGAATGCACATGTGTTGTACCTTGCTTGGCAGCAAAGGAACACTAACTTAGTATTCCAGACAATTTTAGGATGGCAGAAAAAGAGTCAGCTCTTTGAGCAAATAAAATAGCGTGGAAAAAGTGGGCAGGTGTGTACCGTGGCCGTGCTCTGTGGGTACCAGGACAGTAAAGGAAGCCTCACTTTCTATCCCTCCTAATGATCAAATGCAGCAAGGAAATCCCTGAGTTTGCTATAAAAATATCGTTGCAAAATGTGCATGAGGGTGTCATGCCGAGGTGCTGGAAATAGCTTGGCACCAGTGGGGCACAAATGGAGTACAACAGCCACTTTTAGGATGCCACTAAGTTTCCTCAGTGTTTGCTAGTATAATGGCTTAGTAACAATGAGTTTGAGTGTGCAAAGGGCAGGAGGGTACAGTGGCCGGGTTGTGGGTCTGTGTAGAGGAAAGGAAGCCTCATTTTCTATCCCTCCTAATGGGGAAATGTAGCGAGGAAATCCCTGACCTTAGTTACACAGACGCTGTCATCTTGTGTAGCTGTTAAACTCTGTTTTCACGGCCCTGACTGTCACCTATGGCTCTGACCCTGCCAGTATGAGCCCTTACAAGGACTGATAGAAACTTCTATCCCTATTCTGTACAGCGCTGTGTGTAGAGCGTACACAGCAGTATCGGAGACAGGAGCTGCACCAGCGGTGACTGACACCCAGACGCAGAAGGCAGATAATGGCGTCCAGATGGGCAGATACTCGTTTTTATAATGCAGGAACATGTGACATGGACATCCTATCACACCTGCCGTTGCTTCTCTGGCTAAAAGTCCACTTAGCTGTGTGTGTGTCTGGGATTGGCTGACATGCTGGCCCGCCCCACTACACGCGCGCGCTTAGGGAAGGAAGACAAGGAAAAAAAAAATAAATGGCGATCGCCATTATCCCAGCAGCAGTGATCTGAAGGCGCTGTTCCCGCACACTATACACTGAAATTTCATAATAGTGTGAGTCACAGAGTGACTTACACTATTACAGCGGAAAGCCAGCTACTAATTAGCTTGTTTTTTTGCTGCTAGAACCGTTCTCGAACGTAACTAGAACTATCGAGCTTTAGCAAAAAGCTCGAGTTCTAGTTCGATCTAGAACAGCCCCCAAAATCACTCGAACTGCGAACTGGAGAACCGCGAACCACGCTCAACTCTAATAGAGACCCAAAGGGCCAGCGACTGCGGGCAACGGGCTCCTATGGCATATACAAGTCGGAGAGCGGACTACCGGTGTCTAGGCATAGGAGTCAAACATTCACACACAGAGGTGCAGGAGAAAGGCGGAAACCACCAACCTATTCTGGGAGAAGCTGCAGCCGGCTGCGGGCCCCATTCATCACTCCGTTTGGTTTACCAGACACTCCAGTGTATTGTGTGAGAGTGAGTACACCAGCGCCTTCGGGCCGCACTGCACCGCACCAGCGCCCAGCACGCATCACCAGCTCCCCCGCCTCAGCACCTCCCCCGGGCCCCGGGACCATCGCTCCCCTACCCACGGAGGAGTCAACATCAAGCAGCACAACACCGTCCCCGGGAGGCCTAGTTAACGGCAGCGCAGCGGTGGTGTCCATCTATTCACCACAACCCGTGCCTGGCCTCTCGAACTTTTACCCCAAATCAAACCACCGCGGCCCCCCGGCCGTGGGACTCCTCACCCAAGTCCCCGCGTGTAGCGCCAACTCCCTTGCAGAGCAACGTGACCCCCGGGTCCGTGAGAGGCTCGAGTCACCACCCGCAGTACGAGCACGGATCTGAGCGGCTCGGCGGTCGCAGCCGAGCCCGCGGGGAGGTGCACATTGACTCTTCTGGCGTCACGAACAGGATTGAACCAGTCCACTTACCAGTAGAGATCAGCCACCCCCCTAGAGTTCGGTTCGGTTTGCCAAATGGTGCCCCGGTCGACGAGCCGTTCGTCGAACTCTCGAACCCCATAGGAAACAATGGCAGGCATTCACAAACACATAAAAACACCTGGAAAACACCCTAAAAGTTGTCCAAAAGGTGCCAAACAACTCCCAAGACAACACAAACATATGGGAAAGTGACAAGGACAAATTCTCATGCGAAAACTAAACAGCTGGATGAGGAAAAATAGGAGGAGACACAGATATAGGCATGGCATGCCCTTCTAAAATCATGTAAAACACAGCAAGGGGACTCCAAGCAGACTCTCCCTTTTTTCCAAAAATTAAGCCCCACAGACACCACTTCAGTGGCAGTGTGACGCCCTGGACCCCAGGGGTCACAGGTAATAACACCTACCACATTACACACACACTCCCCATTCCCTGTGAGGTTACACACCAGTCACCTGAAAGGGAGACTTGATGCCTCCCTCAGGGCCAGTAGGGCACACCAGGTGGGCGGAGTCAGGCGGAAAGGCACGCCCACCGAGGAGACTACTGGCCTGAGGCAGGAAATACAAACAGATAAGTTGTAGAGTGGACAGTGACAGGAGGTGTAGAGGAGCAGAGCTGTCAGGGACCCAGGTAGGAGCCTGGGATCCCCGTAATGTAGGGACCGGGCCAGGGTTGGAGCCCGCCGGCCCTGAACCGGGGAGTCAACCGTGTACCGGAGCACCAGAAGAAGGGTACTCAGACCCTGTTCTAGCTTAGAAGCCACTGAGTATAGGCAAATTGACTGATTGCTGGCTGGACCTCACGGGTTCATCTACACCTAAAGTCCCGAAAGAAGGCAAAAGCCCACCGAGACCGGGTGAGTGCCATCGCCAAGGGCCAAACACCCGACAGGCCAGCGCCTGCGGGCAACGGAGGGCTCCTCCGGCAGCTCAACGCCGGAGAGCGGGCTACCACTGCTCAGGCAGGGGAGCCAAACAACCACAAACAGAGGTGCATGGGAAAGGGGACACCATCAACCTCACAGGGGACACGAGCAGCCGGCTGCGGGACCCGACCATACCCGAACTTTGGTTTACCAGTGATTCTGAGTGTGAATTAATCGTGAGTACACCAGTGCCATCCGGGCACGGCACTGCACCGCAGCACGGCCCCCTGCACCCCGACAACAACACCAACGCTCCAGTCTCCCCCAACCGACCGGGCCCCCAGGACACACCGCCCCTACACA
Source organism: Anomaloglossus baeobatrachus (assembly GCF_048569485.1). Classification (NCBI taxonomy): domain Eukaryota; kingdom Metazoa; phylum Chordata; class Amphibia; order Anura; family Aromobatidae; genus Anomaloglossus; species Anomaloglossus baeobatrachus. The sequence goes on along the minus strand of NC_134357.1, from coordinate 593,228,711 downwards.
CGGAGGGGCTAACATCTAGGCTGCAGCCACAACACCGATCCCGGACGAGCCCGCCTTCACTTCAGCCGCAGCGGTGGTGCATCCCGTCACCACGACCCATGGGTGGCGTCACGACCCGTTGGACGACAGCGCCGGCCCTCCCCGGCTGCGCGCCTCGTCCCACACCACCACCATCCCCACTGACTTCCCCTTAACAGAGTGACGTGGCCCCCGGTCCGGAGGCGCTCGTGCCACCGACAACCCGAGCCCGGACCTCGAGCGGCTCTGCCCGAGCAGCGGAGAAGCAGCCGGGTCCCTCTCAGGGTGGTACACATCCACTCTTTCTGGCGTCACGAACAGGATTCGGACAGTCCACTTACCTGTGGAAAGTGCGCCTTGGAAGTTTCCGTCAGCGGCGTCCTCCCGAAAAAGTTGAAGTTCCGCCATCTTGGCGCGAAAGTTTCCCGCTCGAGTCGTCTTCCCCGAGCAGTGAAGGCGCGAAAGTGAAGGCCCGGCCCCCAATGGAGGAGTGCTAAGAGAAAACCAAGGGGGAAGCGGGCGAAGGATGGCGGCATGTAACTAGCGCTGCAGCGTGCAGGGACGCCAGGACTCTGCCGAAACACGTTCCTGGATCCAGCAGCAAGATGTGCCAGGAGCTCCAGGCCAAGGTCCACTCCATGATGGCGGAGTGGACGTCGGAGAATCAGGGCCTGGTCGCAACCGTGTGGGCATCCGAAGTGGAGGTGGTCTCAGAGGAGCGGGTAAGCGACCCACGCCCCTACTGTATGTCCCCGAGGGAACGGCCGCTGCGGCTGAGGGGCCCGGCCTGCTGCCATCCACCACGCCACCTCCCTCTCTGCCCATGCCCGCGGCCACCACCCCGACCGACCCGTTACCCCTGTCACTGGTAGCGGAGCCCGCAGCGTCTGAGGGAGAGGGCCCAGACATGGGGCCCCCGGGCCTTACCTTTGTCACCGCCCTGGCACCCATCCCGGCTTCCATCCCGGCTGCAACGGAGGCGATCTTCAACCAGAAGCCAGCACTGCAAGTCCTGATGCCCGCTCCCAGACACCCGACCTCGGCTGAGGCACGGCGGGGATGTAGCTGCCAAGCGGCAGAACAGGCCACGTCACAGCGGGGTCCCTCATTACCGAAGGTGTCGGTCGTAGCCGGCACGGAGGGATTCCAGCTGGGCCCGTCCCCCACACAAGCTGACCTGGAGCAGGTTGAAGATGCTCCATAATGGGAGCGGCAGCTATGGCAGCTGCGCCACGAGATTGCTGATTAGCTAAAAAGGACCTGTCCCCATTGGGACTTGTGTTTTGAAAACCCTGTTGCGTGAGTGACTGCTCATGGATGAGACCGTGGACTTGCCGGCCACCCAAAAACTTTTGACTTGTAAATATGGCCCTAACTGCCCCCTTTAACATGCCTTCCTGTTCCGTTGGCCTCCGGAGAGGCAGATTGGAGGTAGGACCCGCAGCAGAGCAGGCTGGGGTCCGGTCACCACCGGGACCGGTGACCATCCTCCGGGGAGCCCTTGAGCAACTGCCGGGTGCGCTGTACTGTACCCGTTCCTGCCTGGGTGACCTGCCATGTTCCTGTTTCCAGACTGGGGAAAAGGGGTGCTGCCCATTACTTAGGAGCAGCATCAAGGCTAGGTTGTTTGGGTGGGAAAGGCGAAAGGACATGAACCCGTTCCGTTTAATAAAGTTATGCAACGTTAAAGCAAAATGCCTCCCGTTATGGGAAGACCTTCAGTAACCATAGTTTGTACAAATGTTATTATAATTGTAAAGGGGGCTTTACACGCTACGATATCGTCTTTAAAAAGTCGTCGGGGGTCATGTCGTTTGTGACACACATCCGGCCTTTTGATCAATATCTATGTGTGTGAAACGTCCGTGCGATTGTGAACGAGCGCAAAATTGTTCAAAATCGGTCTCCGTGGAGAGCTCGTTCAAAAGTCAAAAATCGTCCTAGGCCGTTTGTAATTGTTCGTTCTCTTCCTATTATCGTTGCAAGTTGTTTAGTGTGAAGCATTTGACACATCAACAATATCGCACATGCGTGCGTCATCAACGACATTGTTGATCAGGAAACGTCACATTAATCCACTCCACACGTGCGGTGCTTGCTTAAATGAACTTGTCAGTTTAATTGGTTGTATGTTGTGTATAAAGGGCGTGATTATTGACGTGGGATAGTCGCCGATGCTTCCATCTTGAGTGGTGTCGATATCATCTCTACGATTCTGCGTTGGTTAACATTGTGCTCTGCATTAATTAAGGTAAATTTTTGGTTACATGTGGATGTTATTTTCATGTAACACAGAAATGTTTAATTTTTCTTTTTAAGTATTAATTTTATTTTTTTTTCTATTTGTTTGCATGCACAGAAGAGAAAATAACCGTAAATTTAAGAACTTCATTCTAACAACTCTTTAAACATTTTTTAAAAATGCTCAATGCACAACAACACCATTTAGTATGTATATTAGAAGGCCCCCCGAAGAAGACATCGAAACGTGCGCGTCGGGGCACGTTTTGCTCGGGTTCCACTTCCATCATCATGGGTGAGTGAAGTACAGGGACTAATTTTACTTTGTGCATGTAATGATTGTTACCTGTTTGCGATATGATTAATATATGGTTCATGGTCTGATTCTCCGGTCACTAGACTCCTTATGGATGTTGTCTCCTTGAGTGCTTACTGGAATATGTGTGCACGTTTTGAGACATTGGAGTTATATTTAATCTACTGTCCGGAGTCTCTATCAGACCATGTCCCCTTTTACTATTTTGCGACACTGCTCCCCTGATGGGTAGTGGACCCCTGGTTTTTTGAACTTCAGTGACATCTCCTTTTGAGCCTGATCTCTGTGTAATGTACTTGTTTACTTCTTCATGTCACTTTTTTGCTATTTATTCAATTTAATAAATATTTGTTATATTTTTGCAAAAAAGCAGTGATTGACGTTATTCCTCAAGCATATCACGGCCTCTGTTAAGCAGCCTCATCCCCAAAACCTGTCAAGCCATCATTGACTGTCTATGTGATTATATGCAATTTCCAAAAAAACAAGCAGACTGGCTGGCGATCTGTACCTGGATCTGTACATTGGCAGAATGACTTAGATTAATTTTTTTTTTTATTTGTATATAAAATTTAAAAAAAATCACAAAATAAATAATTAATCAACAAACATGTTAGAATGTTTGATAAAAATTGAAAAAAAAAAAAGATTGTAGATCTAAATACACAAAATATATTTTTAATTTTTTTTTTTTGGGAACATTAATTATATATTTTTTATTTTATATCTCAAATTATTATTATTATTATTTATTATTATAGCGCCATTTATTCCACGTACAACAATCAATCAAATACCGTCAATTTTTATTTTTGTTTTGAAAAAAACATGTATTTGCAAATTAGGCAAAAATCAAAACTTTAAAGAATATTTTTTGTAAGGAATTAATAAGCATAATTGTAAAATTTCAATAGAATCATAAACAAAAAGAAAAAATATTAAAAAATTAAGTTTAAAAAAAAAATTAAACGGAGCTTTTAATTTCATCAAAAAGGCATGTCTATTTCTCTTGCCTTTGTGTGTTATTTCGGCAGGTATATTAATTGAGTCTATATCTCAGACAGTATTTGTCGAATACCTATCTCTCAGCAAAATTAAAGATGGCAAATTCTTCCAGAGCAAGCATTTGGGGCCAATGCGAAATAGAATTTATGGTAGAATGCCTGGATGCATGGGACTTTGAGTGCATTCGAAAATATGACAGGCCCATGGCGCATAAAAGGGCAGTATTACGCCGTGTGCAACGCGGCCTTAAAAAAAAATATGGAGTAACGCGCACCATTATTCAAATCCGGAAGAAATGGTCAGATTTAAGCTTCAAGAGGAACCTCAAGACCCACCTCTTCCAACAAGCCTACAACCTACAATAACCCTCAGTCCAGTAGACCACTGCACAACCAGCTCTGTCCTCACCTATTGTACCATCACCCATCCCCTGTAGACTGTGATCCCTCGCGGGCAGGGTCCTCTCTCCTCCTGTAGACTGTGATCCCTCGCGGGCAGGGTCCTCTCTCCTCCTGTAGACTGTGATCCCTCGCGGGCAGGGTCCTCTCTCCTCCTGTAGACTGTGATCTCTCGCGGGCAGGGTCCTCTCTCCTCCTGTAGACTGTGATCCCTCGCGGGCAGGGTCCTCTCTCCTCCTGTAGACTGTGATCCCTCGCAGGCAGGGTCCTCTCTCCTCCTGTAGACTGTGAGCCCTCGCGGGCAGGGTCCTCTCTCCTCCTGTAGACTGTGATCCCTCGCGGGCAGGGTCCTCTCTCCTCCTGTAGACTGTGATCCCTCGCGGGCAGGGTCCTCTCTCCTCCTGTAGAATGTGATCCCTCGCGGGCAGGGTCCTCTCTCCTCCTGTAGACTGTGATCCCTCGCGGGCAGGGTCCTCTCTCCTCCTGTAGACTGTGATCCTTCCCAGGCAGGGTCCTCTCTCCTCCTGTAGACTGTGAGCCCTCGCGGGCAGGGTCCTCTCTCCTCCTGTAGACTGTGATCCCTCGCGGGCAGGGTCCTCTCTCCTCCTGTAGAATGTGATCCCTCGCGGGCAGGGTCCTCTCTCCTCCTGTAGACTGTGAGCCCTCGCGGGCAGGGTCCTCTCTCCTCCTGTAGACTGTGATCCCTCGCGGGCAGGGTCCTCTCTCCTCCTGTAGACTGTGATCCCTCGCGGGCAGGGTCCTCTCTCCTCCTGTAGACTGTGATCCCTCGCGGGCAGGGTCCTCTCTCCTCCTGTAGACTGTGATCCCTCGCGGGCAGGGTCCTCTCTCCTCCTGTAGAATGTGATCCCTCGCGGGCAGGGTCCTCTCTCCTCCTGTAGACTGTGATCCCTCGCGGGCAGGGTCCTCTCTCCTCCTGTAGACTGTGATCCTTCCCAGGCAGGGTCCTCTCTCCTCCTGTAGACTGTGAGCCCTCGCGGGCAGGGTCCTCTCTCCTCCTGTAGACTGTGATCCCTCGCGGGCAGGGTCCTCTCTCCTCCTGTAGAATGTGATCCCTCGCGGGCAGGGTCCTCTCTCCTCCTGTAGACTGTGAGCCCTCGCGGGCAGGGTCCTCTCTCCTCCTGTAGACTGTGATCCCTCGCGGGCAGGGTCCTCTCTCCTCCTGTAGACTGTGATCCCTCGCGGGCAGGGTCCTCTCTCCTCCTGTAGACTGTGACCCCTCGCGGGCAGGGTCCTCTCTCCTCCTATACCAGTCTGTCTTGTATTGTTAATGATTGTTGTACGTATACCCTCTTTCACTTGTAAAGCGCCATGGAATAAATGGCGCTATAATAATAAATAATAATAATAATAATTTAAAGTTTAGATCTTGGAGTTGAGTTGTGAATATATGGACCCGATTACATAGATTTGCAGGTAATTAATTAATATTTCTTTCTGCATTGATTTTTGCATAAATGAATATGTAAAAACATAATATTTATTACATCTTATTCTAAAATTCTTCTTTATTTAGCCAGGGAAAATAAAGAGCATGATGATAAGTAAGGCCGCTACCCATCATGCCTCAAATGTAAATGAAACGCGTGACAACACACCCAGCCCAAACATCTCAGGCAGTGAGACCAATGGGAAACGTCAAGTATTTGATCCATTTGTCAGAAAGGTCATTAACTTTGACAAATTTCTAAATAATTATTTTGCATACTTGTGCTTTACATTATCCTTAGAATATGCCACTCTATCAGACTAGAACTTGGAATTAAGCTCCAGATCTTCGATCAATGCTGATGAAGAGGAGTATAATAGCTCAAGAGGTATGTTTTTTTTAAAAAAAAAATTTTTGACAAATTTTTAATTCCAAAACCAAATTTTAAACATCTCTGTTTATCCTTAATACAGAAAGACGATGATATCAAGAAGTCCTAGAATCTGGAGTTCGTGTATTAGAAGCTGCCAATGAGCATTTAATCTTGTTACAAAAACTCATTGTTTAGTTTTCTTTAAGTTAAAATTATTTTATGAACCTAAACATCAACAATTTATGACTTCTTTTTGTTAATAAATCAAACTATAATAATAGTATTAGTAATATATTTCAATAAAATTAAGACACAAAGTTTAATTTTTGACAATTTTTTATTCTATTCTATATATGTTCAATATTTTAATAAATCTTTTTAATCTTTTACAATAAAAAAAAACCTTGCGTCATTCATGACTTTTTGGTTGGATGTAATTTTACACAAACAATTATTTGCATAATAATGTCAACTTTTTTGTATAATGAGACAAAAAAAATATTGAAAAAAGAGTATACTCGTTTTTAGATTAATTAGTGAATTTAAACATCAAGTGGATATTGCATACACATCATTGGATATACACTGATACTTAAAAAAGATTAGCATAACATATTTCTAAATTTAATCATCATTTGTTAATGATTTTTTGGATTTATTTGTTTTACGTGTTTTTTTTCTGTACACACGAGTGGTTTGATGTGTAGCAATTGGAGAAGTTGCGACAACAGGTGGCTCCACATTTCCGTGCATTATATCAGCATTTTCAAACTCAGACGCGAGTGGAGTGATACAGTGCCTACAAGTAGTCTTCAACCCCCTGCAGATTATACAGTGCCTACAAGTAGTCTTCAACCCCCTGCAGATTATACAGTGCCTACAAGTAGTCTTCAACCCCCTGCAGATTATACAGTGCCTACAAGTAGTCTTCAACCCCCTGCAGATTATACAGTGCCTACAAGTAGTCTTCAACCCCCTGCAGATTTAGCAGGTTTGATAAGATGCAAATAAGTTAGAGCCTGCAAACTTCAAACAAGAGCAGGATTTATTAACAGATGCATAAATCTTACAAACCAACAAGTTATGTTGCTCAGTTAAATTTTAATAAATTTTCAAAATAAAAGTGTGGGTCAATTATTATTCAACCCCTAGGTTTAATATTTTGTGGAATAACCCTGGTTTGCAATTACAGCTAATAATCGTCTTTTATAAGACCTGATCAGGCCGGCACAGGTCTCTGGAGTTATCTTGGCCCACTCCTCCATGCAGATCTTCTCCAAGTTATCTAGGTTCTTTGGGTGTCTCATGTGGACTTTAATCTTGAGCTCCTTCCACAAGTTTTCAATTGGGTTAAGGTCAGGAGACTGACTAGGCCACTGCAACACCTTGATTTTTTCCCTCTTGAACCAGGCCTTGGTTTTCTTGGCTGTGTGCTTTGGGTCGTTGTCTTGTTGGAAGATGAAATGACGACCCATCTTAAGATCCTTGATGGAGGAGCGGAGGTTCTTGGCCAAAATCTCCAGGTAGGCCGTGCTATCCATCTTCCCATGGATGCGGACCAGATGGCCAGGCCCCTTGGCTGAGAAACAGCCCCACAGCATGATGCTGCCACCACCATGCTTGACTGTAGGGATGGTATTCTTGGGGTCGTATGCAGTGCCATCCAGTCTCCAAACGTCACGTGTGTGGTTGGCACCAAAGATCTCGATCTTGGTCTCATCAGACCAGAGAACCTTGAACCAGTCTGTCTCAGAGTCCTCCACGTGATCATGAGCAAACTGTAGACGAGCCTTGACATGACTCTTTGAAAGTAAAGGTACCTTACGGGCTCGTCTGGAATGGAGACCATTGCGGTGGAGTATGTTACTTATGGTATTGACTGAAACCAATGTCCCCACTGCCATGAGATCTTCCCGGAGCTCCTTCCTTGTTGTCCTTGGGTTAGCCTTGACTCTGGCCTCGGCACGGGTGGAAACTTTCAAAGGCTGTCCAGGCCGTGGAAGGCTAACAGTAGTTCCATAAGCCTTCCACTTCCGGATGATGCTCCCAACAGTGGAAACAGGTAGGCCCAACTCCTTGGAAAGGGTTTTGTACCCCTTGCCAGCCTTGTGACCCTCCACGATCTTGTCTCTGATGGCCTTGGAATGTTCCTTTGTCTTTCCCATGTTGACCAAGTATGAGTGCTGTTCACAAGTTTGGGGAGGGTCTTAATTAGTCAGAAAAGGCTGGAAAAAGAGATAATTAATCCAAACATGTGAAGCTCATTGTTCTTTGTGCCTGAAATACGTCTTAATACTTTAGGGGAACCAAACAGAATTCTGGTGGTTTGAGGGGTTGAATAATAAATGACCCTCTGAATAAACTTTTCACAATTTAAAAAAAATAAATAAAAAAAGAAATAACATTCTTTTTTGCTGCAGTGCATTTCACACTTCCAGGCTGATCTACAGTCCAAATGTCACAATGCAAAGTTATTCCGAATGTGTAAACCTGCGAAATCTGCAGGGGGTTGAATACTACTTGTAGGCACTGTAAATGAGATACAAGTATTCTCATTTAATCACCCCTCTTGGCCAGCATGCATTACCGAAAGCATTATTCTTTGCGCATGCATGACTTGTTCTGGTGACATTTTTTTGAACAAATCATCAATCATTTGGGCATAACCGCTCACAGGCTATTTTTTGGCGTTTTCAAGAATATTTTTTGACATTTCTACTAGCTGGGCAACACCTGTGAGTGCTGATGAATGCCTTTTCCTTTGCCTAAGGCTATGTGCGCACGTTGCGTCGTAGTGCCTGCAGTTAATTCTGCACGTTTTCCTGCCCTTGGTTTTTGACCATGTTTTAGCGCTAAAAACGCATGCGTATTTACCGTGTTTTTAGTGTGTTTTCTGCGCTTTTTACCTGCGTTTTCACCTGCGTTTCTGCAGATGCATTTTGTAGATCAATACACTGTGAAAAAAGTTGAAATAGTCAAAAAGAATGAAAAAAGATAAAAAAAAAGGGATAATATTAACTTTTAATAAAACTATATGGAAAATCATCAATTTTAATGAAAAAATAGTGGTTATGCACGTTTTAACAGAAAAATAGGTAAAGTTTATTATTTTTTAGCATTTAAATTTTCGGTTATTGTGTGTGTGTAAAGGAACATTAGAACCCTTTAATTTTATGCCAGAAAAGCATGCGTTTTTGAAGCCAAAAACGCAGTGGAAAAGCAGGGAAAAAGCATGAAAAACGCAGGAATTTGATTTGATAACGCCATTTTGCCTACGCAAAAAAGGTGTAAAAAAAACAAAAAACATGTGACACTAAACAAACTACCAAATACGATATGCTGAACAACCATAAACAATTAAAGACTTATGTGCGATTGGTTCGTGTGACATTATTAGACGACAAAAACTCAAATTGAACAAGGTTGATGGAAAAACATGGGCGTGGCTAATTGTTTGTCATCGCTAACGATATTGATTGAAATATCGTAGCGTGTAAAGCCCCCTTAAGTGTTTCCCGTTTTTCCCGTTTTACAGTTGAAAGAAAAATAAAAATAAACCGGAGTTGGTCGGGCAGCCCGCGGACGGACTGCATTAAACCAAGGGGGTATGTGACGCCCTGGACCCCAGGGGTCACAGGTAATAACACCTACCACATAAACACACACCCCCACCCCCTGTGAGGTCACACACCAGTCACCCGAAAGGGAGACCTGATGCCGCCCTCAGGGCCAGTAGGGCACACCAGGTGGGCGGAGTCAGGCGGAAAGGCACGCCCACCGAGGAGACTACTGGCCTGAGGCAGGAAATACAAACAGATAAGTTGTAGAGTGGACAGTGACAGGAGGTGTAGAGGAGCAGAGCTGTCAGGGACCCAGGTAGGAGCCTGGGCCCCTTGAAACGTCAGGCTGGCAGTCGGTGGTGGCCGCCTGCAGGAGTACAGGTACAGCAACCGGCGGAACCGTAGTCAACCGTGTACCGGAGCACCAGAAGAAGGGTACTCAGACCCCATCCTAGCTTAGAAGCCACTGAGTATAGGCAAATTGAGTGATTGCTGGCTGGACCTCACGGGTTCATCCACACCCAAAGTCCCGAAAGAAGGCAAAAGCCCACCGAGACCGGGTGAGTGCCACCGCCAAGGGCCAAACACCCGACGGGCCAGCGCCTGCGGGCAACGGAGGGCTCCTCAGGCAGCTCAACGCTGGGGAGCGGGCTACCACTGCTCAGGCAGGGGAGCCAAACAACCACAAACAGAGGTGCACGGGAAAGGGGCCACCATCAACCTCACAGGGGACACGAGCAGCCGGCTGCGGGACCCGACCATACCCGAACTTTGGTTTACCAGTGATTCTGAGTGTGAATTAATCGTGAGTACACCAGTGCCATCCGGGCATGACACTGCACCGCAGCATGGCCCCCTGCACCCCGACAACAACACCAACGCTCCAGTCTCCCCCAACCGACCGGGCCCCCGGGACACACCGCCCCTACCCACGGAGGGGCTAACATCTAGGCTGCGGCTGTAACACTGATCCCGGACGAGCCCGCCTTCACTTCAGCCGCAGCGGTGGTGCATCCCGTCACCACGACCCGTGGGTGGCATCACGACCCGTTGGACGACAGCGCCGGCCTTCCCCGGCTGCGCGCCTCGTCCCACACCACCACCATCCCCACTGACTTCCCCTTAACAGAGTGACGTGGCCCCCGGTCCGGAGGCGCTCGTGCCACCGACAACCCGAGACCGGACCTCGAGCGGCTCGGCCCGAGCAGCGGAGAAGCGGCCGGGCCCCTCACAGGGCGGTACAGCAGCACTTGTGCCCCAGTTGCAAAAAAGTTGTTTTGATTTGCATCAAGCACATTCCAAAATACGCCAGCCTTAGCTGTCGTCCGGATGACACCGGAGTAGGTAGCAAAGTCTTTGCTGATCCCAGATCTGTTCATCTTGGCTCATTTTTAAAAACACAGCAAGGGTTACTGGAAGCAGAGTCTCCCTTTTTTCCAAAAATTGGGCCACACAGACACCCCTTTAGTGGCAGAACTTGTGTCCCAGTTGCAAACCGTATGTGTTGATTAGCATCAAGCACATTCAAAACTTCGCCATCCTTAACCGTCCCCAGGATGACCCCGGGGTAGGTAGCAAAGTCTTTGCTGAACCATGACTTGTTCATCTTGGCTCATTTTTAAAAACACAGCAAGCAAGGGTTACTCCAAGTGGAGTCTCCCTTTTTTCCAAAAATTGGGCCACACAGACACCCACCCCTTCAGTGGCAGCAGTTGTGCCCTAGTTGTACACTTCACAGCTAGATTTGCATCAAGCACATTCAAAATCCACAAGCATTTACTCTCCCCAGGATGACACAGGGGTAGTAAATTGCTTGCGGATCCATGACTTGTTCATTTTGATGAACGTCAGTCTGTCCACATTGTCACTGGACAGACGCGTGCGCTTATCTGTCAGCACACACCCAGCAGCACTGAAGACACGTTCAGAGACAACGCTGGCAGCTGGACACGACAAAATGTCCAAGACGTAAGTTGAGAGCTCTGGCCATTTTTCAATATTTGAAGCCCAAAATGAGCAAGGCTCCATTTGCAAAGTCATGGCATCGATGTTCATTTGGAGATACTCCTGTATCATCCTCTCCAGCTGTTGACTATGTGTCAGACTTGTTGTCTCTGGTGGTGTGACGCCCTGGGCAAGCCAGGGGTCACAGGTCATAACACCACCACACCCTACACCCCAGTTAGGTACATCTAAGCTAACCCAAAATCCTTGTTGCCTTCCTCCAGGGGCTGATGTCCACACCAGGGGGTGGGCCAGGCGGTTGGCTCCGCCCACCGAGGAGTTCACAGCCCTGGAGGCGGGGAAACCAGGCAGTCCAGCTAGGGACGTGAAGGAGTAAACAAGCAGTTCAGTTCAGTTAAGGAAGTGAAAGTAGAAGGAAGTGAAGTGGTAGAGGATCTTAGGAGAGAAGCTGAAGTAAAGTGAAAAGTGACAGTTTGTAAAGCCTGAAGTTGGTCCGGGTGTGTGCCCCGGACTGAGAGACAGCAAGGTCAGCAGACGGCGGTGATTGTCTGCAGGGGTGACTGCTCGGAGGTTGCTGGAAGGACCGCGGACAGGTGGTGACCCGGCGGTCTGGAGCAGTGTACAAGGAACAGTCAGCACCAGGGCAGGGGCCTTTCGGATCCCGGAAAGGCTAGGAGTCGCCATAATTTGCCAAATCCGTCAGTGGAGGGGACGTCTGTCTCCCAACAACCAAGTCCCGATTGAAGGCAACAGTCCAACCGTAACGGAGAGACACCGCCACCGCCAGGGCACCAGTTTCTCAGGGCCAGCGCCTGCGGGCAAAGTAGGGCTCCTCCGGCCCATATCCAAGTCGGGGAGCGGGTTACCGGTGGGAACCCATCGCAACCATCATCATCTTAGGTGCAGGAAAAGGGACCGTCACCGTCAACTACTGGGGAAAAGCAAGTGCAGCCGTCCGTGGGAACCGTCTTTCCAGCCGTGTGTTTTACCGACAACTGTGTCATCGTCTCAGGCTGTGTGAGTACCACAGTGCCGCAAGGCACAGCGCTGCCCCCGCGTCCCTTCTCCCACCAAGCCCTGCATCTCCCACCTCATCACTGGGCCCTGGGACAACCAACCTCCTACCCACGGAGGGGAGGAGTAACATCTAGCTGCTCCATACCATCACTCCCGGGATCCCCATACAGAGCAGCGGTGGTGTCAACAAATCACCACAACCGTGGGTGGCGTCACGGACAATAAACTATATCCCAAAACCCAATCCCCTTTCACTCACGGGCGAGGAGCGCCGCTAGACTCCCCGGGATCCGGCCCATTGCTCGAGCCACCGAGCAGCAGCAGGCCGCAGCAGCCGCGGCAGCCAGACCCGAGCAGTAGGGAGAGCGCGGCGTCCCCTCCTCCGCTCGCGACAACTTGGCGTCACGAACAGGATCTTACCACTCTGCCGTTGGGTAGAGGTGTGCCTTGTGACCGCCGGAGGTATCCGGCTGAAAAATTTCAGAAGTCGCCATCTTTGGCGCGAAAAGTTCCCGCTCAAGCGTCTTCTCGAGTAGCAGAGGCGCGAAGGCCAAAACCCCGCCCCAATAGAGGAGGGGCCGGAAAGAAGCTAAGTTGGACGAAAACAAGATGTCTGCGCCCGACGGAGCCGCTGGAGGAGCGGTGGTCGCAGCCGCATGTAACTAGCACTGTAGCGCGCAGGGACGCCAGGACTCTGCTGGAATACGTTCCTGGATCCAGAAGCAAGATGTGCCAGAAGCTTCAGGCCCAAGTCCACTTCATGCTGGACGTCGGAGATGAAGGGCCTGGCCGCAACCGTTTGGGCATCCGAAGTGGAGGTGGTCTCAGAGGAGCGGGTAAGCGACCCACGCCCCTATGTCCCAGAGGGATCGGTCGATATGGCTGAGGGGCCCGGCCTGCTGCCGTCCACCACGCTACCTCCCTCACTGCCCATGCCTGCGGCCAGCGCCCCGACCGACCCGTTACCCCTGCTACCGGTAGCGGAGCCCGCAGCGTCTGTGGGAGAGGGCCCAGACCTGCGGCCCCTGGGCCTTACCTTTACCAACGCCCTGGCACCCGTCCCGGCCTCCATCCCAGCCGCGACGGAGATGATGACGGCCCCGGAAGTCCGCCCGGCCGTAGCGGAGGCGATCCTCGATCAAACGCCAACACCGCAAGTCACGTTGACCGCTCCCAGGCATCGGGCCTCGGCTGAGGCACGGGGGGGATGTAGCTGCCAAGCGGCAGAGCAGGCCACGTCACAGTGGGGTCCCTCATTACTGAAAGTGCCGGTCGTAGCCGACACGGAGGGACTCTGGCTGGGTCCGTCCCCCGCACACGCTGAACAGGAGCAAGCAGAAAGTGATCCAGAGTGGGAGCGGCGGCAACAGCAGCTGCGCAGGGAGATTGATGCCCGAGAGGGGTGTAGAGCGGATGTGCATGCCCGCATGTATATGGAAGAAGATCGCCTGCAGCGAGCTACCATTGGGGTCCAGAGCGGTGCACCATGTGAAGGTGGCACTAGAGCCCCACGAGTGGGAATGGACTGTTGAGCCGCAAAAGGCAGCGGAGTGCCGCTGCACAGTCCCCGTTGGGACCACAAGTCTGTGTGAGTTTTGTTTGAAAAAGTTTTGAAAGTTGAAAAATGATGAAAGTAATGATTACCGTGAAAATCACCTGATTGTCCTACTTTGATTAAGAGAACCGGTCGTTGCCGGCACCGTTGTCCCCGTGGGGACCGTTTGAAAAGTTGCATAGGGAACTCTCTATGAACAGGCCCGAGAACTTGCAGGGCAACCACAAACGTTAGTGGGATGTAAATAAAACTCTTTTGTTGCCACTACCGTTACCGCCTCCGGAGAGGCAGGTTGGAGGGAGGGCCCGCAGTAGAGCCGGCTGGGGCCCAGCCACCACAGGAACCGGTGGCTACCCTCTGGAGGGGAAGGACAGATCCCGCTCGGGTAACTTGTGCTGGACATGGGTCAAGGGGTGCTGCCTGGCCTTTAGGGGCAGCATCAGGGCCAGGTTGCTTGGGTGGGAGAGAGTGGAGCCGCAGCGGTTAAAATGTTTGTTACCGTAACGTTTAAGAACAGAATCTCCCAATGTGGGATGAAGTTATAAGATGTAAATATGTTACCGTTTGACCTTTTTATATATTTTCAGAAAATAAAACCGGTGTTGGACGGGCAGCCCGCGGACGGTCTGCATTTTGCTAAGGGGGAATGTGACGCCCTGGGCAAGCCAGGGGTCACAGGTCATAACACCACCACACCCTACACCCCAGTTAGGAACATCTAAGCTAACCCAAAATCCTTGTTACCTTCCTCCAGGGGCTCCTCCGCCCACTGAGGAGTTCACAGCCCTGGAGGCGGGGAAACCAGGCAGTCCAGCTAGGGACGTGAAGGAGTAAACAAGCAGTTCAGTTCAGTTAAGGAAGTGAAAGTAGAAGGAAGTAAAGTGGTAGAGGAGCTTAGGAGAGAAGCTGAAGTAAAGTGAAAAGTGACAGTTTGTAAAGCCTGAAGTTGGTCCGGGTGTGTGCCCCGGACTGAAAGACAGCAAGGTCAGCAGATGGCGGTGATTGTCCACAGGGGTGACTGCTCGGAGGTTGCTGGAAGGACCGCGGACGGGTGGTGACCCGGCGGTCTGGAGCACTGTACAAGGAACAGTCAGCACCAGGGCAGGGGCCTTTCGGATCCCGGCAAGGCTAGGAGTCACCATAATTTGCCAAATCCGTCAGTGAAGGGGACGTCTGTCTCCCAACAACCAAGTCCCGATTGAAGGCAACAGTCCAACCGTAACGGAGAGACACCGCCACCGCCAGGGCACCAGTTTCTCAGGGCCAGCGCCTGCGGGCAAAGTAGGGCTCCTCCGGCCCGTATCCAAGTCGGGGAGCGGGTTTACCGGTGGGAACCCATCGCAACCATCATCATCTTAGGTGCAGGAAAAGGGACCGTCACCGTCAACTACTGGGGAAAAGCAAGTGCAGCCGTTCGTGGGAACCGTCTTTCCAGCCGTGTGTTTTACCGAGAACTGTGTCATCGTCTCAGGCTGAGTGAGTACCACAGTGCCGCAAGGCACAGCGCTGCCCCCGCGTCCCTGCTCCCACCAAGCCCTGCATCTCCCACCTCATCACTGGGCCCCGGGACAACCAACCCCCTACCCACGGAGGGGAGGACTAACATCTAGCTGCTCCATACCATCACTCCCGGGATCCCCATACAGAGCAGCGGTGGTGTCAACAAATCACCACAACCGTGGGTGGCGTCACGGACAATAAATTATATCCCAAAACCCAATCCCCTTTCACTCACGGGCGAGGAGCGCCGCTAGAGTCCCCGAGATCCGGCCCATCGCTCGAGCCACCGAGCAGCAGCAGGCCGCAGCAGCCGTGGCAGCCGGACCCGAGCAGTAGGGAGAGCGCGGCGTCCCCTCCTCCGCCCGCGACAGTGGCCTTGCAAAGGACGGTCTAAAAAAATTATGAAAATTTTCCATAAAATTGCTGTCACCAGCACCAGATACGGTGCTACTGGTACGGGTAGACTGTTGATGACGAGACCGTCCCATGTTTGTCAAGTTACAACTGGGAGATTCACTCCCTGCACCTGCACGGTTGTTTGGTGGAAAAGCCGAGCTAAGATCGAGTAACAGCTTCTGCTGATACTCCTGCATACGTGCGTCCCTTTCTATGGCTTCTGCTGATACTCCTTCATACGTGCGTCCCTTTCTATGGCTGGAATTATGTCACAAAATTTGGACTTGTACCGGTGATCTAATAGTGTGGCAAGCCAGTAGTCATCATCACTTCTAATTTTGACAATACGAGGGTCATGTTGGAGGTAGTGCAGCAAGAAGGCGCTCATGTGTCTTGCGCAGCCATGCGGACCAAGTCCACGCTGTGTTTGTGGCATAGAGGTGCTACCCGTTATTGCTTCCTCTGACATCTCCCCCCAACCTCTTTCAACTGAAATGTGACCAAGGTCTCGCTCATCTGCTGAGTCTTCCATGTCCATGTGTCGCGGGCGGAGGAGGGGACGCTGCGCTCTCCCACTGCTCGGGTCCGGCTGCTGCTACGGTTGCTCGGTGGTGGCTCGAGCGGTGGGTCGGATCCCGGGGACTCGAGTGGCGGTCCTCGCCCGTGAGTGAAAAGGGGGTTTTGATTGTGGGGATTTGATATTGTCCGTGACACCACCCACGGTTGTGGTGAGGTTGTGACACCACCGCTGCTCTGTACGGGGTTCCCGGGAGCGGTGACAGGGAGCAGCTTTGATGTTAGTTCTCCCCTCCGTGGGTAGGGGGTTGGTTGTCCCGGGGCCCGGTGATGGGGTAGGAATGGATGGCAGGCGGGTTACGGGGCCTGGTGAGGTGCAGGGTTGCGGGGGGCAGCGCTGTGCCGTACGGCACGGTGGTACTCACTCAGCCCAATGATGTACACAAAGTCTCCGGTAAAACAAACGGCTGGATGGACGGGTCCCACAGACGGCTGCGGTGTTATTCCTCCCGGCAGGTTGATGGTGACTGCCTTTCCCTGCACCTGTGTAGTGTAACGGTTCCACTGGGTTCCCACCGGTAACCCGCTCCCCAGCTTAAGGGTTGCTGAAGGAACCCCTTTTGCCCGCAGGCTCTGGCCCTGGGAACTTTAGCCTTGGCGGTGACTGTGTTTCCCTCTCTCGGTTGGACTGTTGCCTTCTGTCGGGACTTGGCTGCTGGGAAACCCCGGAGGTTCCCTTCGCTAACCGATTTGGCAAATTCACAGCGACTCCTAGCCTTGCCGGGGTCCGTAAGCCCCTGCTGGATGGTGCTGGCTTCTCTTTGCGTACCGGTCCGGTACCGCCGGGCCACCGCCCGTCCACGGTCCTTACGGTTGGCTCCGATCGGCCTCTCCTGCAGACGGTCACCACCGTCTGCCAACCTTGCTGTTCCGTCCGGGCCACACACCCGGACCACTTTCTGTCTGCTCCTCTACCACTTTCCTTCCTCTCACTTCCACTTCCCTAACTGATCTCTTCTTTTCCCGCCTCCAGGACTTTGAACTCCTCGGTGGGCGGGAAAAACCGCCTGGCCCACCCCCTGGTGTGAACATCAGCCCCTGGAGGGAGGCAACAAGGGTTTTTGTCTGACTTCGGTGTGCCTGACCGGGAGTGTGGGGTGTGTTGGTGTAGTTATCTGTGGCCCCTGGCTTGTACAGGGCGCCACATTCCCCCTTAGTTAAATGCAGGCCGTCCTCGGGCTGCCCGTCCATCACCGGTTTTATTTTCACAAACTGGAAAAGATAAACGGTAAACAGGTTACAATTATAATAATATCTTCCCACATTGGGAGGTATGGTGCTTAAACGTTACTAAACGGTTTTGGCTTCCGCTCTCTCCCACCCAAACAACCTGGCCCTGATGCTGCCCCTAAGCAAATGGGCAGCACCCCTTGACCCCAGTCCAGCACAAGTTACCCGAGCGGGTTCTGTCCTTTTCAGGGGATCCACGTCCATGGGGAACCCCTGAAACCCCCAGAGGATCGCCACCGGTTCCGGTGGTGGCTGGGCCCCAGCCTACTCCACTGCAGGCCCTTCCTCCAATCTGCCTCTCCGGAGGCGGTCACGGTAAAAGCCATAAAACAACATTTTATTTACAAACCACAAGTTCGTGGTTGCCCTGCCAGTTCTCGGGCTTTTCCGTAGTAGTTTCTACGCAAAACTTATAAAACAGTCCCCACGGGGACAACGGTGCCGGCAACGACCGGTTTCAAATCAGGGTTGAATCAGGTGACTTCTCGGTAATCATTCTTATCATTCAAACTTTCAAAACTTTAAAACGGTTACTGGTGGTCCCAACGGGGACAACTGCAGCGGGACTCCGCTGCCATCACTGGGATTCCTCGGTGTAGGCTGGGGGAGGGGACGCGGTGGACACCCGGGCCTCCTGGCTGCCCCTCAACTTTGCATCCAACGCAAACCACCCCCTCTCCCCACAGTGTCGAGTATACTGCACCAGGTCTCCCGGCATCAGATTGCGGCCTGGATGCTCCTCCGGCAGGTGGGCGTTGACATCCCGCCGGGCTACAAAGACTTCGGCCTCCAGGCCCGGCTCGTAGATGAAACCATAGCCCCGGCGGACATCAAACCGCCTCACCTGCCCTTCATACAGGGGGCCCCGGATACGGAAGGTCGCTCGCCGGAGGCTCTCTTTCTCCCGGATCGTGCGGGCTACCAACTCTGCTCTCTTCCTTTCCCTTTCAGCGATCTCCGGGCCTAGCAGTGTCGGCTCCCTGTCCCAATACGGGGCTGCTGCGAGCTCCGGCGCACGGGTCGGGCCCCGCGAGACCTTCTGGACACTGCCCACCACTGGCAATCTGGGTGGAAGGTCCCGTGGTGACTTGGCCTGGGGTGCTGCCCTGCAGCGACAACCCGGCGCAACCTCAGCCGAAGTGTGGGGGATGGGCGCAGGGGTCTTCTTCTGCCGGGCCTCCTGCACGGAGCGGTCTGTCGGCTCCGGCTCGGGGGAAGTCTCCGCAGATGCCTCCGGTTCGGGCTTCGGCACCTTCCAGGGTAGCATCTCTGGCCGGTCACGGGCTCCGGCTACAGGCCGATCCACATGGGCGGACATGCGGGGTACCGCTACCGGTTGCAGGGGTAGCGGGCCTAGTGGCGGGGCCGCAGCAGCCAGTACGGGTAGCAGGGGAGGTAGCTGGGCGAGCGGGCGTGGACCGGGTCCCTCGGCCGCGATGACCGACCCACTAGGGGTACAGGGGCGTGGGTCACTCACCCTCCCTTCCGAAGCTCCCTCTTCCTTGAGTCTCCGCACGGTCGCTACAACCTCCGCCATGTCGGCCTCCCACTCCTCCAGGAGGAGCTGCATCTTGACCTGCAGCCATTGTTGGAGCTGCGCGGTCCGGATCTCCACCCACGCCGCGGTTCCAGGCGCGGGGGCTACGGTGCTGCAGGACGGCATGAACATGGCTCTGGCGGCCTCTTCCAGGAACCAGCAACAAGATGGCCGCAGGGTCCTGGCGTCGCTGCTTTTATAGCCGCGCACTACATGCAGCCAAACACCATCAGTCCCCCTTAGTCTTTTTCCGGCTCCTCCTCTACAGGGGCGGAGTTTTGGCCTTCGTGCCTCCACTACTCGAGGAGACGCTCGAGCGGGAATTCTTCGCGCCAAAGATGGCGGCTTCTCAAATTTTCCGGCCGGACACCTCCGGCGGTAACAGGGCGCACCTCTACCAAACGGCAGAGCGGTAGCATCCTGTTCGTGATGCCAAGTTGTCGCGGGCGGAGGAGGGGACGCTGCGCTCTCCCACTGCTCGGGTCCAGCCGCTGCTGCGGCTGCCGCTGCTCGGTGGTGGCTCGAGCGGTGGGCCAGATCCCGGGGACTCGAGCGGCGTTCCTCGCCCGTGAGTGAAAAGGGGGTTTTGATTGTGGGGATTTGATATTGTCCGTGATGCCACCCACGGTTGTGGTGAGGTTGTGACACCACCGCTGCTCTGGACGGGGATCCCGGGAGTGGTGACAGGGAGCAGCTTTGATGTTAGTTCTCCCCTCCGTGGGTAGGGGGTTGGTTGTCCCAGGGCCCGGTGATGGGGTAGGAATGGATGGCAGGCGGGTTACGGGGCCTGGTGAGGTGCAGGGTTGCGGGGGGCAGCGCTGTGCCGCACGGCACGGTGGTACTCACTCAGCCCAATGATGTACACAGAGTCTCTGATGAAACAAACGGCTGGATGGACGGGTCCCACAGATGGCTGCAGTGTTATTTCTCCCGGCAGGTTGATGGTGACTGCCTTTCCCTGCACCTGTGTAGTGTAACGGTTCCAATGGGTTCCCACCGGTAACCCGCTCCCCAGCTTAAGGGTTGCTGAAGGAGCCCCTTTTGCCCGCAGGCTCTGGCCCTGGGAACTTTAGCCTTGGCGGTGACTGTGTTTCCCTCTCTCGGTTGGACTGTTGCCTTCTGTCGGGACTTGGCTGCTGGGAAACCCAGGAGCTTCACTTCGCTAACGGATTTGGCAAATTCATGGCAACTCCTAGCCTTGCCGGGGTCCGTAAGCCCCTGCCGGATGGTGCTGGCTTCTCTTTGCGTACCGGTCCGGTACCGCCGGGCCACCGCCCGTCCACGGTCCTTACGGTTGGCTCCGATCGGCCTCTCCTGCAGACGGTCACCACCGTCTGCCAACCTTGCTGTTCCGTCCGGGCCACACACCCGGACCACTTTCTGTCTGCTCCTCTACCACTTTCCTTCCTCTCACTTCCACTTCCCTAACTGATCTCCTCTTTTCCCGACTCCAGGACTGTGAACTCCTCGGTGGGCGGGACAAACCGCCTGACCCACCCCCTGGTGTGAACATCAGCCCCTGGAGGGAGGCAACAAGGGTTTTTGTCTGACTTCGGTGTGCCTGACCAGGAGTGTGGGGTGTGTTGGTGTAGTTATCTGTGGCCCCTGGCTTGTCCAGGGCGCCACACATGGACAGTTCGCCCTCCATTTCTTCATGTTCTCCTGCACCTTCCTCAACATTTCGCCTGCTACCATGCTCCCTTGTTAATCCCTCTCCCCCACTGTCCCATGCCTGTCGCCTTCGTGATGATGAACGTCTGGACCTTGGTGATGTTGTTGTCTCTTGCGCATATGAATCCTCCTGTAGTTCCTCCCTTTCCTGTTGTCCCACCCCCTGACTCCGAATAGTGTTTAGCGTGTGCTCCAGCATGTAAATGACTGGAATCGTCATGCTGATAATGGCATTGTCAGCGCTAAACATATTCGTCGCCATGTCGAAACTGTGCAGAAGGGTGCATAGGTCCTTGATCTGAGACCACTCCATCAGGGTGATCTGCCCCACCTCTGCATCTCGTTGGCCCAGGCTATACGTCATGACGTATTTCACCAGGGCTCGGCGGTGCTGCCACAGTCGCTGTAACATGTGGAGAGTTGAATTCCAGCGTGTCGCCACATCGCATTTCAGGCGATGAACCGGCAGGCCGAAAGACTTCTGGAGCGATGCAAGTCGCTCAGCTGCGGCGGTTGAATGGCGTAAGTGAGCAGACAGTTTTCGTGCCCTGTTCAGAAGGCCATCTAGGCCGGGATAGTGTGTTAAAAATTGCTGGACAACAAGGTTCAACACGTGAGCCATACAAGGCACATGTGTTACCTTGCCCAGGTGAAGGGCCGCACCCAGGTTTGCAGCATTGTCGCACACGGCCTTACCAGGCTGCAGGTTGAGTGGAGACAACCATTTATGAAACTTGGACAGCAAAGCTGACCACAACTCAGCCGCTGTGTGACTCTTATCTCCAAGACATTTCAAGCTAAAGACCGCCTGATGCCGTTGCGCTCTGCTGCCAGCATGGTAAGGAGGTGTGCGTGATTCCTTGTGCGCAGTTACAACGCTGGTGGCCTGACCAGGCAGGCTTGGGGCGGAGGTGGAGGACCCAGATGAGGTTGAGGAGGCAGAAGCGTTGCAGGAACTTATACATACAGAGGATTGACGCACAAGTCGTGGGGACGGCAAGACTTGTTCAGCAGACCCTTCTCCATCTATCACCATAGTTACCCAGTGCCCAGTCATCGACATGTAATGCCCCTGTCCATGCTTACTGGTCCAAGTATCGGTGGTGAAATGCACCCGGTCACACACAGAGTTTCTCAAGGAAGCGGTGATGTTGTGTGCGACATGCTGGTGTAGCGCAGGCACACCATTCTTGGAGAAGTAGTGGCGACTGGGCATCTGGTACTGGGGCACAGCGACAGACATAAGGTCTCGAAAATCCTCTGTGTCCACCAGGTGGAAAGGCAGCATTTCTGTAGCCAACAGCTTGCAGAGGGTGAAAGTCAACCTCTTAGCTTTGTCATGGGTCGCAGGAAATGGCCTTTTATTTGTCCACATCTGAGGGACAGAGATCTGGCTGCTGTGTGGAGACGGTGGTGAGTAGGGTGTCCCTGGAAAAATGCAGGTTTGTGAGGAAAGTGCAGGCATAGACATGATGTTGCTTTCATCCAATGTTGGTGCTATAGATGTCTGAGAGAGCTGTACACACGCACTTGTTTCCCCTTCCAAACCAACTGATGACCTACCAAGCAAACTGCCTGTTGCGGTTACAGTGGTGGAAGGTGTGCATGGAAAACCAGGTGTGACAGCTGTCCCCACAGTAATAGAAGATGAAGAGCGCGCGGATGCACTGGAAGGGGCAGGCGGTGGTTGGCCCGCTACGCTAGGCCGCATTGCAGCACAGTGAGCTTCCCGCTGGGACTTATGCTTGGTATTCATGTGACGATTCATTGAAGAAGTTGTCAAACTGGTGAGCTTTTTGCCTCTACTTATAGATTCCCGACAAATTTTACAGATCACATGATTTGGGAGATCCTTTGCAAGGTCAAAAAAGGACCAGGCCAGGCAAGGCTTAGAGGACATGCGACCTGCTGAGCCACCCCGACTAGTGCTCAGAGGCAGAGTGGTGGCTGAGGATGCAGTTGTAGACGTGCTACCAGTACTCCGACTCTGTCCAGGAAGATGCAAGGTAACTTCGTCGTCAGTTGCATCCTCCTCCACCGCCTCTGTTGACCTCGAGTGCCTGACTGTGGGTTGACAGTAGATGGGATCTAGAACTTCCTCATCAATTGTTGTGTTTGCACTACCCTCACCCTCAGACCGAGCCTCTTCTTGCCCTGACCGAATATTTAAGTTGTCATCCCAATCTGCTATCTGCGTCTCATCGTCATCAGTATGTTCCTCATTGTCTTCACCAACAGGTGTTACAGTTTGGAAATAAGGGTCTACATTATTCTCGGAAACTTGGTCATCACGGCCTGAATCTGAGTCACAAAGGTTCTGGGCATCACTGCAGACCATTTCCTGGTCTGTACTCACTGTAGCTTGGGAGCAGACCTCTGATTCCCAGGCTATAGTGTGACTGAACAGCTCTGCAGACTCAGCCATCTCTGGTACACCATACTGTGCAGGGCGGGTGGAGACTTCAGAGCTGGGAGAAAGCAATTGTGATTGGGATGACAACTCAGAGGACTGGTGTTTTTTGGATGCGGTAGTTGAGGTGGAGGAGAGGGCACTTGTTGGACCACTTGAGATCCATTCAAGCATGTTCTTTTTTTGTGCATCATCTACCTTTTTTAGAGTTGTTCGGGTCCGTAAAAAAGGGAGCACATTGGATTGTCCACGGAAAGTAGTAGACTATAGACTATAGATTATGGGGAATACTTAGTGAGGTATGTTGGGATCGTTTTGAGCTTATTTTGTTTCGGGCTATTTTTATTGTTTCCTTTTTTGCGGCACTTAGAGTGGGTGAGGTGGGATCCAGTAATAAAAATAGCACATCGGGTTTATTACGGGAGGATATAGTTATAAAAAGATTGTTTGTTTTTCTTTTTATTACAAAATCAAAAACAGACCAACTTGGAAAAGGTGTTTCTTTTCGTCTGCACCAATACAAGTATGCACCATATAAGTATGATGCATTGAATTAGGCCAGAGATGATATTATGATGCACTTGGTCATCTATCATCTATCATCTGCCATCATCTAATCACCATGTCTATCTTCCCACAGGTATGTCAATTCATGCACTCTACTTTCCCATGAACTGATTTCCACTCCACTTTGCTCTGCTGTGTGTGCTAATACCTGGTATGGCAATTCATGCACTCTACTTTCCCAATATATCTGACCTGTTCTTTCTTTGCTTCAATATCTTCGTGACATCCTCCAGCATCTGTGTGATCTTTCCCCCCCTGTTTTGCACCCACCTTTTATGACCTTTGTTTATTTTGCCTATGTTAAGCTGCATCTTTTTTTTTTTTTGATTGAGTGATCAAGGGGTTAGTCTTGCAACCCACCCCTTCACAGCTGAGTGCACTTGTATGTGTATATACTGGGGCAAATAAAAGTCTGCACAAGACTTTGTCTGCCCCATGACAAGTCTGCACCATATAAGTATGATGCATTGAATTAGGCCAGAATTGGGCCGGAAGTGACCGGAAGGTAACAGCATACATAGTCACTGTAAACAATGTTTGTGTTTCTATTCACTCTCACCCCTATAATACTTCACTTTTTACTGCCCCCTCTGATCCCTAAAGCCAGTAATTAACTATTCATCTCTCCCTCCATCCTCCCCACCCATCTCTCCCTCCATCCTCCCCACCCATCTCTCCCTCCATCCTCCCCACCCATCTCTCCCTCCATCCTCCCCACCCATCTCTCCCTCCATCCTCCCCACCCATCTCTCCCTCCATCCTCCCCACCCATCTCTCCCTCCATCCTCCCCACCCATCTCTCCCTCCATCCTCCCCACCCATCTCTCCCTCCATCCTCCCCACCCATCTCTCCCTCCATCCTCCCCACCCATCTCACCTTCCCCTCAGATATTTTCTTCCACATTTCACCCTGTGTCTCCAGACACACACGACCACCTCATAGCCTCTCCTGCTCCCACCTACTAACACTCTCACTCCTTCTCCTCACTGCTGGGGATATCTCTCCTAATCCTGGTCCTCCTCACCACATCCCTATTGTCACTTCAAACCCTCTTCAACAACCTAACAAAAATTTCCGCAACCTCGCAAACCTCATACCCATTCACCCGGCCCCCGCTCCCCCAGTCCCACTAACAGGAGCTCTATGGAACGCTCGCTCTGTCTGCAATAAACTATCCTACATTCATGATCTTTTCATCACTAATAAACTCTCCTTCCTCGCCATCACAGAAACCTGGCTCACCCCCTCTGACACTGCCTCTCCTGGCTCACCCCCTCAGACACTGCCTCTCCCGGCTCACCCCCTGTGACACTGCCTCTCCTGGCTCACCCCCTCTGACACTGCCTCTCCTGGCTCACCCCCTCTGACACTGCCTCTCCTGGCTCACCCCCTGCTCTGACACTGCCTCTCCTGGCTCACCCCCTCTGACACTGCCTCTCCTGGCTCACCCCTCTGACACTGCCTCTCCTGGCTCACCCCCTCTGACACTGCCTCTCCCGGCTCACCCCCTCTGACACTGCCTCTCCTGGCTCACCCCCTCTGACACAGCCTCTCCTGGCTCACCCCCTCTGACACTGCCTCTCCTGGCTCACCCCCTCTGACACAGCCTCTCCTGGCTCACCCCCTCTGACACTGCCTCTCCTGGCTCACCCCCTCTGACATTGCCTCTCCCGGCTCACCCCCTCTGACACTGCCTCTCCTGGCTCACCCCCTCTGACACTGCCTCTCCTGGCTCACCCCCTCTGACACTGCCTCTCCTGCCTCACCCCCTCTGACACTGCCTCTCATGCCTCACCCCCTCTGACACTGCCTCTCCTGGCTCACCCCCTCTGACACTGCCTCTCCTGGCTCACCCCCTCTGACACTGCCTCTCCTGGCTCACCCCCTCTGACACTGCCTCTCCTGGCTCACCCCCTCTGACACTGCCTCTCCTGGCTCACCCCCTCTGACACTGCCTCTCCCGGCTCACCCCCTCTGACACTGCCTCTCCTGGCTCACCCCCTCTGACACTGCCTCTCCTGGCTCACCCCCTCTGACACTGCCTCTCCTGGCTCACCCCCTCTGACACTGCCTCTCCTGGCTCACCCCCTCTGACACTGCCTCTCCTGGCTCACCCCCTCTGACACAGCCTCTCCTGGCTCACCCCCTCTGACACTGCCTCTCCCGGCTCACCCCCTCTGACACTGCCTCTCCCGGCTCACCCCCTCTGACACTGCCTCTCCCGGCTCACCCCCTCTGACACTGCCCCTCCTGGCTCACCCCCTCTGACACTGCCTCTCCCGGCTCACCCCCTCTGACACTGCCTCTCCTGGCTCACCCCCTCTGACACTGCCTCTCCTGGCTCACCCCCTCTGACACGGCCTCTCCTGCCTCACCCCCTCTGACACGGCCTCTCCTGCCTCACCCCCTCTGACACTGCCTCTCCTGGCTCACCCCCTCTGACTCTGCCTCTCCCGGCTCACCCCCTCTGACACTGCCTCTACTGGCTCACCCCCTCTGACACTGCCTCTCTTGGCTCACCCCCTCTGACACTGCCTCTCCTGCTGCACTTTCTTATGGTGGTCTCCATCTCTCACACCCCCCGCCCCAGTAACAAGCATGGTGGAGGAGTTGGTTTGCTCCTGTCCGACCAATGCTCCTTTACACCAATTCCACTACCACCCTCTGTTACTCTCCCATCTTTTGAGGTGCACTCCGTACGCATCTACGCCCCCTCCAACCTTCAGCTGGCTGTCATTTACCGCCCTCCAGGGCCAGCCACTGCCTTTTTTGACCATTTCACCACCTGGCTACTACACTTCCTTTCCACCGACATCCCCACCATCATCATGGGTGATTTCAATATCCCCATTGACACTTCCCACTCATCTGTCTCCAAACTTCTAACACTCGCTTCCTCCTTCGGCCTCACCCAATGGTCTTCTGCAGCTACTCACAAAGATGGCCACATGCTGGACCTCATCTTCACTTGCCTCTGTTCCCTATCTAACCTCTCTAACTCGCCTCTCCCCCTGTCTGACCACAACCTACTCACATTCTCTTCCCTCTCTTCTCCAAGTATGCAACCCCCCCTCCACAAATTTTCACACCCTCGCAGAAATATCGAACACATTGATTTACACGCCCTTTCTCAGTCCCTTCTCCCCCTCACAGACATTGCATTTCTACATGATGCAGATGCCGCTGCAACTTTATACAACACTACAATCTCTGCAGCTCTCGAATCAGCCGCCCCCCTCACACACACCAAAACCCGCACAATCAACAGGCAACCCTGGCACACAAGGCAGACTAAAGAACTAAGACGGGCCTCCAGAATTGCTGAGCGCAGATGGAAGAGGTCTCATTCCACTGAGCACTTCATTGCATATAAAGAGTCCCTCACCACTTTCAAGTCCACACTCACTGCTGCAAAACAAACCTACTTCTCATCCCTCATATCCTCTCTATCTCACAACCCTAAACAGCTATTCAACACTTTCAATTCTCTCCTCCGTCCTCCAGCACCACCTCCCTCTCCTCTCCTCCGTCCTCCAGCACCACCTCCCTCTCCTCTCAGCTGAAGACTTTGCCTCTTTCTTCAAGCGGAAGATTGACAACATCAGAGCAAGCTTTGGCCCACAATCCCCACAACCCCTCATCATAGCTACTCATCCCTCTTCCACCAAATCCAGCTTCTCCACCATGACAGAAAACAATCTCTCCACTCTACTCTCAAGATCACATCTAACCACCTGTGCACTGGACCCGCTCCCATTGCACCTCATCCCCAACATCACCGCAGTCCTCATCCCATCCCTAACCCATCTCTTCAACCTATCACTAACAACTGGTGTATTCCCTTCATGCTTTAAACATGCCTCTATCACACCCATCCTCAAAATGCCCTCCCTTGACCCATCCTCTGTGTCAAACTATCGCCCCATATCCCTTCTCCCCTACGCCTCAAAACTACTGGAACAGCATGTCCATCTTGAATTGTCCTCATACCTCTCCTCCTGCTCCCTCTTTGACCGGCTACAATCTGGCTTCCGACCACATCATTCAACCGAAACTGCCCTAACCAAAGTCACCAATGATCTACTAACCGCCAAAGCCAAGCGACACTACTCTGTCCTCCTCCTCCTGGACCTTTCCTCTACATTACTCTATCCTCCTCCTCCTGGACCTGTCCTCTGCCTTCGACACAGTAGACCATTCCCTCCTACTACAGATTCCCTCATCTCTGGGCATCACAGACTTGGCCCTATCTTGGATCTCCTCATACCTAACCGACCGAACCTTCAGCGTCTCCCATTCTCACACCACTTCCTCATCTCGCCCCCTATCTGTCGGTGTCCCTCAAGGCTCAGTTCTTGGACCCCTGCTGTTCTCCATCTACACCTTCGGCTTGGGACAGCTCATAGAGTCCCACGGCTTCCAGTATCATCTCTATGCCGATGACACACAGATCTACCTCTCTGGACCTGACATTACCTTTTTACTAACCAAAATACCACAATGTCTCTCTGCTATTTCATCCTTCTTCTCTGCGCGATTCCTAAAACTTAACATGGACAAAACAGAGTTTATTGTCTTTCCTCCTCCTCACTCATTTCCTCCAACAAGCCTTTCCATCAAACTTGATGGTTGCTTACTCACCCCAGTCTCACAAGCTCGTTGCCTTGCAGTGACCCTCGACTCTGCTCTATCCTTCAAGCCACACATCCAAGCCCTCTTCAACTCATCCAGACTACAACTCAAAAATATCTCCCGGATCCGTGCTTTCCTTAACCAAGAATCTGCAAAAACATTAGTGCATGCCCTCATCATCTACCGCCTCGACTACTGCAACCTCCTGCTCTCTGGCCTACCTTCCAACACTCTTGCACCCCTCCAATCTATCCTAAACTCTGCAGCCCGCTTAATCCACCTCTCCCCTCGCTACTCCCCAGCCTCGCCACTCTGGCAATCCCTTCACTGGCTTCCCATCGCCCGACTCCAGTTCAAAACATTAACCATGACATACAAAGCCATGCACAACCTGTCTCCTCCCTACATCTGTGACCTAGTCTCCCGGTACCTACC
The DNA here is from genome assembly GCF_048569485.1 of Anomaloglossus baeobatrachus. Classification (NCBI taxonomy): domain Eukaryota; kingdom Metazoa; phylum Chordata; class Amphibia; order Anura; family Aromobatidae; genus Anomaloglossus; species Anomaloglossus baeobatrachus. The sequence goes on along the minus strand of NC_134357.1, from coordinate 593,199,861 downwards.
TGCACGCAACCTTAGATCCTCACAAGATCTCCTTCTCTGCTCCTCTCTTATCTCCTCTTCCCACAATCGCGTACAAGATTTCTCCCATGCATCCCCCATACTCTGGAATGCTCTACCTCAGCACATCAGACTCTCCACTACCATGGAAAGCTTCAAGAGGAACCTCAAGACCCACCTCTTCCAACAAGCCTACAACCTACAATAGCCCTCAGTCCAGTACACCACTGCGCAACCAGCTCTGTCCTCAACTATTGTACCATCACCCATTCCCTGTAGACTGTGAGCCCTCGCGGGCAGGGTCCTCTCTCCTCCTATACCAGTCTGTCTTGTACTGTTAATGATTGTTGTACGTATACCCTCTTTCACTTGTAAAGCGCCATGGAATAAATGGCACTATAATAATAAATAATAATAATAATAATAATAAGTTGAAAGCCATTCCGGGTTGTTCTGTTTGTCCAGTTAAAAATGTATCTGATTGGATTGCCATTCGCCCTGACATTTCACGGGTTTTATTTTTGCACAAGGATGGTTCTTCGGTTTCCCGGTTTCAGTTTTCTTCAGTCTTAAAGAAATGCTTGGAGAAACTGAAGTTGGATGGGAAAGGTTATTCGTCTCATTCATTTAGAATTGGGGCTGCAACTGAGACTGCGGGTGCGGGTCTAGGGGTCAAAAAGATTCGCAGCATTGGGAGATGGACTTCCAACAGGTACAGATTATATAAGTCCTAACTTGTTGTAATGTATGTATTTTTCTCCAATTATTTTAGGCCCTCTAGTCATCTGGCTGTTCGGGCACTCGTTCATCCATTGGGCCCAGATCAGAGCTTCGAGTAGAAGTTATTCGGAGAACCTTTCATTTAATCTGGACTCTGTAAATGTTTTTTGGTTCAGTATTAGGCTATGTGCCCACGGGGACAGTGTCCTGCGGTTATATCCGCAGGACATTCTGCAGGATCTCCCAGAAATCCGCAGCACAACTTTGCCTGTTTCCATGCTGCGGATTATTTGCGGAATGTCCTGCGGATATGGTGCGGGCTTTCTGCATTGAGGATACAGTATCATGGCTTCAGCACTGCATCCTCAATGCAGAACAAGTGCTGCAGTGATCGGGGCGTTCATACTCACCTCCATCACGCAGCACCTCGCTTTCCGGCGTCCGGGTCACTATCAGCGTCTGCAGGAGAAGGTGGGCGGGCCTGAACTAGCTGCGGCTGTCACATGACCGGAGCTCGTGCAGGCCCCGCCCACCTCTTCCTTCCTGTACTTGGATCCACCGCGCTCCTGTACACCGGACGGAGAAAGTGACTCCGATGAGGCACGTAAGTATATGGGACCCTGCGGAGAAATCTGCAGGAATAATTGACATGCTGCTGATTTTTCCGCAGGGAAATCCGTATTATTTCCTCTGCGGAAAAATCCGCAGCGTGGGCACAGCAGTTCCCAAATGCCATAGAAATGGCTGGGGAGTAGCTGTGCTGCAGATTTTTGAAAAATCCGCGGAATTTCCGCATTTTCCGCAGCGTGGGCACATAGCCTTAGAGGTTTAAGAAAATTTGGTTTCTAGTGTGAAAAAGTTCATAGGTCGGTACCCTAATCCTGATTTATTGGTTTTTCACATAGGGGGTAATGATCTGGGTAGAATAAAAACGTTAGAATTGTTAGGCCAATTGAGGAGGGATTTTTCTTTGATACAATCGCTTTTTCTGGGTTCTACGTTAATTTTATCAGAAATTGTCCCTCGGCTTATTTGGAACAGTAGCAAGTTAGTTTTTATGGAAAAAATACGAAAAAGGGTTAATAGGTCAATGAGTAAGTGTTTCCAGCAAATGGGTGGGTTTTCCTATAGGCATATAGATTTGGAGGGTTATATTCAAGGTTTGTATAGGAAAGATGGGATACATTTATCAGAGGTAGGCCTTGACATTTACAATGTGGGAATTCAGGATGCAATTGAGCAGTGGCTGTGTTGTTTTTTGGGGGGGGCCTGCGTAGATACCTATCTTTGATACTCAGGCCGGGTGGGAAAAAAATCACCCAACTTTGGTTGGGTGGATTTTTGGTCTGTTATGTATATGTGGACTTTTGAGTAATTTTGGTATTTGGTAAATTATTTATTTGATGGAAAGTTATCTATTTTATTCTAATTTATGGATTTTAACGTAACCATTAATAAAACAACACGGCCATTTTCCAATCTATTTGTGGAGTCATGTGTATTTATTTACTGTAGTGAGTGTTCATGTATGTGGGCTTTATGCTACCATGGTGAAATGCAGCAAGGAATTCCCTGAGCTTAGGTACACAGGCGCTGTTATCTGAAGCTGTATACAGCGTTTCCACGGACCTGTCACCTATGGCTCTGAGCCCGAGAAAATTAGCCCTGAAAAGGGCTGAAATAAACCTCTGTCCCTATTCTGTACAGCGCTGTGTGTATAGCGTACACAGCAGGACCGGCGACAGGAGCTGCGTGAGTGGGCGATCGCCATTATCCCAGCAGCACTGATCTAAACGCGCCGCCGCCGCACACTATACACTGAAATTAGATAATAGTGTGAATCACAGAGTGACTATTACTATTACAGTGAAAAGCCAGCTAGTAACTAGCTAGGCTTTTTGCTGATCGAACGGTTCTCGAACGTAACTCGAGCTATCGAGCTTTTAGCATAAAGCTCGCGTTCAATCTCGAGCACCCCCCAAAATCACTCGAACATGAAATTGGCGAACCTCGAACATTGCTCAACTCTATTGCTGACTGACTGCTGAGGTAAAATGAAGGCCGCTGACTGACTGCTGAGGTAAAATGAAGGCCGCTGACTGACTGCTGAGGTAAAATGAAGGCCGCTGACTGACTGCTGAGGTAAAATGAAGGCCGCTGACTGACTGCTGAGGTAAAATGAAGGCCGCTGACTGACTGCTGAGGTAAAGTGAAGGCCACTGACTGACTGCTGAGGTAAAATGAAGGCCGCTGACTGACTGCTGAGGTAAAATGAAGGCTTCTGACTGACTGCTGAGGTAAAATGAAGGCCGCTGACTGACTGCTGAGGTAAAATGAAGGCCGCTGACTGACTGCTGAGGCAAAATGAAGGCCGCTGACTGACTGCTGAGGTAAAATGAAGGCTGCTGACTGACTGCTGAGGTAAAATGAAGGCTTCTGACTGACTGCTGAGGTAAAATGAAGGCCGCTGACTGACTGCTGAGGTAAAGTAAAGGCCACTGACTGACTGCTGAGGTAAAATGAAGGCCGCTGACTGACTGCTGAGGTAAAATGAAGGCCGCTGACTGACCGCTGAGGTAAAATGAAGGCTGCTGACTGACCGCTGAGGTAAAATGAAGGCCGCTGACTGACTGCTGAGGTAAAATGAAGGCCGCTGACTGACTGCTGAGGTAAAATGAAGGCTGCTGACTGACTGCTGAGGTAAAATGAAGGCTTCTGACTGACTGCTGAGGTAAAATGAAGGCCGCTGACTGACTGCTGAGGTAAAGTGAAGGCCACTGACTGACTGCTGAGGTAAAATGAAGGCCGCTGACTGACTGCTGAGGTAAAATGAAGGCCGCTGACTGCTGAGGTAAAGTGAAGGCCACTGACTGACTGCTGAGGTAAAATGAAGGCCGCTGACTGACTGCTGAGGTAAAATGAAGGCTTCTGACTGACTGCTGAGGTAAAATGAAGGCTGCTGACTGACTGCTGAGGTAAAATGAAGGCCGCTGACTGACTGCTGAGGTAAAATGAAGGCCGCTGACTGACTGCTGAGGTAAAATGAAGGCTGCTGACTGACTGCTGAGGTAAACTGAAGGCTGCTGACTGACTGCTGAGGTAAAATGAAGGCCGATGTCTGACTGCTGAGGTAAAATGAAGGCCGCTGACTGACTGCTGAGGTAAAATGAAGGCTTCTGACTGACTGCTGAGGTAAAATGAAGGCTGCTGACTGACTGCTGAGGTAAAATGAAGGCCGCTGACTGACTGCTGAGGTAAAATGAAGGCCGCTGACTGACTGCTGAGGTAAAATGAAGGCCGCTGACTGACTGCTGAGGTAAAATGAAGGCCGCTGACTGACTGCTGAGGTAAAGTGAAGGCCACTGACTGACTGCTGAGGTAAAATGAAGGCCGCTGACTGACTGCTGAGGTAAAATGAAGGCCGCTGACTGACTGCTGAGGTAAAATGAAGGCTGCTGACTGACTGCTGAGGTAAAATGAAGGCCGATGTCTGACTGCTGAGGTAAAATGAAGGCCGCTGACTGACTGCTGAGGTAAAGTGAAGGCTGCTGACTGACTGCTGAGGTAAAATGAAGGCTGCTGACTGACTGCTGAGGTAAAATGAAGGCTGCTGACTGACTGCTGAGGTAAAATGAAGACCGCTGACTGACTGCTGAGGTAAAATGAAGGCCGCTGACTGACTGCTGAGGTAAAATGAAGGCTGCTGACTGACTGCTGAGGTAAAATGAAGGCCGCTCACTGACTGCTGAGGTAAAATGAAGGCCGCTGACTGACTGCTGAAGTAAAATGAAGGCTGCTGACTGACTGCTGAGGTAAAGTGAAGACCGCTGACTGACTGCTGAGGTAAAATGAAGGCCGCTGACTGACTGCTGAGGTAAAATGAAGGCTGCTGACTGACTGCTGAGGTAAAATGAAGGCCGCTCACTGACTGCTGAGGTAAAATGAAGGCCGCTGACTGACTGCTGAGGTAAAATGAAGGCTGCTGACTGACTGCTGAGGTAAAATGAAGGCCGATGTCTGACTGCTGAGGTAAAATGAAGGCCGCTGACTGACTGCTGAGGTAAAGTAAAGGCTGCTGACTGACTGCTGAGGTAAAATGAAGGCTGCTGACTGACTGCTGAGGTAAAATGAAGGCTGCTGACTGACTGCTGAGGTAAAATGAAGACCGCTGACTGACTGCTGAGGTAAAATGAAGGCCGCTGACTGACTGCTGAGGTAAAATGAAGGCTGCTGACTGACTGCTGAGGTAAAATGAAGGCCGCTCACTGACTGCTGAGGTAAAATGAAGGCCGCTGACTGACTGCTGAAGTAAAATGAAGGCTGCTGACTGACTGCTGAGGTAAAGTGAAGGCCGCTCACTGACTGCTGAGGTAAAATGAAGGCTGCTGACTGACTGCTGAGGTAAAATGAAGGCTGCTGACTGACCGCTGAGGTAAAATGAAGGCCGCTGACTGACTGCTGAGGTAAAATGAAGGCCGCTGACTGACTGCTGAGGTAAAATGAAGGCCGCTGACTGACCGCTGAGGTAAAATGAAGGCCGCTGACTGACTGCTGAGGTAAAATGAAGGCCGCTGACTGACTGCTGAGGTAAAATGAAGGCCGCTGACTGACCGCTGAGGTAAAATGAAGGCCGCTGACTGACCGCTGAGGTAAAATGAAGGCCGCTGACTGACTGCTGAGGTAAAATGAAGGCCGCTGACTGACCGCTGAGGTAAAATGAAGGCCGCTGACTGACCGCTGAGGTAAAATGAAGGCCACTGACTGACTGCTGAGGTAAAATGAAGGCTGCTGACTGACTGCTGAGGTAAAATGAAGGCCGCTGACTGACCGCTGAGGTAAAATGAAGGCCGCTGACTGACCGCTGAGGTAAAATGAAGGCTTCTGACTGACTGCTGAGGTAAAGTGAAGGCTGCTCACTGACTGCTGAGGTAAAATGAAGGCCGCTGACTGACTGCTGAGGTAAAATGAAGGCCGCTGACTGACCGCTGAGGTAAAATGAAGGCTGCTGACTGACTGCTGAGGTAAAATGAAGGCTGCTGACTGACTGCTGAGGTAAAGTGAAGGCCGCTGACTGACTGCTGAAGTAAAATGAAGGCTGCTCACTGACTGCTGAGGTAAAATGAAGGCCGCTGACTGACTGCCCATTAATTAAATATAAAGATGGCATTGCATTTAAACATTACCACCCCCATGGTTATCATCCCCATAATATATCATACAAATGTCATGTTTAGAATGAAAAAAGACATGTTTATATATGGAATGTCAGTTACAATTATATATGTACATGTCGCAGGCGGAAGGGTGGGAACACCGCTCGCCTGGGAATCGCTGGTGCTCGGGTCCGGTGCTTCTACTCCTCGGTGGCTCGAGCACGGGGCCGGACCCGGGGCTCAAGCGGCGCCCCTCGCCCACGAGTGAAAAGGGGAGGTTTGTGGTGGGATGTCGGTCGTGACGCCACCCACGGGTTGTGGTGCCGGTTGGCACCACCGCTGCTGGTGACGAGTGATCCCGGGAGCGATGGCGGAGAGCAGCTAAGGTGGTGACCCCTCCGTGGGTAGGGGCTGTTGGTCCCGGGGCCCGGTTGTCAGGGTGGATGAATAGGTGCAGGTGCAGGGGCCGGATGCTGGGAGGCAGCGTGGGCGCGGGTGCAATGTTGCGGTGCAGCGCGGTGCCGTATGGCACTGTTGTACTCACTCAGGCACAAAGGACAGAGTCTCTGGTAAACCAAACGGCTGGATGGACGGGGCCCACAGTCAGCTGCGGTGTTTTCACTCTCCCCGAACGGGTTGATGGTGGCTGTCGTTTCCCTGCACCTCTGTATATGTGTTTGACTCCTATGGCTTCCCACGGGTAGTCCGCTCCCCAGCATGTACGTGTAAGGAGAGCCCGGTTGCCCGCAGGCGCTGGCACTTGGATCTCTGGCCCTTGGCGGTGGCTCTTATCCGGACAGGTTGGGCTGTTGCCTTCTAACGGTACTTGGTTGGGAATGAGCCCCTGAGGTCCAGACCGCAATCAGAGAATTTTACCTTTACAGCGGCTTCCGAGCCTAGTCGGGGTCTGAGTACCCTGCCTAGGTGCTTGGCTTCAATCTGCTCCCCGGTTCGGTATCGGCGGGCCACCGCCCGACCCCGGTCCTACAGTTCCGCTGACCTCCACCAACTCCTGCAATCGGCCACCACCGTCTGCCGACCTTGCTGATTGTGCCTGGGCTCCAACCCAGACACATGCAGTCTTTACTCCTCTCACTTTCACTGCCTACTACCAACTGCAAACTCCAAAAACTGACTACTTTTCCCGCCTCCAGGCCTGTGAACTCCTCGGTGGGTGGGGTCAACTGCCTGGCTCCGCCCCACCTGGTGTGGACATCAGCCCCTGGAGGGAGGCAACAAGGGTTTTGTTTGACTGGTGACACCTAACCAGGGGAGGGGGTGTGTGCGGTGTTACTGTACAGTGACCCCTGGGGGTCCAGGGCGTCACATACGCAACGTACAGTATAGTCTTCCGATAATCGGTATTGCCTCGTAGTTACTAGTCATAAGACATGTCTCATCATAGTCTGACATTATTGCAACATTATATATCAAGCTACTCCACAATAAAAAATATATACATGGAGCACAAATACATTTCATCAAGCCAAAACATTAATTTCCATAACTAGATACTCAGGGTTATCCTTATATTGCTTATAAATCTTATATTATATTTAGCACTCATTTTTTCTCTCCATTTATTGTAGGTCTCCATCCGCATGGATTCCCTGGGATGAAGCATCACGGTAGATATAGTTCAGGAGATTAAAGGGTACTTTAAATGCTGCGACTTCGCTACTGATCTATCGTCGGGGTCACGTCGTTAGTGACGCACATCCGGCGCCTGTAGCGACATCGCAGCATGTAAAAGCGGCGTCACACGCGCCGATATATCGTGCGATCGTACCCGCCCCCGTCGTTTGTGCGTCACGGGCAATTAGTTGCCCGTGGCGTACAAAGTCGTTAACCTCCGTCACACGTACTTACCTCCCTAATGACGTCACTGTGGGCGGCAAACATCCTCTTCCTGAAGGAGGTGGGACGTTCAGCGTCACAGCGACGTCACACAGCGGCCACCCAATAGAAGCTGAGGGGTGGAGATGAGCGGGACGTAACATCCCGCCCACCTCCTTCCTTCCTCTTTGCCGGTGGGATGCAGGTAAGCTGTGTTCGTCGTTCCCGGGGTGTCACACGTAACGATGTGTGCTGCCTTGGGAACAATGAACAACTGACGCACAGAAGGAGTACCGACATTATGAAAATGAACGACGTGTCAACGAGCAACGAAAAGGTGAGTATTTTTGCTCGCTAACAGTCATTCGTAGCTGTCACACGCTACGATATGTCAAACGATGCCGGATGTGCGTCACTAATGACGTGACCCCGACGACGTATCGTTAGATATATCGTAGCGTGTGACGGGGCCTTAACACTAATGAGCGACGATCAACGATCGCAAAATCGTTCCAAAATGGTGATCGTTAACACATCGCTCATTTCCATAATCTCGCTGCTGTCACCGGTGCGATGTTGTTTGTCGTTCCTGCGGCATCACACATCGCTATGTGTGACACTGCAGGAGCGACGAACATCTCCTTACCTTCGTCCACCGGCAATGCGGAAGGAAGGAGGTGGGCGGGATGTAACGTCCCGCTCATCTCCACCCCTCCGCTTCTATTGGCTGGCCGCTTAGTGACGCCGCAGTGATGTCGCTGTGACGCCGAACGCACCTCCCCCTCGAGGGAGGGATTGTTCGGCGGTCACAGCGACGTCACTGACAAGGTATGTGCGTGTGATGCTGCCGTAGCGATAATGTTCACTATGGCAGCGAGCACCATATATCGGTAGAACGACAGGGGCGGGTGCTATCGCTCGCGACATGGCTGGCAATCGCTAGCAATGTCGCAACGTGTAAAGCACCCTTAAGAGTCCATGCAGGATGCAATCTGTTCAAGGAACATTACTACAATGAAAAACGAATATTTTCTTATCAATAATCTCTTAAAAAAAACCCCATAAAAACAGTTAAAAAAATCCTTGTGTGCGATGGGTCACATACTATTTTCTTCTACAAAAATGGTCTCCATGGATCCCCCTTACTCCTCCCTGCACTGATGGTTCATGCCAGTGGCTGGCAAGGTGCCTGCTGCCTCTGTGCATGTCTTTGCTGGCGCGTTTGGCTGACACAGGATACGCGGCTGGCACTGTGTGCGGGTGGGACTTGTGCTGGGGAAAGAGTGAGGTGCCCAATAAGCGCATATGCACCACCTGCGATCTGGCGATTGGTCAGATTTTACATGTGACACATTATGGCACTGCATTTAAACATGGGTTCAGGGATGTTAGCCATGCCCCTTCAGTAAGAAAACCACACGAAACGCGCGTCGGGAAAACAACTGAGATAATCCTCACCCTAACATGGGTAAATATTAATCCCTTTTCATTGCCTTTAAACTATTATGGTTGCTATTAAGCATTTAATTCATGAATTTCTATTTTAGACTATATGGGCAAGAGCAATATGTATGCATCATGCACTTTATATGTAATGCTCTATTGCACAATGCAATGTGTTGAACTATACTGCCATCTTGTGACCATTAATGAATTACATTTATTTTTCTGTTTTCTGTCAGTGCAGCAGAGGAGGTATATATAATATCTTTTGATCAATCAGTACATTAGTCACTTTATATATAATGCTTTATTACACAATGTTGAATTATGGGTGAAAAATAATATTTTTGGATCAATCAGCTGGTTTACAATGTGTATTGGGATCATATTTTGGAAATAATGACTGTATTTTTGTATGTTAATGGATTTAATAAAAGTGTGGGGGGTTTTATATTAATTTTTGGTATTGACTCATGGTTCTCCTGGTCCTAATTGCTGGAGAAGAGTAGCTTTGTGCTTGGTGTTGTTGTTGTGGAGTTTACCCATCTTCTTGTTGTTTTCCACCTAATCTCTTATTGTCTTATACCTCTGTGTGTGTGGTGTGTGACAGTTTTGGTTTCCTGTCTGTCTATTTCTGTGGGTTTAATCACACTATTGTCCCAGCCATCCCCCCTGGGGGAGGTGTGTACACAATCAGGCCTGGTCTGGAGCAGGGCCAGGAAGGAGGCTCAGGCAGCCCCACCTTCAAGGGTATCCCTGAGATTAGGGATAGCATAGGAACCCTAGTGTCAGAGTTCCGGGATTTCCAGTTTTCTTCTGAAAGATCTTGCCCTTTGAGGACATGGAGTTTTCTGTTCTGTTGCCCTACTTCCTGTTCATCTGTTTAAAGCACACCCCTAAGCTTAGTCTAGTTGCTTGAGTATACTGCTTCCTGTCTACTCCTGCTCTCGTTTCCCGGTTGTTATTTTGGATCCTGGTGAATCACCCGCCACCGGCCCTGGACTCCATCTGGTCTCATCGAGCTGTGTCCTCCCTGTTCCCAGACTCCGTCTGCCGTCTCTGGTCGGCGCTTGTGCCCCGTCCCTTCCGGTCCATATCCACCCTAGGACCCGCTTCCACATCATGTGCGGACATTATTGGATGATAACCTGTTGCCTTTTCATGTCCCGGCTAGGCCTTCTGGGGCGATCACCAGACAGCCCCTGTATAGGGGTTCGCTCCTGGTGGCCTCCCTGGGGGAGTCCGGTGCGCGGTCCCGGGAATTCCCCCTTGCTCCAGACCTGTCAGGTATATACGGAGTATGTTCTTTTCTGTGTACATATTATTGGTTGCATATTATAAAACTTCTTTGCACCAAGAACCCGTCTCTGGTTGTCATTGCCCTAACGCGATCGAAATCCTCAGCTCATACTATAGTATTACACCTAGCTTTAGGGTCAACTTAGGAGCCCTTCCTGCTATCTCCTATAGTCCTCGTGACATATATACTACCAACTTGTACCAATTGACCCCTTTTATAACCAATACGACCAGGGAAGCGTACACTAAACCCAACACAATCCAAACCCAACCATGGATGCACCCAATAATCCATCCCTTACCTCATACCAACATGATATAGCCATTAAACACTGCACTAAAAAAGATCACTAGGATGTACCTATTAATGCATAATGCTACACAAGACCAACAGGAATGTATACATCAACCATTTCACAATAATGACCATTAGGGATGTGCGAACCTGAACTGTAATGTTCGGGGTTCGTACCAAACACCAGGTATCCGGGTCTTGGACCGACTTTTACCTATACGTCCAGTTCCTGTTCGGGTTTGTCATCCGAATAAAGCTTGTTGAAAGGCTGCAGAGCAGCAATCAGCAAGCTTTTACGGTGTGGGCACTTTCGGCCCCATCACAACCATGTCAAGTATTGGCATGGCTGTGATTGACCAGGGCACCACTAAAAAATAAAAAAAAATGATGTGGGCGCCGACCTTATTTTTGATAACCAGGGCAGGTAAAACAGTCAACTATGGGCTGCAGCCCCCAGCTGTCAGCTTTACCTTGGCTGGTTATCAAAAATAGAGGGGATTTCAAGCTATTTTTTTAATTAAAAATTTTTAAAATCGGGGTGGGGTTTTAATTAAAGCGGACCATGGAGGCTGGTATTATCAGAGTGGGAAGAGCCATTGATGTTTTGCCCCACCCAGGATAAAAATTGCAGCCCACAGCTGCCCCAAAATTGGAAAATCAATTAGACGTGCCAATTTTGGTGCTTTTCTTGGCTCATTCCGATTGCCCTGGTGCAGTAGAAATATGGGTAATATATGGGGTTGATAGCTGTGATTTGTCAAAAATCACAGCTGCCATCAAGCCCTAGGATAGTAATGAAGAGGTGTCTACGAGACCCCCCCCCCATTACTAACCTTGTAAGTCAAAGGAAATAAACAAAAGCACAAAAAAATCCTTTGTTTGAAATACAAAAGTACAGGCACACTATTTCACCCATTTATTAACCCCCAAAACACCCTCACAGGTCCAATGTAATCCATAATGATGTCCCACAATGATCCTTGACTCTGCTACATCCACAGGCTGCGGTGCGCAGTGACATTAGAAAATGTGACCGGTCTCTGCAGCCTCTATAACACACTGAAGACAACAGGGAAGTCACCGGCTGTGAGAAGCGGAGACGTCAGTGAGGTCATGAGAGTTCACAGCTAGTGGTTCCCACGGTACCTCTGTGACCGCAGGTGAACTCATTCCCGGACTGTGTGACATGGTGGCAGTGCAGTACGGCAGTGGGTTCACCTGAGGTCACTGCTGGTGGTTCCCACGTACCCTCTATGTAAGCCTCCAGCTATGACTAAAGGTGAACTCAATGCCAGACTATCGGATTACATGGCACGGCGGCAGAGCAGTCCGGCAACGAGTTCACTTGGGGTCACAGTTGGTGATTCCCACGGTACCTCTGTGACTGCAGGTGAACTCCTCTTTTTAATTATTTTTTAACATGTTGAAATAATTTATTTTTTTTTTATATATATATATAAAAACTTTTGTTTTGGCTCCTATACTCGCATCTTCTATAGGATGATCTACCGCCGAAGCGCTGCGTTCTAATACGCAACGTGGGCATGGATTATACCCAATCTTCATAGATTGTGCTGGGGACGCAGGACGCATGCAGCTGCGCTGCGGTGCAGAACGCAGCGTAACTGCATGAAAATACGCTACGTGGGCACAGAGCCTAACATTCAAAGTAAATTATAGAAAAAACATAAAAAAATGTATTTTAAACTTGTTACAATTTTTATTGAAGGGTGATTCTCCGATCACTACGGCCCTCTAGTCACCGTTCCTGGCATCCCTGCTCTCATGTAGAGGTGGAAAGCTGGTATTGTCCAAGAGGCGTGACCATCGAGACACATCCATGGGACTGTTGTGTCCTTTATGTGGGACATTGGTGTGACCTTGGTAAATTCTTGAGTCGGACATCCATGGTTGTATTTCATGACTATGCGACACAGCACTCGTTGTTTGGTACATGGCTATCCTTCTTCTCCAGAGGTGATGGACGTTCCTTTGCCAGATTCCTTGTCAATGCCCCACATTCTATTTTACCTCGATTATTTATAATTCGGATCCAGACATCAGAGTTGGAACGATTGAGAAGGTGACTACACCAATTTGAGACATGGAAAGCCGGATGCAGGGGCTCAGTAAAGGTGGTTGTGAAGGTGTGAAGATGTTTGATGGTGTCACCCAGCTCATAAAAGGACAACTGGCCACCATCATAGTCCAGATAGATCCCATACTTGTTGCTTTGAATATGCATTCGTAACTTATCTACATGGTGATCGTGGACTACAGCAAGATGAATTAATTTGGACAAAGACCAGGACTTATTGTTGTCTCCAATGTAGAAGTTGGTCCCTTTCCTGTCCATGCTGGGGTAACACACGCCGATTCTCCACACTCCTGATCCACTGGTCTCCATTTCCCAGTAATGTCTTCCTGATGTGAAACTCTTGGTGCTCAGTACTTGATATTGCTTAAATCTCTGTGGTGTGTCTGGGACGTCCTGGACCATCTCCGAGAAGGACAGGGTCCTCTGATCTTCTGACACTCGTACATTGGTAGCATTTGTATTCATGTCCAGGAGTAGGTCTGTAGGATCCTCCTTGAAGATCCACACGTTGATGTTCTTGATTGTATCATGTATCTTGGATTGTGTATTCTCAAAGATCGATTGGACATCGAGATCCCCAACATTATGGATTTCAACAACTTCAGGATCTCTGAACCCAGTGTGGTTGTCCTCACCATCTGGCACTTTTAGGACTGGTAAAGGACCGGACATGTTACACAGCTTCTCTAGGTAATTTATCTTAAAGGCCAACTGATTTCTCTTTATTTCCATCCGATTGATCAATTCATTGGCTGAGAACGAAGCGATATGTAGGTGCCAGGACACGCTACGTAGGGCGTTTTTCTGTAGGACCTCAACCTGTTTCTTGACATCTGAGAACAGAAGGTTGAGCCTCTCTGTTGCATCCGTTGCTTGGTCCGTCACTTGTCTCACATGTTCCTGGTGATTCTTTATTTCTTCCTCAGTTTCCTTACATTTTGAGTTCAGTTTCTCTATGAGATCGTTGAGTTTCTCCTTCTGCTTCTTCTTTTTGGAGAAGTCAGCCAGTGTCTCCACCTGGTGTCCCTTGTGTTCTCCAACCAGACAACAGGTCACGCAGATGCAGGTAGAGTCCTCGATGCAGTAATATTCCAGGATCTTCTTGTGGATGGAACATTTTCTGCTCTCCAGATTAGTGGTGGGCTCACACAGGACATGTTCTTCCGCCTTGCTGTGAACCTTCAGGTGGTCCTCACACAGAGAAGCTTCACATAACACACAGGACTTCACAGCAGGTGCTGGAGCATTAACGCAGTAAGAGCATGGGACCTCAAACAGGCCCTGTGTTGGCGGGGTAGACTGGAGACGTCTTGTGATGTTGCTCAGGGCTATGTTCTTCTGCAGCGGAGGACGGTTCCTGGTGGTTGCTCTGCAGTCGGGGCAGCTGTAAGCTCCGGACCCTCGCTGTGTATCCAGCACCAGGGTGATACACTCCCGGCAGAAGTTGTGTCCACAGCTCAGGTTCACGGGGTCGGTGTAGACGCTCAGACAGATGGAGCAGAGCAGCTCGCCCCTCAGCTCAGCAGACGCCATCATGCAGGAAGTAGGCAGACTTTTAAGGCGGGGCACTGTCTTGTTAACCCATAGTTGCCCACTTTCACTAAACAACTGGGATGTGGATCCCAGAAACCCTCACCCTATATCCAGCGCCAGGATGTGACCCCAAAAAGTGTCAGAAAAGGGACTCCATAAAAAGTGTCAGAAGGGTGACCCCCTGAATAGTATTAGTGACCCCATGACTAATTGTGCTAAAAAAAGGACCCCTTAATTAACATTAATAATGCCAGTGAAATAACCCTATACAGTGGCATGTAAAAGTATGTGCACCCCTGGTCAAAATTACTGTTATTGTGAACAGTTCAGCAAATTGAAGATGAAATGATCTCTGAAAAGCAGAAAGTTAAATATGATACATTTTCTTTGTATTTGGATGATGCAAATGTTTGTGCACCCTGCATCGTTAGTACTTAGTAGCACCCCATTTGGCAATTATTACAGCTTGTAAACGCCTTGTAACCACGTCTTGTCTGAGGGATTTTCCTCCATTCTTCGTTGGAGACATCATCCAGTTCTGTGAGATTCCTGGCTCGTCTTGCATGCACTGCTCTTCCTTGGAGACGTCTTCCAGTTCTGTGAGATTCCTGGCTTGTCTTGCATGCACTGCTCTTCCTTGGAGACGTCTTCCAGTTCTGTGAGATTCCTGGCTCGTCTTGCATGCACTGCTCTTCCTTGAAGATGTCTTCCAGATCTGTGAGATTCCTGGCTCGTCTTGCATGTTCTGCTCTTCCTTGGAGACTTCTTCCAGATCTGTGAGATTCCTGGCTCGTCTTGCATGCTCTGCTCTTCCTTGGAGACGTCTTCCAGTTCTGTGAGATTCCTGGCTCGTCTTGCATGCTCTGCTCTTCCTTGGATACATATTCCAGTTCTGTGAGATTCCTGGCTTGTCTTGCATGCTCTGCTCTTCCTTGGAGACCTCATCCAGTTCTGTGAGATTCCTGGCTTGTCTTGCATGCTCTGCTCTTCCTTGGATACATCTTCCAGTTCTGTGAGATTCCTGGCTCGTCTTGCATGCACTGCTCTTCCTTGGAGACATCATCTAGTTCTGTGAGATTCCTGGCTCGTCTTGCATGCACTGCTCTTCCTTGGAGACATCATCTAGTTCTGTGAGATTCCTGGCTCGTCTTGCATGCACTGCTCTTCCTTGGAGACATCATCCAGTTCTGTGAGATTCCTGCTTGTCTTGCATACACTGCTCTTCCTTGGAGATGTCTTCCAGTTCTGTGAGATTCCTGGCTCGTCTTGCATGCTCTGCTCTTCCTTGGATACATCTTCCAGTTCTGTGAGATTCCTGGCTCGTCTTGCATGCTCTGCTCTTCCTTGGAGACCTCATCCAGTCCTGTGAGATTCCTGGCTCGTCTTGCATGCTCTGCTCTTTCTTGGAGATGTCTTCCAGTTCTGTGAGATTCCTGGCTCGTCTTGCATGCTCTGCTCTTCCTTGGAGACGTGTTCCAGTTCTGTCAGATTCCTGGCTCATCTTGCATGCTCTGCTCTTCCTTGGAGATGTCTTCCAGTTCTGTGAGATTCCTGGCTCGTCTTGCATGCTCTGCTCTTCCTTGGAGATGTATTCCAGTTCTGTGAGATTCCTGGCTCGTCTTGCATGCGCTGCTCTTCCTTGGAGACATCATCTAGTTCTGTGAGATTCCTGGCTCGTCTTGCATGCACTGCTCTTCCTTGGAGACGTCTTCCAGTTCTGTGAGATTCCTGGCTCATCTTGCATGCACTGCTCTTCCTTGGAGAAGTCTTCCAGTTCTGTGAGATTCCTGGCTCATCTTGCATGCTTTGCTCCTCCTTGGAGATGTTTTCCAGTTCTGTGAGATTCCTGGCTCATCTTTCATGCTCTGCTCTTCCTTGGAGAAGTCTTCCAGTTCTGTGAGATTCCTGGCTCATCTTGCATGCTCTCCTCTTCCTTGGAGATGTCTTCCAGTTCTGTGAGATTCCTGGCTTGTCTTGCATGCACTGCTCTTCCTTGGAGAAGTCTTCCAGTTCTGTGAGGTTCCTGGCTCATCTTGCATGCAGTACTCTTTCTTGGAGATGTATTCCAGTTCTGTGAGATTCCTGGCTCATCTTGCATGCAGTACTCTTTCTTGGAGATGTATTCCAGTTCTGTGAGATTCCTGGTCATCTTGCATGCTCTGCTCTTCCTTGGAGACATCTTCCAGTTCTGTAAGATTCCTGGCTCATCTTGCATGCAGTACTCTTTCTTGGAGATGTATTCCAGTTCTGTGAGATTCCTGGCTCATCTTGCATGCTCTGCTCTTGGAGACATCTTCCAGTTCTGTAAGATTCCTGGCTCATCTTGCATGCAGTACTCTTTCTTGGAGATGTATTCCAGTTCTGTGAGATTCCTGGCTCATCTTGCATGCACTGCTCTTCCTTGGAGACATCTTCCAGTTCTGTAAGATTCCTGGCTCATCTTGCATGCAGTACTCTTTCTTGGAGATGTATTCCAGTTCTGTGAGATTCCTGGCTTGTCTTGCATGCACTGCTCTTCCTTGGAGACGTCTTGCAGTTCTGTTAGATTCCTGGCTCATCTTGCATGCTCTGCTCTTCCTTGGAGACATCTTCCAGTTCTGTGAGATTCCTGGCTCGTCTTGCATGCACTGCTCTTCCTTGGAGATGTCTTCCAGTTCTGTGAGATTCCTGGCTCGTCTTGCATGCTCTGCTCTTCCTTGGAGACGTCTTCCAGTTCTGTGAGATTCCTGGCTTGTCTTGCATGCTCTGCTCTTCCTTGGAGACATCTTCCAGTTCTGTGAGATTCCTGGCTTGTCTTGCATGCACTGCTCTTCCTTGGAGACATCTTCCAGTTCTGTGAGATTCCTGGCTTGTCTTGCATGCTCTGCTCTTCCTTGGAGACTTCTTCCAGTTCTGTGAGATTCCTGGCTTGTCTTGCGTGCACTGCTCTTTTAAGGTATCTCCACAGATTTTCAATGAGGTTCAGATCAGGAGACTGTGAGGGTCATTGTAAAACCTTCAGCTTGCGCCTCTTGAGGTCGCCTATTGGGGATTTTACGTATGTTTAGGTTCATACTCCATTTCTAGATGCCATTCTCTTTTCTCCTCTTCTCAACTTCAGCATTTGTACAGATGGTGTTGTGTTTGCATCAATAATTTGTTCAAATTTCATTAACCCATTCTTCCCTCTACCCATGAAATCTTCCCTGTACCATTGGCTGCAACACAACCCCAAAGCATGTTGATTCACCCCCATGCTTAATGGTTGGCGAGATGTTCTTTTCCTGATATTCTGTGCCCCTTTTTCTCCACACATACCTTTAATCATTGTGGCCATAGAGTTCTATTTTATCCTCATGGGTCCACAGGACGTGTTTCTACAATGCATCCGGCTTTTTTGGATGTTCTTTTGCAGACTTCTGAAGCTGAATTTTATGGTGCGGACGCAGGAGAGGTTTTCTTCTGATGACTCTTCCATGAAGGCCATATTTGTACAGATGTCTCTGAACAGTAGAACAATTTTCCACAACTCCAGAGTCTGCTAAATCTTCCTGAGGGTCTTTTGCAGTCACACAGGGGCTCTTATTTGCCTCTAGCAATCCTACCAGCAGCTCTCACAGAAATTGTGCTTGGTCTTCCAGACCTTATCTTGACCTTCGCTGCTCCTGGTAATGGCCATTTCTTAATTACATTTTGAACTGGGGAAATGGCAACTTGAAAACGCTTTGCTATCTCCTTATAGTCTTCCCATGCTTTGTGGCCTCCACCATTTTTAGTTTCAGAGTGCTAGGCAGCTTCTTAGAAGAACCTATAGCTGCTGTTTTTTGGAACAAGGTTAGAGGAGGCCAGGTTTGTATAAAGCTACTCGGACAGAGTAAGACCATGACTATTAGTAAAGCGACCCCATGAAAAGTGGCGGTAGAGTGACCCCATAAACAATGGCGGCAGAGTAACCCCATAAACAGTGGCTGCAGAGTGACAGCAGGTAAGAAGCTTATCAGTCGCACTCTCCGCCTGGCACAGGACCACATCACAAACAACTAAGCAGAACTGGACTCTGTCCTGTAGCAGAGGAGCGGCCATGCTGTGTACACAGGAATCGGCTCGGAGTTTACTGTCAGTGAATAGAAACTTTCACTGATGAAAATCTCTCCAGCTCGTGTTCTAAGTACATCTGGATATGACAGAAAGTGTTGAATAATTCTTTGATGTTGTAATGGTGTGACGAAAAAATACTGACGAAATAATACTAAAAAAAAAATAAAAAAAAAGTTTAAAAAAAAGGGTAATAACATATTCCGCAGTGTAAAAACAAATACAAATGTAAAAACAACAAAAGAAATGTAGTAAAAATAATAAAAAAAATGTAAAATAAAAAAATATATCTTAAAAAAACATCAAAATGTAAAGATAAAATTAAAAAAAAACAAAAATTTATTATATGCAATGATAAAAAATAAAATAAACCAAAAATAAAATAGTAGAAAGGAATAAAAAATGATGAAAAGAAAAACAACTAAAGGAAAATAGTAAAAAGAAGCAAAAAAAAAAACAAATACAAAAATAAAAAATGAAATGTATTAAAAATAAAATGTAAAATAAAAAATATATTAAATAATAAAAATGTAAAGATGAAATAAAAAAATGCAAAATTAAGTAAACATAAAGATGAAAAAATAAAATAAAACAAAAATAAAATAGTAGAGAGCAATAAAAATGTATGATCAAAAGAAGAACAATGAAAAAGGAAAATAATAAAAAGAAGCAAAAAAAAAAAAACAAATATAAATTTAAAAATAAAAAAAAAATGTATTAAAAATAATAAAATAAAATGTAAAATAAAAAAATATAGTAAAAAATATTAAACATTTAAAGATGAAATAAAAAAATGCAAAATTAAGTATATATACAGATGAAAAAAAACAAAAACAAAAATAAAATAGTAGAAAGCATTAAAAATGTATGATCAAAAGAAGAACAGAAACTAAAAAGAAAGGAAAATAATAAAAAGAAGCAAAAAAAAAAAAAACAAATATAAATTTAAAAATAAAAAAAGAAATGTATTAAAAATAATAAAATAAAATGTAAAATAAAAAAATATAGTAAAAAATAATAAACATTTAAAGATGAAATAAAAAATGCAAAATTAAGTATATATAAAGATGAAAAAAAAACAAACAAAAATAAAATAGTAGAAAGCTATAAAAATGTATGATCAAAAGAAGAATTAAAAAATTAAAAGAAAGGAAAATAATAAGAAGCAAATAAAATATAATAAAAACTAAGAATGTAAAGATGAAATTAAAAAATGCTAAATTAAATAAATATAAATATGCAAAAATAAAAATAGGATTAAAAGAAAATTAGACAATTGAGGGAGAATAAAATAAGTAATGGAGAATAAAAAGAACACCAGCACAGAGTCCTCACCATCACAGTGTATAACAATGCAGTTCTTTTGGCGGGGACGGCACTACCAGTCAGACAATTGATGCCGCATATTTACACAATGCCATCCCGAAAGCCCAACATCCATAAATCTATGCCTATATATAACATATATAGCTGCAACGTTTTTTCCAACTCCGCGTGTTTGACCACCTAACCGCCATTCTTTGCCACAATTTTGTTGACTTTTATCCGCGCCTTGTTGATCCGATCCGCCGATCTCGTGTATCTCCATGTAAGACGGGTCCCTTTATCTGACCATATGATCAATCCCGGAGAAGACGACCATAATCTGAACAGGCCAAACTTTATGTCCATGATCAACTCCCGGGATGACCGACCTCCCAAATCATTGCTGCCGACGTGCAGGACCACCACTCTCATATAATAGGATATCTCAGAGATCTGCTCCTTCCTCTGTATATCTGTGACCTCCTATAAGATCAGTGCTCTCCTCTCCTGAAATACTCTGTGCTGCTGGGTCCTGCTCCTTCCTCTGAATCTCTGTGACCTCCTATAAGATCAGGGCTCTCCTCTCCTGAAATACTCTGTGCTGCTGGGTCCTGCTCCTTCCTCTGAATCTCTATGACCTCCTATAAGATCAGGGCTCTCTTCTCCTGAAATACTCTGTGCTGCTGGGACCTGCTCCTTCCTCTGTATCTCTGTGTCCTCCTATAAGATCAGCGCTCTCCTCTCCTGAAATACTCTGTGCTGCTGGGACCTGCTCCTTCCTCTATGTATCTCTGTGTCCTCCTATAAGATCAGTGCTCTCCTCTCCTGAAATACTCTGTGCTGCTGGGACCTGCTCCTTCCTCTATGTACCTCTGTGTCCTCCTATAAGATCAGTGCTCTCTTCTCCTGAAATACTCTGTGCTGCTGGGACCTGCTCTTTCCTCTATGTATCTCTGTGTCCTCCTATAAGATCAGCTTTCTCCTCTCCTGAAATACTCTGTGCTGCTGGGACCTGCTCCTTCCTCTATGTATCTCTGTGTCCTCCTATAAGATCAGCGCTCTCCTCTCCTGAAATACTCTGTGCTACTGGGACCTGCTCCTTCCTATGTATCTCTGTGTCCTCCTATAAGATCAGTGCTCTCCTCTCCTGAAATACTCTGTGCTGCTGGGACCTGCTCCTTCCTCTATGTATCTCTGTGTCCTCCTATAAGATCAGTGTTCTCCTCTCCTGAAATACTCTGTGCTGCTGGGTCCTGCTCCTTCCTCTATGTATCTCTGTGTCCTCCTATAAGATCAGTGCTCTCCTCTCCTGAAATACTCTGTGCTGCTGGGACCTGCTCCATCCTCTATGTATCTCTGTGTCCTCCTATAAGATCAGCGCTCTCCTCTCCTGAAATACTCTGTGCTGCTGGGACCTGCTCCTTCCTCTATGTATCTCTGTGTCCTCCTATAAGATCAGTGCTCTCCTCTCCTGAAATACTCTGTGCTGCTGGGTCCTGCTCCTTCCTCTGTATCTCTGTGTCCTCCTATAAGATCAGCGCTCTCCTCTCCTGAACTACTCTGTGCTGCTGGGACCTGCTCCTTCCTCTATGTATCTCTGTGTCCTCCTATAAGATCAATGCTCTCCCCTCCTGAAGTACTCTGTGCTGCTGGGACCTGCTCCATCCTCTATGTATCTCTGTGTCCTCCTAGAAGATCAGTGCTCTCCTCTCCTGAAATACTCTGTGCTGCTGGGACCTGCTCCTTCCTCTATGTATCTCTGTGTCCTCCTATAAGATCAGTGTTCTCCTCTCCTGAAATACTCTGTGCTGCTGGGTCCTGCTCCTTCCTCTGTATATCTGTGTCCTCCTATAAGATCAGCGCTCTCCTCTCCTGAAATACTCTGTGCTGCTGGGTCCTGCTCCTTCCTCTATGTATCTCTGTGTCCTCCTATAAGATCAGTGCTCTCCTCTCCTGAAATACTCTGTGCTGCTGGGTCCTGCTCCTTCCTCTATGTATCTCTGTGTCCTCCTATAAGATCAGCGCTCTCCTCTCCTGAAATACTCTGTGCTGCTGGGACCTGCTCCTTCCTCTGTATCTCTATGACCTCCTATAAGATCAGTGCTCTCCTCTCCTGAAATACTCTGTGCTGCTGGGACCTGCTCCTTCCTCTATGTATCTCTGTGTCCTCCTATAAGATCAGTGCTCTCCCCTCCTGAAGTACTCTGTGCTGCTGGGTCCTGCTCCTTCCTCTATGTATCTCTGTGTCCTCCTATAAGATCAGTGCTCTCCTCTCCTGAAATACTCTGTGCTGCTGGGTCCTGCTCCTTCCTCTATGTATCTCTGTGTCCTCCTATAAGATCAGTGCTCTCCTCTCCTGAAATACTCTGTGCTGCTGGGACCTGCTCCTTCCTCTATATATCTCTGTGACCTCTTATAAGATCAGTGCTCTCCTCTCCTGAAATACTCTGTGCTGCTGGGACCTGCTCCTTCCTCTATGTATCTCTGTGTCCTCCTATAAGATCAGTGCTCTCCCCTCCTGAAGTACTCTGTGCTGCTGGGACCTGCTACTTCCTCTATGTATCTCTGTGTCCTCCTATAAGATCAGCGCTCTCCTCTCCTGAAATACTCTGTGCTGCTGGGTCCTGCTCCTTTCTCTATGTATCTCTATGTCCTCCTATAAGATCAGTGCTCTCCTCTCCTGAAATACTCTGTGCTGCTGGGACCTGCTCCTTCCTCTATGTATCTCTGTGTCCTCCTATAAGATCAGTGCTCTCCTCTCCTGAAATACTCTGTGCTGCTGGGACCTGCTCCTTCCTCTATGTATCTCTGTGTCCTCCTATAAGATGAATGCTCTCCCCTCCTTAAGTACTCTGTGCTGCTGGGACCTGCTCCATCCTCTATGTATCTCTGTGTCCTCCTAGAAGATCAGTGCTCTCCTCTCCTGAAATACTCTGTGCTGCTGGGTCCTGCTCCTTCCTCTGTATATCTGTGTCCTCCTATAAGATCAGCGCTCTCCTCTCCTGAAATACTCTGTGCTGCTGGGTCCTGCTCCTTCCTCTATGTATCTCTGTGTCCTCCTATAAGATCAGTGCTCTCCTCTCCTGAAATACTCTGTGCTGCTGGGTCCTGCTCCTTCCTCTGTATCTCTGTGTCCTCCTATAAGATCAGCGCTCTCCTCTCCTGAAATACTCTGTGCTGCTGGGACCTGCTCCTTCCTCTATGTATCTCTGTGACCTCCTATAAGATCAGTGCTCTCCTCTCCTGAAATACTCTGTGCTGCTGGGACCTGCTCCTTCCTCTATGTATCTCCGTGTCCTCCTATAAGATCAGTGCTCTCCTCTCCTGAAATACTCTGTGCTGCTGGGTCCTGCTCCTTCCTCTATGTATCTCTGTGTCTTCCTATAAAATCAGTGTTCTCTTCTCCTGAAATACTCTGTGCTGCTGGGACCTGCTCCTTCCTCTATGTATCTCTGTGTCCTCCTATAAGATCAGCGCTCTCCTCTCCTGAAATACTCTGTGCTGCTGGGACCTGCTCCTTCCTCTATGTATCTCTGTGACCTCCTATAAGATCAGCGCTCTCCTCTCCTGAAATACTCTGTGCTGCTGGGACCTGCTCCTTCCTCTGTATCTCTGTGTCCTCCTATAAGATCAGTGCTCTCCTCTCCTGAAATACTCTGTGCTGCTGGGTCTTGCTCCTTCCTCTATGTATCTCTGTGTCCTCCTATAAGATCAGTGCTCTCCCCTCCTGAAGTACTCTGTGCTGCTGGGACCTGCTCCATCCTCTATGTATCTCTGTGTCCTCCTATAAGATCAGCGCTCTCCTCTCCTGAAATACTCTGTGCTGCTGGGACCTGCTCCTTCCTCTATGTATCTCTGTGACCTCCTATAAGATCAGCGCTCTCCTCTCCTGAAATACTCTGTGCTGCTGGGTCCTGCTCCTTCCTCTATGTATCTCTGTGACCTCCTATAAGATCAGCGCTCTCCTCTCCTGAAATACTCTGTGCTGCTGGGACCTGCTCCTTCCTCTATATATCTCTGTGACCTCTTATAAGATCAGTGCTCTCCTCTCCTGAAATACTCTGTGCTGCTGGGACCTGCTCCTTCCTCTATGTATCTCTGTGTCCTCCTATAAGATCAGTGCTCTCCCCTCCTGAAGTACTCTGTGCTGCTGGGACCTGCTCCTTCCTCTATGAATCTCTGTGTCCTCCTATAAGATCAGCGCTCTCCTCTCCTGAAATACTCTGTGCTGCTGGGTCCTGCTCCTTTCTCTATGTATCTCTATGTCCTCCTATAAGATCAGTGCTCTCCTCTCCTGAAATACTCTGTGATGCTGGGTCCTGCTCCTTTCTCTATGTATCTCTGTGTCCTCCTATAAGATCAGCCCTCTCCTCTCCTGAAATACTCTGTGCTGCTGGGACCTGCTCCTTCCTCTATGTATCTCTGTGTCCTCCTATAAGATCAGTGCTCTCCTCTCCTGAAATACTCTGTGCTGCTGGGACCTGCTCCTTCCTCTATGTATCTCTGTGTCCTCCTATAAGATCAGTGCTCTCCCCTCCTGAAGTACTCTGTGCTGCTTGTCTTGCCTTGTCTTCTGCCCTTTGTTCATGGCCAATTTACAAGGTGAATGCCTTGTAAAGATTGTTGGCCATGTAGAGATTGTTGGCCTTGTAGGGATGGTTAGCCATGTAGAAATGGTTGCCCGTGTAGAGATTACTGGCCATGTAAAGAAGGTTAGTTATGTAGAGGTGGTTGGCCATACAGAAACGGTTGGCCATGCAGAGATTGTTGACCTTGTAGGGATGGTTGACCATGTAAAAATAGTTGGCCATGTAGAAATGGTTGGCCATGTAGAGATTGTTGACCTTGTAGGGATGGTTGGCCATGTAGAGATTGTTGACCTTGTAGGGATGGTTGGCCATGTAGAGATTGTTGACCTTGTAGGGATGGTTGGCCATGTAGAGATTGTTGACCTTGTAGGGATGGTTGGCCATGTAGAGATTGTTGACCTTGTAGGGATGGTTGGCCATGTAGAGATTATTGACCTTGTAGGGATGGTTGGCCATGTAGAGATTGTTGACCTTGTAGGGATGGTTGGCCATGTAGAGATTGTTGACCTTGTAGGGATGGTTGGCCATGTAGAGATTGTTGACCTTGTAGGGATGGTTGGCCATGTAGAGATTGTTGACCTTGTACGGTTGGTTGGCCATGTAGAGATTGTTGACCTTGTAGGGATGGTTGGCCATGTAGAGATTGTTGACCTTGTAGGGATGGTTGGCCATGTAGAGATTGTTGACCTTGTAGGGATGGTTGACCATGTAAAAATAGTTGGCCATGTAGAAATGGTTGGCCATGTAGAGATTGTTGACCTTGTAGGGATGGTTGGCCATGTAGAGATTGTTGACCTTGTAGGGATGGTTGGCCATGTAGAGATTGTTGACCTTGTAGGGATGGTTGGCCATGTAGAGATTGTTGACCTTGTAGGGATGGTTGGCCATGTAGAGATTGTTGACCTTGTAGGGATGGTTGGCCATGTAGAGATTATTGACCTTGTAGGGATGGTTGGCCATGTAGAGATTGTTGACCTTGTAGGGATGGTTGGCCATGTAGAGATTGTTGACCTTGTAGGGATGGTTGGCCATGTAGAGATTGTTGACCTTGTAGGGATGGTTGGCCATGTAGAGATTGTTGACCTTGTACGGTTGGTTGGCCATGTAGAGATTGTTGACCTTGTAGGGATGGTTGGCCATGTAGAGATTGTTGACCTTGTAGGGATGGTTGGCCATGTAGAGATTGTTGACCTTGTAGGGATGGTTGGCCATGTAGAGATGACTGGCCATGTAGAGATGGTTGGCCATATTTCTTATAGTTGGCCTTGTAAAGATGGTTAGCCATGTAGAGATGGTTGGCCATGTAGAGATGGTTGGCCATGTTTCTTATAGTTGGCCTTGTAAAGATGGTTAGCCATGTAGAGATGGTTGGCCATGTAGAGATGGTTGGCCATGTTTCTTATAGTTGGCCTTGTAAAGATGGTTAGCCATGTGGAGATGGTTGGCCATGTAGAGATGGTTGGCCATGTAGGGATGGTTGGCCTTGTAAAGATGGTTTGCAATATATAGATGCTTGGCCATACTGAGACGGTTGGTCATGTAGAGATGGTTGTGTAATGCCTACCTGGATCCACAGACTCAGATGGGCTGTAATAGTCAGGTTAGAAGGAAGCCACTCTCCAAGCAGGACCCCCAGAACCCTGAAACCCTTTAACCCCTATACAGGGATTTGGAATTACACAGGGCCCAAGGTGCTCAATACCTGTGGAAGGCAGCAGTCCGATGAGAGTAGTCGTCAGGCAGGGTCAAACCAGGAATTGCAGAACAGGGACATAATCGTCAGGCAAGGACGTAATCAGAAAACGTAGCAGAGGTCAAAATTGGATCGGGCAGCGAGGTACAAAAACAGTAGGCAGAAGAGGTAGTCAGAAAACACGCAGAAGTTTGAACACCAAAATCACTAAACGGAACAGGAACCAGGAATTCAGAACTATCTCTGGCAGTGGTCAGCAGACAGGAGGGGAATTAGGAAGGGTGTGCTGTCTTCCCATTGGCTGTAGCTGAATGATGGTAACTTCAGCTGGAAGACACACGCCACCCTATAGTCAGCCAGTGGTACTGCAGATCCCAAGGAAACCCAGCCCAGTGGATGAGCGGAGCCTGCGCTCACCAGCACTGCTGGCATCGACTCTTCTCCCATCTCCCAGTAGAGGTCGCTGGAGTGGACTCCGGTGGTGACTGTGACGACATGGACTCTCATGGGTTAACGTTTCTTAAAATCCAGCCAGACAGCATGATAGATTGTCTATAGATGGGGGAGAAGTCCCTCATTGTTTTTACAAGACTCTTGTTGACTTAATGTAATTGTGTTGGCCACTGAAAGCCAGACGTATTGTTCTCCAGACATTTCCAGTAACCATTGTATTGTAGTTGTGTATTGATAATGTAATTACCTTAGTAGCCATTGTCTAGTCAGTTGCTCCCAGTTTACATGTACACCCTCAGCCTTTCTAAGCACATCATTTAAATGAACATTGTCCATGCAGCTTGAAATTCCTCCAATGGGAGAAGCAATCTTGTCCAACCAATCGATGAGGACGCAGTGTATCCAAGGGGAAGGTTGTGGCTATAAAAAGAACTTCTTTAAGCCACCAGTGTTGGTTGATGGTTGATGGATTCAGTCTAAGCTCTTTGGAGCTGACTGGAGGATCAGGACATCTTATGGCTTCAATCTAGGGACTCCGGATCCGGTTGGAGACCATATCCACAGCCTAGGGATTTCGACTCCGGCTGCCAGGATTTTAACATCAAACCAGGACTACCTAAGGAGGACACTCAGGTTGGGACAGTTCAGTCACCTGTTGCAGACTTTGCAGACCTCAGACAGCTTGGAACCTGTGAGGCATGGACATTCTAAATCCCTGGTGAGCCAGCGGAAGGGTGAGACTCTGTTGCCTGTTACATTTGTGTGTTTTGCTGGTTATGCGTTATGTGCCGTTAATTGTTTGGGGATCCAATAAAGTCTAATTATTGTGGTTCCCTAACCCTGTGTTGTCTGAGTAGTGTTACGCCCACGGTTAAGGAGGCCGGCGTTCAGTTGGGATGAGCCCTGAGCCACGCTGTCTTTCTAAAGGCGGCGGGTTTTAGTGGACGAGAGCGCCCACTGAGCCCCGTGTCTCCTCAGTGACGTAACAGGTTGGCCATTTAGAGATGGTTGGCCATGTAGAGATGGTTGGCCATGTAAAGATGGTTGGCCATGTAGAGATGGTTGGCCATGTTTCTTATAGATGGCCTTGTAAAGATGGTTAGCAATGTAGGGATGGTTGGCCTTGTAAAGATGGTTTGCAGTGTAGAGATGGTTGTTCATGTAGAGATGGTTGGCCATGTAGAGGTGGTTGACCATGTAGAGATGGTTGCCATGTAGAGGTCGTTGGCCATGTAGAGGTCATTGGCCATGTAGAGGTCGTTGGCCATGTAGAGATGGTTGGCCATGTAGAGGTGGTTGGCCATGTAGAGAAGGTTGGCCATGTAGAGATGGTTGGCCATGTAGAGATGGTTGGCCATGTAGAGATGGTTGGCCATGTAGAAATGGTTGCCATGTAGAGGTCGTTGGCCATGTAGAGATGGTTGGCCATGTAGAGATGGTTGGCCATGTAGAGGTGGTTGGCCATGTAGAGGTGGTTGGCCATATAGAGGTGGTTGGCCATGTAGAGAAGGTTGGCCATGTAGAGATGGTTGGCATGTAGAGATGGTTGGCCATGTAGAGATGGTTGGCCATGTAGAGATGGTTGGCCATGTAGAGATGGTTGGCCATGTAGAGGTGGTTGACCATGTAGAGGTGGTTGGCCATGTAGAGGTGGTTGGCCTTGTAGAGAAGGTTGGCCATGTAGAGAAGGTTGACCATGTAGAGAAGGTTGGCCATGTAGAGATGGTTGGCCATGTAGAGGTGGTTGGCCATGTAGAGGTGGTTGGCCATGTAGAGAAGGTTGGCCATGTAGAGAAGGTTGGCCATGTAGAGAAGGTTGGCCATGTAGAGATGGTTGGCCATGTAGAGATGGTTGGCCATGTAGAGATGGTTGGCCATGTAGAGATGGTTGGCCATGTAGGGATGGTTGGCCATGTAAAGCAGATTGACCATAAAAGGTAACCATATAGGAAAGGTGGACAACTATGCATGTGTGGTGCCCCTGACCTGGTCAGGCACCACTGAGTATTGCACCCACGTCTGGGGCAGTACAACACAGGTAATCCCAGAGGCTGACTAGGGTGTGGACACATAGAACACGAAGTAACCAGGGACACACACACTGCTTGAGGGGACCCCTGAGTAGATTCAGGTAGGGGGTCGTGGCCCCCGTGGCTAGTGGTGGGTGGTGTCACTGGGAACGGGAGTGTGCAGAGGCAGGCACAGTGGGGAGAGGAGAGTGAGTCAGTCTGGAGTGCAGAGAGCTGAGGAGAGCAGGGCACTGGCAGACCCTGCATGAGTTTGTGGCTGTTGGCGGGGGAGAAGGGTTACCCTGGGGTACCGCCTGAAGACCACCTAGACAGTAGCAAGAGGTGGCTAGTAAGGGGACTACTCGGTAGACCCAGCCCGCACGGGGAAACAGGTCCGCAGAGCAGGGGCCCATTCAGTTGGCTTGCTAAACCTGCTGGTGAGGGCACTTTATGCGCCTCACCAACCACACAGAGCCCGCAGCTACAGCAGCAAAGAGGGGGCCCATAAGGAGGACAGAGCTTGGAGCCTTCTTACCTTGGTCCACACTGCCCGCAAACGGGCCAGAAAGGGGAGAACATCGGAAGCGACTTCCCTGCGAGATTCCAGCATTACTACACGTAGGAGTCTCCTCAAAACAAGAAGGGCTAGGAAGGCGAGTCAGCAGTCACCCCTAAATCAGCCGGAGGGATACCTGGTTCCTCCTGGTGCACCATAGCATCGCCCGTGTTAACGCTCGTCTGCCACCTAAAAGCGAGTAAAAACCCTGTGTGTGAGTTCTTCTGCGACCTGTGGTACTACACACCCACAGTGGGCCCTGGTGCCAGCCTCACTCTCGGGAGGGCACCACATCTAACTTCATCTACCATCAGCCCCAGGCGTCCCCTAAACTGCAGTGGCGGTCGCCCTGACCGCAATACCAAGAGTGGCGTCACGATTCCCTATTGAAGTTAACCTCCTTGTGACAGAAGATCCCCAGCACGTGGAGTCCCTGCAGTCCCTGAGACAACCTGCACCTGAAAGGATAACCATAAAAAGTTGGCCAAACATAGAAGGTTGGCCATGTTCACTGGGAGGAAGGGCCATAAAGTTTGACCATGCAGAGAAGGTTAACTATAAAAGCAGGATCATGTAGAAAACGTTTCCCATATTAGGTTGGTGCCAATGCTGGAACACGTGAGGAACATTGACCCCACAAGGGTTGGTGGTCAAAGAAAACTTGCCAATGTAGGAAAGATTGACCATAGAGGTTGAGCACATGAGGTTGTCACTACACAGATGACCATGTAGGAAGGTTGTCCATGAGACAGAACATGAAGAGAAGGTTGATGATAGAAGGTTGGTTACGATATTTGACCTTGGATAATGGCCCATCACGGTATTGAATAAAAGCCAGAAAGGAAATATTACCGTCATCTTTCCTATCATGATTTTATCTGCTCATAGATAGGAAACATGGCACGGCTATTATCATCTATCTGGCTGTAATCCACGTATATACTGTGGATATTATGACACTATGGCGGTGCTTTATACTATGTGTTGTGGTATTATTCACTTACTTTGCTTTTCCTCTTTTCTATCACGCACTACCCTCATTCTGCTCATTCACAGATTACAGATTATATTTAATGAATTGTCGGATTTTCTCTTCAGGATGTGATAATCTCAGGATTGAAGTCAGTTTCTGGAGAATTAAATCCATTGTCCGTGAAATTGTGCAGATGTACTCGCGGTGGAGCTGATCCCCCGACATTACTATGCAGCCTCCGGGGGGATTACAGATGTCTGCAGCAGCGTTCTCTCTACAGACACATTGTAACAAAGCCTCAGATGTGAGAAGATTCACATTAGGATGGGATTGTATTTGCTGGATGTAGATTTCCATCGCTGTTGCTGCAATCGTCCACTAGAGGGCAGCAGAAATATACAGAGCACACAGGGAAGAAATCTACAGCTGTAATTATCCCATTTCACCACCAGAGGGCAGCAAAGAGCCAGCTCACACAATGCACCATCAGTCAGTAACCTGCAGTCCTATGTAACCTGTAGTCCTATGTAACACCACAGACAACCCCATCCTCTGCTGCTCCTGTACATTATTCTTAGTGTTGCTGTTGATGGATCCGGGGCCTCCATGTCCGGTGCAGAGCCCCTCCTCATACGCCGCCTGTATCCCCCTTTTCCATCTTTCCTCCATGATTTCTGCATCTCCCGGTGAGATATATATATATAATCAGACATGATTGCACTTTTTGATACTTTTCCTGCATTTCCTTTTATCTCCTGTAGGTGGAGCTGTTGTCTCACTGGCACAAAAGACTCTTAAAGAGACAGTACATAAAAATTCCTTCTCCATTTTTCTTCCTATGCCCCTGCCATCTTCACCATGTTATTACTTCTCACTGTGCAGCGCTCCCTTTTCCCGTTTTATGAATGTCAGTTCTTTGTTAGTCTGCATTGGCCTACAACAGAACAAACCAGTCACCTCCAGAGCTGCACTGACTATTCTGCTATAATATTGTGTCTTATTCTCCAATCACCTCAAGAGCTGCAGTCACTATTCTGCTATTACATCATGTCTTATCCACCAGTCACCTCCAGAGCTGCACTCACTATTCTGCTGTTACATCGTGTCTTATCCTTCAGTCACATCCAGAGCTGCAGTCACTATTCTGCTGTTACATCATGTCTTGTCTTATCCTCCAGTCACCTCCAGAGCTGCACTCACTATTCTGCTATAATATTGTGTCTTATTCTCCAGTCACCTCAAGAGCTGCAGTCACTATTCTGCTATTACATCATGTCTTATCCACCAGTCACCTCCAGAGCTGCACTCACTATTCTGCTGTTACATCGTGTCTTATCCTTCAGTCACCTCCAGAGCTGCAGTCACTATTCTGCTGTTACATCATGTCTTGTCTTATCCTCCAGTCACCTCCAGAGCTGCACTCACTATTCTGCCTCTTCAGTCGTCCTCGTTATTGTCAATCACAGACAGCGCTAACGATGATGAATGAGAAGAGCCACGAAGAAAGGAGGAAACCGCACCCTGCAAATACTGGAGAATCACAACCGCACCTGTCACTGTGTATTATACACTCCAGAGCTGCACTCACTATTCTGCTGGTGCAGTCACTGTGTACATACATTACATTGCTGATCCTGAGTTACATCCTGTATTATACTCCAGAGCTCCGCTCACTATTCTGCTGGTGCAGTCACTGTGTACATACATTACTGATCCTGAGTTACCTCCTGTATTATACTCCAGAGCTGCACTCACTATTCTGCTGGTGCAGTCACTGTGTACATACATAACTCAGGATCAGTAATGTAATGTACACAGTGACTGCACCAGCAGAATAGTGAGTGCAGCTCTGGAGTATAATACAGGAGGTAACTCAGGATCAGTAATGTAACCTCCTGTATTATACTCCAGAGCTGCACTCACTATTCTGCTGGTGCAGTCACTGTGTACATACATTACTGATCCTGAGTTACCTCCTGTATTATACTCCAGAGCTGCACTCACAATTCTGCTGGTGCAGTCACTGTGTACATTACATTACTGATCCAGAGTTACCTCCTGTATTATACTTCAGAGCTGCACTCGCTGTTCTGCTGGTGCAGTCACTATGTACATACATTACTGATCCTGAGTTACCTCCTGTATTATACTCCAGAGCTGCACTCACTATTCTGCTGGTGCAGTCACTGTGTACATACATTTCTGATCCTGAGTTACCTCCTGTATTATACTCCAGAGCTGCACTCACTATTCTGCTGGTGCAGTCACTGTGTACATACATTACACTACTGATCCTGAGTTACCTCCTGTATTATATTCCAGAGCTGTACTCACTATTCTGCTGGTGCAGTCACTGTGTACATACATTACACTACTGATCCTGAGTTACCTCCTGTATTATACTCCAGAGCTGCACTCACTATTCTGCTGGTGCAGTCACTGTGTACATACATTACATTACTGATCCTGAGTTACCTCCTGTATTATACTCCAGAGCTGCACTCACTATTCTGCTGGTGCAGTCACTGTGTACATACATTACTGATCCTGAGTTACCTCCTGTATTATACTCCAGAGCTGCTCTCACTATTCTGCTGCTGCAGTCACTGTGTACATACATTACTGATCCTGAGTTACCTCCTGTATTATACTCCAGAGCTGCACTCACTATTCTGCTGGTGCAGTCACTGTGTACATACATTACTGATCCTGAGTTACCTCCTGTATTATACTCCAGAGCTGCACTCGCTGTTCTGCTGGTGTAGTCACTGTGTACAGAATCATGAGTGCAGCTCTGGAGGGAGCACACTTGATGTTACATATAAACCTTTACTTTATGACATAAGACTTTATTCCATGTGAGATAATATTGATCAGTTAACCCTTCGATCCTGGGTTCTGTACGATATCTCGCTGACTGTTTCCTGGTTTCCTCCCCGTGCTCTCGGCGCTGTGCACATTACGGGGGGTTTGTTTTGGGGGTTCAGCGCTTCTATTGTGGAGATTTCCAGTCCCGGTAGATGGAGTCATTACTGCGCTTCTTTCTGCGGTGAATGAAGTGTCACACGGTAACGACATGAAATGAAGAATGATGCTCCGGAGCGCAGCGTTAAGTGCCCGGCTGTCAATCAATGCCAGGATTATCCATGGGAAGGACGCGCGACAGAACGCCGAGGAACAGAACCTTAGATGCTCATTGCTTATTTTTGGGGGGAGAAACTGATACAACGGGTGGGGGTGGGGGCACCACCCAAAAGGCGCACCACCAAAACTAAATGTAATGCACTTCCAATGGCTTAACACTTGGTGGTGCTGTTCCATCTCGCCCTCGGAGGTCCTACCAAAACCTAGAAGGATTGGTCATCAATATATGATTGGTGGGATTGTATGTGGGGGTGATCAGTACGACCGTCTCCAAGGTCCACCACATCTCCATTGTCTTGACTGGACAGTCCTGAACGTTGGGCCATTGTCTTGACTGGGTCAGTCCTTAAGGTTGGGTCGTTGTCTTTTTCGGGAAGTCCTGAAGGTTGGGTCATTGTCTCGATTGCGGCAGTCCTGAAGGTTGGGTCATAGTCTTGATTGGGGCAATCCTGAAGGTTGGGTCATAGTCTTGAGTGCGGCAGTCCTGAAGGTTAGGTCATTGTCTTGATTGGGTCAGTCCTGAAGGTTGGGTCATTGTCTTTTTCGGGAAGTCCTGAAGGTTGGGTCATTGTCTTGATTGCAGCAGTCCTGAAGGTTGGGTCATTGGGTCCTGAAGGTTGGGTCATTGTCTTGATTGGGTCAGTCCTGAAGGTTGGATCATTGTCTTGATCGGAGCAGTCCTGAAGGTTGGGTCACTGTCTTGATTGGGGCAGTCCTGAAGGTTGGGTCATTGTCTTGATTGGGTCAGTCCTGAAGGTTGGGTCATTGTCTTGATTGGGTCAGTCCTGAAGGTTGGGTCATTGTCTTGATTGGAGCAGTCCT
This sequence comes from Anomaloglossus baeobatrachus, assembly GCF_048569485.1. Taxonomy (NCBI): domain Eukaryota; kingdom Metazoa; phylum Chordata; class Amphibia; order Anura; family Aromobatidae; genus Anomaloglossus; species Anomaloglossus baeobatrachus. Next base: position 593,165,869 of record NC_134357.1, on the reverse strand, counting down.
GAAGGTTGGGTCATTGTCTCGATTGGAGCAGTCCTGAAGGTTGGGTCATTGTCTTGATTGGAGCAGTCCTGAAGGTTGGGTCATTGTCTTGATTGGAACAGTCCTAAAGGTTTGTCCTCCACTGATCTAATATTGATGGCTTATTATAGGTCACTTGGCCCTCGAGCCCTCCACAGTAGTTTACAGGGAGGGTCTATCTTTATAAAATATGTCCTCTTATCCAGCATCTTCCACCCAAGTGCTAAGCATTATAGGGGGGAGTCCTGGTGAAGGATCTTCAGGCAGCAGTGCTCCTCACACAACCAGTAACCTATACCAAAAGCCGCGTGGAGGGGCTCGGTGAAGGTGGCCGTGACAGTGTGCAGGTGTCTGATGGGGTTACTCAACTCAAAAAAGGACAACTGTCCAGCATCAAAGTCCAGAAATATCCGGAATCTATTACACGAGAAGGTGTGAGGGCAGGTGGTCACCATGTTGTCATGCATGATCGAATATTGGTTCTTGTACAATCTACGAAGACACCAAGACTTGTTGTTGTCCCCGAAGTAGGACTGATCCCCTGTCCTCTCCATTCTAACATAGGCCACCCCTAGCCTCCAGTCTCCAGTTTCACTGGTCTCCACCTCCCAATACTGTTGACCTGAGGAGAAGACCTGGCTGCTTATGATCTGATTATACTGGAACCTCTTTGGTGTTTCGGGACGATTTTGATAAACAGCAGACCAGTACATGGTCCTTAGGTCATCCGATACCAGTATGTTATTGGCAGCCGTGCTTAGATCTAGAACAAGTTCCTGAAGGTCTTGAGATCTTGAGATTTGGTCACCATGGAGTTTTTGGCCACATTCTTGTCGTTCTCTGCCTTCTCCATCCAAAAATCCATTCAGGTCCACATCCTTCTCACGTAAGATGGAAACAAGGTCTGGTGAGTTGCAGAGTTCTTCGAGATGACGAATTTTCTTAGACACCTTCTCCTTCTTGATCTGGAAGAGTTGGATCAGGCTGGAGATCGTGTACAACACCTCCTCACCTCTTAGGTCTGGAAACAGGATGGTGTCCTCATCGTTCCCGGGTTTTCTTGGTCTACGGTTTTCTAGATCTTGGATTTTCTTCTCGATTTCATCTCGTTTGGAGGAGAGCTTCCTCAGGAAAGTTCTAAATGTCTCCTTCTTCTTCTCAGAAGCCTCATCCAGAAGCTGCACCTGATGTCCATGATGTTCTCCAGCCAAACAACAGGTGACGCAGATACAAGAGTCATCTACCATGCAGTGATACTTCAGGAGTTCCTTATGGACGGGGCATTTCTTCTTCTCCGGGGTTTGGGTGGCTTCGGTCAGGACGTGTTCTGCTGACCTTCTGTGAACCCTCAGGTGGTTGCTGCACAGAGAAGCTTCACAGTGTAGACAGGACTGAACGGCAGGGACGGCAGAGTACAGGCAGTACGAGCAGTGGACGTGGCTTCCGCTCTGCTCGGGGTTTGAGGAGGAGAAGATGGTGACGATGTTACACAGGGCGATGTTCCTCTGCAGCACGGGCCGGGCCGGGAACACCGTCCTGCACTCCGGGCAGTTGTAGGCCCCAGAGCCCACCTGGGTGTCCAGCATGCGGTCAATGCAGGCCCGGCAGTAGTTGTGTCCACACGTCAGGTTCACCGGATCCCTGTAGATCTCCAGGCAGATGGGACATTTCAGCTCCTCCCGGAGATCAGCAGACGCCATCACTGCAGAGGAGGCGGGGAACGAAACTGAAAGTGTGGCCACCGGCCGGGGAGGGGGCCACCAACCAGCATCCGGGGAGGGGGCCACCAACCAGCGTCCGGGGAGGGGGCCACCAACCAGCGTCCGGGGAGGGGGCCACCAGCCAGCGTCCGGGGAGGGGGCCACCAACCAGCGTCCGGGGAGGGGGCCACCAACCAGCGTCCGGGGAGGGGGCCACCAACCAGCGTCCGGGGAGGGGGCCACCAACCAGCGTCCGGGGAGGGGGCCACCAACCAGCGTCCGGGGAGGGGGCCACCAACCAGCGTCCGGGGAGGGGGCCACCAACCACCGTCCGGGGAGGGGGCCACCAACCAGCGTCCGGGGAGTGGGCCACCAACCAGCGTCCGGGGAGGGGGCCACCAACCAGCGTCCGGGGAGGGGGCCACCAGCCAGCGGGCGGGCGGGTCACATGATAATACTGTCACAGCGCCGGCCCTTTAAATCTGCCAAGTGCTCAGGTCAGGGAGAGGCGACTGTAGGATGGGTGGCTACAATCTATTACTCCCTGTTATCAGCCATTACTGAGGGAGGAGACTGTAGGACAGGTGGCTACAATCTATTACTCCCTGTTATCAGCCATTACTGGGGGAGGAGACTGTAGGACAGGTGACTACAATCTATTACTCCCTGTTATCAGCCATTACTGCAGAGGAGACTGTAGGACAGGTGGCTACAATCTATTACTCCCTGTTATCAGCCATTACTGGGGGAGGAGACTGTAGGACAGGTGACTACATTCTATTACTCCCTGTTATCAGCCATTACTGAAGGAAGAGACTGTAGGATGGGTGACTGCAATCTATTACTCCCTGTTATCAGCCATTACTGAAGGAAGAGACTGTAGGATGGGTGACTGCAATCTATTACTCCCTGTTATCAGCCATTACTGGGGGAGGAGACTGTAGGACATGTGACTACAAGCTATTACTCTCTGTTATCAGCCACTACTGGGGGAGGAGACTGTAGGACAGGTGACTACAATCTATTACTCCCTGTTATCAGCCATTACTGGGGGAGGAGACTGTAGGACAGGTGAGTACAATCTATTACTCCCTGTTATCAGCCATTGCTGGGGACATGGCTTGGAACACAGTTTTGGGCTCCCCTCCCCCGCTCTTCCTTCCTCCAGTGATTAGTCTTTCTTTTGCCCAGAGCTCAGCAGACAGTATCACACAGGAGAGGATTAGATACACAGCTCAGCAGACAGTGTCACACAGGAGAGGATTAGATACACAGCTCAGCAGACAGTATCACACAGGAGAGGATTAGATACACAGCTCAGCAGACAGTATCACACAGGAGAGAATTAGATACACGGCTCAGCAGACAGTATCACACAGGAGAGGATTGGATACACGGCTCAGCAGACAGTATCACACAGGAGAGGATTAGATACACAGCTCAGCAGACAATATCACACAGGAGAGGATTAGATACACGGCTCAGCAGACAGTATCACACAGGAGAGGATTAGATACACGGCTCAGCAGACAGTATCACACAGGAGAGGATTAGATACACGGCTCAGCAGACAGTATCACACAGGAGAGGATTAGATACACAGCTCAGCAGACAGTATCACACAGGAGAGGATTACATACACGGCTCAGCAGATAGTATCACAAAGGAGAGGATTAGATACACAGCTCAGCAGACAGTATCACACTGGAGAGGATTAGATACACGGCTCAGCAGACAGTATCACACAGGAGAGGATTAGATACACGGCTCAGAAGACAGTATCACACAGGAGAGGATTAGATACACGGCTCAGCAGACAGTATCACACAGGAGAGGATTAGATACACAGCTCAGCAGACAGTGTCACACAGGAGAGGATTAGATACACAGCTCAGCAGACAGTATCACACAGGAGAGGATTAGATACACAGCTCAGCAGACAGTATCACACAGGAGAGGATTAGATACACAGCTCAGCAGACAGTATCACACAGGAGAGGATTAGATACACAGCTCAGCAGACAGTATCACACAGGAGAGGATTAGATACACAGCTCAGCAGACAGTATCACACAGGAGAGGATTAGATACACAGCTCAGCAGACAGTATCACACAGGAGAGAATTAGATACACGGCTCAGCAGACAGTATCACACAGGAGAGGATTGGATACACGGCTCAGCAGACAGTATCACACAGGAGAGGATTAGATACACAGCTCAGCAGACAATATCACACAGGAGAGGATTAGATACACGGCTCAGCAGACAGTATCACACAGGAGAGGATTAGATACACGGCTCAGCAGACAGTATCACACAGGAGAGGATTAGATACACGGCTCAGCAGACAGTATCACACAGGAGAGGATTAGATACACAGCTCAGCAGACAGTATCACACAGGAGAGGATTACATACACGGCTCAGCAGATAGTATCACAAAGGAGAGGATTAGATACACAGCTCAGCAGACAGTATCACACTGGAGAGGATTAGATACACGGCTCAGCAGACAGTATCACACAGGAGAGGATTAGATACACGGCTCAGAAGACAGTATCACACAGGAGAGGATTAGATACACGGCTCAGCAGACAGTATCACACAGGAGAGGATTAGATACACGGCTCAGCAGACAGTATCACACAGGAGAGGATTACATACACGGCTCAGCAGATAGTATCACAAAGGAGAGGATTAGATACACAGCTCAGCAGACAGTATCACACTGGAGAGGATTAGATACACGGCTCAGCAGACAGTATCACACTGGAGAGGATTAGATACACGGCTCAGCAGACAGTATCACACAGGAGAGGATTAGATACACAGCTCAGCAGACAGTATCACACAGGAGAGGATTAGATACATAGCTCAGCAGACAGTATCACACAGGAGAGGATTAGATACACAGCTCAGCAGACAGTATCACACAGGAGAGGATTAGATACACAGCTCAGCAGACAGTATCACACAGGAGAGGATTAGATGCACAGCTCAGTAGACAGTATCACACAGGAGCGGATTAGATACGCAGCTCAGCAGAAAGTATCCCACAGGAGAGGATTAGATACACAGCTCAGCAGACAGTATCACACAGGAGAGGATTAGATACACAGCTCAGCAGACAGTATCACACAGGAGAGGATTAGATACACAGCTCAGCAGACAGTATCACACAGGAGAGGATTAGATACACAGCTCAGCAGACAGTATCACACAGGAGAGGATTAGATACACAGCTCAGCAGACAGTATCACACAGGAGAGAATTAGATACACAGCTCAGCAGACAATATCACACAGGACAGGATTAGATACACAGCTCAGCAGACAGTATCACACAGGAGAGGATTAGATACACAGCTCAGCAGACAGTATCACACAGGAGAGGATTAGATACACAGCTCAGCAGACAGTATCACACAGGAGAGAATTAGATACACGGCTCAGCAGACAGTATCACACAGGAGAGAATTGGATACACGGCTCAGCAGACAGTATCACACAGGAGAGGATTAGATACACAGCTCAGCAGACAGTATCACACAGGAGAGGATTAGATACACGGCTCAGCAGACAGTATCACACAGGAGAGAATTAGATACACAGCTCAGCAGACAGTATCACACAGTAGAGGATTAGATACACAGCTCAGCAGACAGTATCACACAGGAGAGGATTAGATACACGGCTCAGCAGATAGTATCACAAAGGAGAGGATTAGATACACAGCTCAGCAGACAGTATCACACAGGAGAGGATTAGATACACGGCTCAGCAAACAGTATCACACAGGAGAGGATTAGATACACAGCTCAGCAGACAGTATCACACAGGAGAGGATGAGATATACAGCTCAGCAGACAGTATCACACAGGAGAGGATTAGATACACGGCTCAGCAAACAGTATCACACAGGAGAGGATTAGATACACAGCTCAGCAGACAGTATCACACAGGAGAGGATTAGATACACAGCTCAGCAGACAGTATCACACAGGAGAGGATTAGATACACAGCTCAGCAGACAGTATCACACAGGAGAGGATTAGATACACAGCTCAGCAGACAGTATCACACAGGAGAGGATTAGATACACAGCTCAGCAGACAGTATCACAAAGGAGAGGATTAGATACACAGCTCAGCAGACAGTATCACACAGGAGAGGATTAGATACACAGCTCAGCAGACAGTATCACACAGGAGAGGATTAGATACACAGCTCAGCAGACAGTATCACACAGGAGAGAATTAGATACACGGCTCAGCAGACAGTATCACACAGGAGAGGATTGGATACACGGTTCAGCAGACAGTATCACACAGGAGAGGATTAGATACACAGCTCAGCAGACAGTATCACACAGGAGAGGATTAGATACACGGCTCAGCAGACAGTATCACACAGGAGAGGATTAGATACACGGCTCAGCAGACAGTATCACACAGGAGAGGATTAGATACACGGCTCAGCAGACAGTATCACACAGGAGAGGATTAGATACACAGCTCAGCAGACAGTATCACAAAGGAGAGGATTAGATACACAGCTCAGCAAACAGTATCACACTCGAGAGGATTAGATACACGGCTCAGCAGACAGTATCACACAGGAGAGGATTAGATACACAGCTCAGCAGACAGTATCACAAAGGAGAGGATTAGATACACAGCTCAGCAAACAGTATCGCACTGGAGAGGATTAGATACACGGCTCAGCAGACAGTATCACACTGGAGAGGATTAGATACACGGCTCAGCAGACAGTATCACACAGGAGAGGATTAGATACACGGCTCAGCAGACAGTATCACACAGGAGAGGATTAGATACACAGCTCAGCAGACAGTATCACACAGGAGAGGATTAGATACACAGCTCAGCAGACAGTATCACACAGGAGAGGATTAGATACACAGCTCAGCAGACAGTATCACACAGGAGAGGATTAGATGCACAGCTCAGCAGACAGTATCACACAGGAGAGGATTAGATACGCAGCTCAGCAGAAAGTATCCCACAGGAGAGGATTAGATACACAGCTCAGCAGACAGTATCACACAGGAGAGGATTAGATACACAGCTCAGCAGACAGTATCACACAGGAGAGGATTAGATACACAGCTCAGCAGACAGTATCACACAGGGAAGGATTAGATACACAGCTCAGCAGACAGTATCACACAGGAGAGGATTAGATACACAGCTCAGCAGACAGTATCACACAGGAGAGGATTAGATACACAGCTCAGCAGACAGTATCACACAGGAGAGGATTAGATACACAGCTCAGCAGACAGTATCACACAGGAGAGGATTAGATACACGGCTCAGCAAACAGTATCACACAGGAGAGGATTAGATACATGGCTCAGCAGACAGTATCACACAGGAGAGGATTAGATACACAGCTCAGCAGACAGTATCACACAGGAGAGGATTAGATACACGGCTCAGCAAACAGTATCACACAGGAGAGGATTAGATACATGGCTCAGCAGACAGTATCACACAGGAGAGGATTAGATACATGGCTCAGCACACAGTATCACACAGGAGAGGATTAGATACACAGCTCAGCAGACAGTATCACACAGGATAGGATTAGATACACAGCTCAGCAGACAGTATCACACAGGAGAGAATTAGATACATGGCTCAGCAGACAGTATCACACAGGTGAGGATTAGATACACAGCTCAGCAGACAGTATCACACAGGAGAGGATTAGATACACAGATCAGCAGACAGTATCACACAGGAGAGGATTAGATAAACGGCTCAGAGGACAGTATCACACAGGAGAGGATTAGATACACAGCTCAGCAGTCAGTATCACAAAGGAGAGGATTAGATACACATCCCAGCAGACAGTATCACACAGGAGAGGATTAGATACACAGCTCAGCAGACAGTATCACACAGGAGAGGATTAGATACACAGCTCAGCAGACAGTATCACACAGGAGAGGATTAGATACACGGCTCAGCAGACAGTATCACACAGGAGAGGATTATATACACAGCTCAGAAGACAGTATCACACAGGAGAGGATTAGATACACAGCTCAGCAGACAGTATCACACAGGAGAGGATTAGATACACAGCTCAGCAGACAGTATCACACAGGAGAGGATTAGATACACGGCTCAGCAGACAGTATCACAAAGGAGAGGATTAGATACACAGCCCAGCAGACAGTATCACACAGGAGAGGATTAGATACACAGCTCAGCAGACAGTATCACACAGGAGAGGATTAGATACACAGCTCAGCAGACAGTATCACACAGGAGAGGATTAGATACACGCTCAGCAGACAGTATCACACAGGAGAGGATTAGATACACGGCTCAGCAGCCAGTATCACACAGGACAGGATTAAATACACAGCTCAGCAGACAGTATCACACAGGAGAGGATTAGATACACGGCTCAGCAGACAGTATCACACAGGAGAGGATTAGATACACGGCTCAACAGACAATATCACACAGGACAGGATTAGATACACGGCTCAGCCGAGAGTATCACACAGGAGAGGATTAGATATACGGCTCAGCCAAGAGTATCACACAGGAGAGGATTAGATACACAGCTCAGCAGACAGTATCACACAGGAGAGGATTAGATACACGGCTCAGCAGACAGTATCACACAGGAGAGGATTATATACACGGCTCAGCAGACAGTATCACACAGGAGAGGATTAGATACACAGCTCAGCAGACAGTATCACACAGGAGAGGATTAGATACACGGCTCAGCAGACAGTATCACACAGGAGAGGATTAGATACACGGCTCAGCAGACAGTATCACACAGGATAGGATTAGATACACGGCTCAGCCGAGAGTATCACACAGGAGAGGATTAGATATACGGCTCAGCCAAGAGTATCACACAGGAGAGGATTAGATACACAGCTCAGCAGACAGTATCACACAGGAGAGGATTAGATACACGGCTCAGCAGACAGTATCACACAGGAGAGGATTAGATACACGGCTCAGCAGACAGTATCACACAGGAGAGGATTAGATACACGGCTCAGCAGATAGTATCACACAGGATAGGATTAGATACATGGCTCAGCCGAGAGTATCACACAGGAGAGGATTAGATACATGGCTCAGCAGACAGCATCACACAGGAGAGGATTAGATACACAGCTCAGCAGACAGTATCACACAGGAGAGGATTAGATACACGGCTCAGCAGACAGTATCACACAGGACAGGATTAGATACACGGCTCAGCAGACAGTATCACACAGGAGAGGATTAGATACACAGCTCAGCAGACAGTATCACACAGGAGAGGATTAGATACACGGCTCAGCAGACAATATCACACAGGACAGGATTAGATACACGGCTCAGCCGAGAGTATCACACAGGAGAGGATTAGATATACGGCTCAGCCAAGAGTATCACACAGGAGAGGATTAGATACACAGCTAGGCAGACAGTATCACACAGGAGAGGATTAGATACACGGCTCAGCAGACAGTATCACACAGGAGAGGATTAGATATACGGCTCAGCAGACAGTATCACACAGGAGAGGATTAGATACACGGCTCAGCAGACAGTATCACACAGGATAGGATTAGATACATGGCTCAGCCGAGAGTATCACACAGGAGAGGATTAGATACATGGCTCAGCAGACAGCATCACACAGGAGAGGATTAGATACACAGCACAGCAGACAGTATCACACAGGAGAGGATTAGATACACGGCTCAGCAGACAGTATCACACAGGACAGGATTAGATACACGGCTCAGCAGAAAGTATCACACAGGAGAGGATTAGATACACAGCTCAGCAGACAGTATCACACAGGAGAGGATTAGATACACAGCTCAGCAGACAGTATCACACAGGAGAGGATTAGATACACGGCTCAGCAGACAGTATCACACAGGAGAGGATTAGATAAACGGCTCAGCCGAGAGTATCACACAGGAGAGGATTAGATACACGGCTCAGCAGACAGTATCACACAGAATAGGATTAGATACACGGCTCAGCAGACAGTATCACACAGGAGAGGATTAGATACACGGCTCAGCAGACAGAATCACACAGGAGAGGATTAGATACACGGCTCAGCAGACAGTATCACACAGGATAGGATTAGATACACAACTCAGCAGACAGCATCACACAGGAGAGGATTAGATACACAGCTCAGCAGACAGTATCACACAGGAGAGGATTAGATACACGGCTCAGCAGACAGTATCACACAGGAGAGGATTAGATACACGGCTCAGCAGACAGTATCACACAGGAGAGGATTAGATACATGGCTCAGCAGACAGTATCACACAGGAAAGGATTAGATACACGGCTCAGCAGACAGTATCACACAGGATAGGATTAGATACACGGCTCAGCCGAGAGTATCACACAGGAGAGGATTAGATACACGGCTCAGCAGACAGTATCACACAGGAGAGGATTAGATACAGAGCTCAGCAGACAGTATCACACAGGATAGGATTAGATACACAGCTCAGCAGACAGTATCACACAGGAGAGGATTAGATACACAGCTCAGCAAACAGTATCACACAGGAGAGGATTAGATACACGGCTCAGCAGACAGTATCACACAGGAGAGGATTAGATGCACAGCTCAGCAGACAGTATCACACAGGAGAGGATTAGATACACGGCTCAGCAGACAGTATCACACAGGAGAGGATTAGATACACGGCTCAGCAGACAATATCACACAGGACAGGATTAGATACACGGCTCAGCCGAGAGTATCACACAGGAGAGGATTAGATATATGGCTCAGCCAAGAGTATCACACAGGAGAGGATTAGATACACAGCTCAGCAGACAGTATCACACAGGAGAGGATTAGATACACGGCTCAGCAGACAGTATCACACAGGAGAGGATTAGATACACGGCTCAGCAGACAGTATCACACAGGAGAGGATTAGATACACAGCTCAGCAGACAGTATCACACAGGAGAGGATTAGATACACGGCTCAGCAGACAGTATCACACAGGAGAGGATTAGATACACGGCTCAGCAGACAGTATCACACAGGATAGGATTAGATACACGGCTCAGCCGAGAGTATCACACAGGAGAGGATTAGATATACGGCTCAGCCAAGAGTATCACACAGGAGAGGATTAGATACACAGCTCAGCAGACAGTATCACACAGGAGAGGATTAGATACACGGCTCAGCAGACAGTATCACACAGGAGAGGATTAGATACACGGCTCAGCAGACAGTATCACACAGGAGAGGATTAGATACACGGCTCAGCAGACAGTATCACACAGGATAGGATTAGATACATGGCTCAGCCGAGAGTATCACACAGGAGAGGATTAGATACATGGCTCAGCAGACAGCATCACACAGGAGAGGATTAGATACACAGCTCAGCAGACAGTATCACACAGGAGAGGATTAGATACACGGCTCAGCAGACAGTATCACACAGGACAGGATTAGATACACGGCTCAGCAGACAGTATCACACAGGAGAGGATTAGATACACAGCTCAGCAGACAGTATCACACAGGAGAGGATTAGATACACGGCTCAGCAGACAATATCACACAGGACAGGATTAGATACACGGCTCAGCCGAGAGTATCACACAGGAGAGGATTAGATATACGGCTCAGCCAAGAGTATCACACAGGAGAGGATTAGATACACAGCTCAGCAGACAGTATCACACAGGAGAGGATTAGATACACGGCTCAGCAGACAGTATCACACAGGAGAGGATTAGATATACGGCTCAGCAGACAGTATCACACAGGAGAGGATTAGATACACGGCTCAGCAGACAGTATCACACAGGATAGGATTAGATACATGGCTCAGCCGAGAGTATCACACAGGAGAGGATTAGATACATGGCTCAGCAGACAGCATCACACAGGAGAGAATTAGATACACAGCTCAGCAGACAGTATCACACAGGAGAGGATTAGATACACGGCTCAGCAGACAGTATCACACAGGACAGGATTAGATACACGGCTCAGCAGAAAGTATCACACAGGAGAGGATTAGATACATAGCTCAGCAGACAGTATCACACAGGAGAGGATTAGATACACAGCTCAGCAGACAGTATCACACAGGAGAGGATTAGATACACGGCTCAGCAGACAGTATCACACAGGAGAGGATTAGATAAACGGCTCAGCCGAGAGCATCACACAGGAGAGGATTAGATACACGGCTCAGCAGACAGTATCACACAGGATAGGATTAGATACACGGCTCAGCAGACAGTATCACACAGGAGAGGATTAGATACACGGCTCAGCAGACAGAATCACACAGGAGAGGATTAGATACACGGCTCAGCAGACAGTATCACACAGGAGAGGATTAGATACACAGCTCAGCAGACAGTATCACACAGGATAGGATTAGATACACAACTCAGCAGACAGCATCACACAGGAGAGGATTAGATACACAGCTCAGCAGACAGTATCACACAGGAGAGGATTAGATACACATCTCAGCAGACAGTATCACACAGGAGAGGATTAGATACACGGCTCAGCAGACAGTATCACACAGGAGAGGATTAGATACACGGCTCAGCAGACAGTATCACACAGGAAAGGATTAGATACACGGCTCAGCAGACAGTATCACACAGGATAGGATTAGATACATGGCTCAGCCGAGAGTATCACACAGGAGAGTATTAGATACACGGCTCAGCAGACAGTATCACACAGGAGAGGATTAGATACACAGCTCAGCAGACAGTATCACACAGGATAGGATTAGATACACAGCTCAGCAGACAGTATCACACAGGAGAGGATTGGATACACGGCTCAGCAGACAGTATCACACAGGAGAGGATTAGATACACGGCTCAGCAGACAGTATCACACAGGAGAGGATTAGATACACGGCTCAGCAGACAGTATCACACAGGAGAGGATTAGATACACGGCTCAGCAGACAGTATCACACAGGACAGGATTAGATACACGGCTCAGCCGAGAGTATCACACAGGAGAGGATTAGATACACGGCTCAGCAGACAGTATCACACAGGAGAGGATTAGATACACAGCTCAGCAGACAGTATCACACAGGATAGGATTAGATACACGGCTCAGCAGACAGTATCACACAGGAGAGGATTGGATACACGGCTCAGCAGACAGTATCACACAGGAGAGGATTAGATACACGGCTCAGCAGACAGTATTACACAGGAGAGGATTAGATACACGGCTCAGCAGACAGTATCACACTGGAGAGGATTAGATACACAACTCAGCAGACAGTATCACACAGGACAGGATTAGATACACAGCTCAGCAGACAGTATCACACAGGAGAGGATTAGATACACAGCTCAGCAGACAGTATCACACAGGAGAGGATTAGATACACAGATGAGCAGACAGTATCACACATGAGAGGATTAGATACACGGCTCAGCAGACAGTATCACACAGGAGAGGATTAGATACACAGCTCAGCAGACAGTATCACACAGGAGAGGATTAGATACACAGCTCAGCAGACAGTATCACACAGGAGAGGATTAGATACACAGCTCAGCAGACAGTATCACACAGGAGAGGATTAGATACACAGCTCAGCAGACAGTATCACACAGGAGAGGATTAGATACACAGATGAGCAGACAGTATCACACATGAGAGGATTAGATACACGGCTCAGCAGACAGTACCACACAGGAGAGGATTAGATACACAGCTCAGCAGACAGTATCACACAGGAGAGGATTAGATACACGGCTCAGCAGACAGTATCACACAGGAGAGGATTAGATACACAGCTCAGCAGACAGTATGACACAGGAGAGGATTAGATGCACAGCTCAGCAGACAGTATCACACAGGAGAGGATTAGATACACAGCTCAGCAGACAGTATCACACAGGAGAGGATTAGATACACAGCTCAGCACAGTATCACACAGGAGAGGATTAGATACACGGCTCAGCAGACAGTATCACACAGGAGAGGATTAGATATACGGCTCAGCAGACAGTATCACACAGGAGAGGATTAGATACACGGCTCAGCAGACAGTATCACACAGGATAGGATTAGATACATGGCTCAGCCGAGAGTATCACACAGGAGAGGATTAGATACATGGCTCAGCAGACAGCATCACACAGGAGAGGATTAGATACACAGCTCAGCAGACAGTATCACACAGGAGAGGATTAGATACACGGCTCAGCAGACAGTATCACACAGGACAGGATTAGATACACGGCTCAGCAGAAAGTATTACACAGGAGAGGATTAGATACACAGCTCAGCAGACAGTATCACACAGGAGAGGATTAGATACACAGCTCAGCAGACAGTATCACACAGGAGAGGATTAGATACACGGCTCAGCAGACAGTATCACACAGGAGAGGATTAGATAAACGGCTCATCCGAGAGCATCACACAGGAGAGGATTAGATACACGGCTCAGCAGACAGTATCACACAGGATAGGATTAGATACACGGCTCAGCAGACAGTATCACACAGGAGAGGATTAGATACACGGCTCAGCAGACAGAATCACACAGGAGAGGATTAGATACACGGCTCAGCAGACAGTAACACACAGGAGAGGATTAGATACACAGCTCAGCAGACAGTATCACACAGGATAGGATTAGATACACAACTCAGCAGACAGCATCACACAGGAGAGGATTAGATACACAGCTCAGCAGACAGTATCACACAGGAGAGGATTAGATACACATCTCAGCAGACAGTATCACACAGGAGAGGATTAGATACACGGCTCAGCAGACAGTATCACACAGGAGAGGATTAGATACACGGCTCAGCAGACAGTATCACACAGGAAAGGATTAGATACACGGCTCAGCAGACAGTATCACACAGGATAGGATTAGATACATGGCTCAGCCGAGAGTATCACACAGGAGAGGATTAGATACACGGCTCAGCAGACAGTATCACACAGGAGAGGATTAGATACACAGCTCAGCAGACAGTATCACACAGGATAGGATTAGATACACAGCTCAGCAGACAGTATCACACAGGAGAGGATTGGATACACGGCTCAGCAGACAGTATCACACAGGAGAGGATTAGATACACGGCTCAGCAGACAGTATCACACAGGAGAGAATTAGATACACGGCTCAGCAGACAGTATCACACAGGAGAGGATTAGATACACGGCTCAGCAGACAGTATCACACAGGAGAGGATTAGATACACGGCTCAGCAGACAGTATCACACAGGAGAGGATTAGATACACGGCTCAGCAGACAGTATCACACAGGAGAGGATTAGATACACAGCTCAGCAGACAGTATCACACAGGATAGGATTAGATACACGGCTCAGCAGACAGTATCACACAGGAGAGGATTAGATACACAGCTCAGCAGACAGTATTACACAGGAGAGGATTAGATACACAGCTCAGCAGACAGTATCACACAGGAGAGGATTAGATACACGGCTCACTAGACAGTATCACACAGGAGAGGATTAGATACACAGCTCAGGAGACAGTATCACACAGGATAGGATTAGATACACAGCTCAGCAGAGAGTATCACACAGGAGACGGAGAGGATTAGATACACAGCTCAGCAGATCTTATAGGAGGACACAGAGATACATAGAGGAAGGAGCAGGTCCCAGCAGCACAGAGTATTTCAGGAGAGGAGTGCACTGATCTTATAGGAGGACACAGAGATACATAGAGGAAGGAGCAGGTCCCAGCAGCACAGAGTATTTCAGGAGAGGAGAGCACTGATCTTATAGGAGGTCACAGAGATACATAGAGGAAGGAGCAGGACCCAGCAGCACAGAGTATTTCAGGAGAGGAGAGGACTGATCTTATAGGAGGACACAGAGATACATAGAGGAAGGAGCAGGTCCCAGCAGCACAGAGTATTTCAGGAGAGGAGAGCACTGATCTTATAGGAGGACACAGAGATACATAGAGGAAGGAGCAGGTCCCAGCAGCACAGAGTATTTCAGGAGAGGAGAGCGCTGATCTTATAGGAGATCACATAGATACATAGAGGAAGGAGCAGGACCCAGCAGCACAGAGTATTTCAGGAGAGGAGAGCACTGATCTTATAGGAGGACACAGAGATACAGAGGAAGAAGCAGGTCCCAGCAGCACAGAGTACTTCAGGAGGGGAGAGCACTGATCTTATAGGAGGACACAGAGATACATAGAGGAAGGAGCAGGTCCCAGCAGCACAGAGTATTTCAGGAGAGGAGAGCACTGATCTTATAGGAGGACACAGAGATACATAGAGGAAGGAGCAGGTCCCAGCAGCACAGAGTATTTCAGGACAAGAGAGCACTGATCTTATAGGAGGTCACAGAGATACATAGAGGAAGGAGCAGGTCACAGCAGCACAGAGTATTTCAGGACAGGAGAGCACTGATCTTATAGGAGGACACAGAGATACAGAGGAAGGAGCAGGACCCAGCAGCACAGAGTATTTCAGGAGAGGAGAGCACTGATCTTATAGGAGGTCACAGAGATACATAGAGGAAGGAGCAGGTCCCAGCAGCACAGAGTATTTCAGGAGAGGAGAGCACTGATCTTATAGGAGGACACAGAGATACATAGAGGAAGGAGCAGGTCCCAGCAGCACAGAGTATTTCAGGAGAGGAGAGCGCTGATCTTATAGGAGGTCACAGAGATACAGAGGAAGGAGCAGGACCCAGCAGCACAGAGTATTTCATGAGAGGAGAGCGCTGATCTTATAGGAGGACACAGAGATACATAGAGGAAGGAGGAGGTCCCAGCAGCACAGAGTATTTTAGGAGAAGAGAACACTGATCTTATAGGAGGACACAGAGATACATAGAGGAAGGAGCAGGACCCAGCAGCACAGAGTATTTCAGGAGAGGAGTGCACTGATCTTATAGGAGGACACAGAGATACAGAGGAAGGAGCAGGTCCCAGCAGCACAGAGTATTTCAGGATAGGAGACCACTGATCTTATAGGAGGACACAGAGATACATAGAGGAAAGAGCAGCTCCCAGCAGCACAGAGTACTTCAGGAGAGGAGAGCACTGATCTTATAGGAGGTCACAGAGATACATAGAGGAAGGAGCAGGTCCCAGCAGCACAGAGTATTTCAGGAGAGGAGAGCACTGATCTTATAGGAGGTCACAGAGATACATAGAGGAAGGAGCAGGTCCCAGCAGCACAGAGTATTTCAGGAGAGGAGAGCGCTGATCTTATAGAAGGACACAGAGATACATAGAGGAAGGAGCAGGTCCCAGCAGCACAGAGTATTTCAGGAGAGGAGAGCACTGATCTTATAGGAGGACACAGATATACATAGAGGAAGGAGCAGGTCCCAGCAGCGCAGAGTATTTCAGGAGAGGAGAGCACTGATCTTATAGGAGGTCACAGAGATACATAGAGGAAGGAGCAGGTCCCAGCAGCACAGAGTATTTCAGGAGAGGAGAGCACTGATCTTATAGGAGGTCACAGAGATACATAGAGGAAGGAGCAGGTCCCAGCAGCACAGAGTATTTCAGGAGAGGAGAGCACTGATCTTATAGGAGGACACAGAGATACATAGAGGAAGGAGCAGGTCCCAGCAGCACAGAGTATTTCAGGAGAGGAGAGCACTGATTTTATAGGAGGTCACAGAGATACATAGAGGAAGGAGCAGGACCCAGCAGCACAGAGTATTTCAGGAGATGAGAGCACTGATCTTATAGGAGGACACAGAGATACATAGAGGAAGGAGCAGGACCCAGCAGCACAGAGTATTTCAGGAGAGGAGAGCGCTGATCTTATAGGAGGACACAGAGATACAGAGGAAGGAGCAGGACCCAGCAGCACAGAGTATTTCAGGAGAGGAGAGCACTGATCTTATAGGAGGACACAGAGATACATAGAGGAAGGAGCAGGTCCCAGCAGCACAGAGGATTTCAGGAGAGGAGAGCGCTGATCTTATAGGAGGTCACAGAGATACGTAGAGGAAGGAGCAGGTCCCAGCAGCACAGAGTATTTCAGGAGAGGAGAGCACTGATCTTATAGGAGGACACAGATATACATAGAGGAAGGAGCAGGTCCCAGCAGCACAGAGTATTTCAGGAGAGGAGAGCGCTGATCTTATAGGAGGACACAGAGATACATAGAGGAAAGAGCAGGACCCAGCAGCACAGAGTATTTCAGGAGAGGAGAGCACTGATCTTATAGGAGGACACAGAGATACATAGAGGAAGGAGCAGGTCCCAGCAGCACAGAGTATTTCAAGAGAGGAGAGCACTGATCTTATAGGAGGACACAGAGATACATAGAGGAAGGAGCAGGACCCAGCAGCACAGAGTATTTCAGGAGAGGAGAGCACTGATCTTATAGAACACAGAGATACATAGAGGAAGGAGCAGGACCCAGCAGCACAGAGTATTTCAGGAGAGGAGAGCACTGATCTTATAGGAGGACACAGAGATACATAGAGGAAGGAGCAGGTCCCAGCAGCACAGAGTATTTCAGGAGAGGAGAGCACTGATCTTATAGGAGGACACAGAGATACATAGAGGAAAGAGCAGGTCCCAGCAGCACAGAGTATTTCAGGAGAAGAGAACACTGATCGTATAGGAGGTCACAGAGATACATAGAGGAAGGAGCAGGACCCAGCAGCACAGAGTATTTCAGGAGAAGAGAACACTGATCGTATAGGAGGTCACAGAGATACATAGAGGAAGGAGCAGGTCCCAGCAGCACAGAGTATTTCAGGAGGAGAGCACTGATCTTATAGGAGGACACAGAGATACATAGAGGAAGGAGCAGGTCCCAGCAGCACAGAGTATTTCAGGAGAGGAGAGCACTGATCTTATAGGAGGTCACAGAGATACATAGAGGAAGGAGCAGGTCCCAGCAGCACAGAGTATTTCAGGAGAGGAGAACACTGATCTTATAGGAGGACACATAGATACATAGAGGAAGGAGCAGGTCCCAGCAGCACAGAGTATTTCAGGAGAGGAGAGCACTGATCTTATAGGAGGACACAGAGATACATAGAGGAAGGAGCAGGTCCCAGCAGCACAGAGTATTTCAAGAGAGGAGAGCACTGATCTTATAGGAGGTCACAGAGATACATAGAGGAAGGAGCAGGTCCCAGTAGCACAGAGTATTTCAGGAGAGGAGAGCACTGATCTTATAGGAGGACACAGAGATACATAGAGGAAGGAGCAGGACCCAGCAGCACAGAGTATTTCAGGAGAGGAGAGCACTGATCTTATAGAACACAGAGATACATAGAGGAAGGAGCAGGACCCAGCAGCACAGAGTATTTCAGGAGAGGAGAGCACTGATCTTATAGGAGGACACAGAGATACATAGAGGAAGGAGCAGGTCCCAGCAGCACAGAGTATTTCAGGAGAGGAGAGCACTGATCTTATAGGAGGACACAGAGATACATAGAGGAAAGAGCAGGTCCCAGCAGCACAGAGTATTTCAGGAGAAGAGAACACTGATCGTATAGGAGGTCACAGAGATACAGAGGAAGGAGCAGGTCCCAGCAGCACAGAGTATTTCAGGAGGAGAGCACTGATCTTATAGGAGGACACAGAGATACATAGAGGAAGGAGCAGGTCCCAGCAGCACAGAGTATTTCAGGAGAGGAGAGCACTGATCTTATAGGAGGTCACAGAGATACATAGAGGAAGGAGCAGGTCCCAGCAGCACAGAGTATTTCAGGAGAGGAGAACACTGATCTTATAGGAGGACACAGAGATACATAGAGGAAGGAGCAGGTCCCAGCAGCACAGAGTATTTCAAGACAGGAGAGCACTGATCTTATAGTAGGTCACTAAGATACATAGAGGAAGGAGCAGGTCCCAGCAGCACAGAGTATTTCAGGAGAGGAGAGCACTGATCTTATAGGAGGACACAGAGATACATAGAGGAAGGAGCAGGTTCCAGCAGCACAGAGTATTTCAGGAGAGGAGAGCACTGATCTTATAGGAGGACACATAGATACATAGAGGAAGGAGCAGGTCCCAGCAGCACAGAGTATTTCAGGAGAGGAGAGCACTGATCTTATAGGAGGTCACAGAGATACAGAGGAAGGAGCAGGTCCCAGCAGCACAGAGTATTTCAGGAGAGGAGAGCACTGATCTTATAGGAGGACACAGAGATACATAGAGGAAGGAGCAGGACCCAGCAGCACAGAGTATTTCAGGAGAGGAGAGCACTGATCTTATAGGAGGTCACAGAGATACAGAGGAAGGAGCAGGTCCCAGCAGCACAGAGTATTTCAAGAGAGGAGAGCACTGATCTTATAGGAGGTCACAGAGATACATAGAGGAAGGAGCAGGTCCCAGCAGCACAGAGTATTTCAGGAGAGGAGAGCACTGATCTTATAGGAGGTCACTGAGATACATAGAGGAAGGAGCAGGTCCCAGCAGCACAGAGTATTTCAGGAGAGGAGAGCACTGATCTTATAGGAGGACACAGAGATACATAGAGGAAGGAGCAGGTCCCAGCAGCACAGAGTATTTCAGGAGAGGAGAGCGCTGATCTTATAGGAGGACACAGAGATACATAGAGGAAGGAGCAGGTCCCATCAGCACAGAGTATTTCAGGAGAGGAGAGCACTGATCTTATAGGAACACACAGAGATACATAGAGGAAGGAGCAGGTCCCAGCAGCACAGAGTATTTCAGGAGAGGAGAGCACTGATCTTATAGGAGGACACAGAGATACATAGAGGAAGGAGCAGGTCCCAGCAGCACAGAGTATTTCAGGAGAGGAGAGCGCTGATCTTACAGGAGGTCACAGAGATACATAGAGGAAGGAGCAGGTCCCAGCAGCACAGAGTATTTCAGGAGAGGAGAGCACTGATCTTATAGAAGGACACAGATATACATAGAGGAAGGAGCAGGTCCCAGCAGCACAGAGTATTTCAGGAGAGGAGAGCACTGATCTTATAGGAGGTCACAGAGATACATAGAGGAAGGAGCAGGTCCCAGCAGCACAGAGTATTTCAGTAGAGGAGAGCACTGATCTTATAGGAGGTCACAGAGATACATAGAGGAAGGAGCAGGTCCCAGCAGCACAGAGTATTTCAGGAGAGGAGAGCACTGATCTTATAGGAGGTCACAGAGATACATAGAGGAAGGAGCAGGACCCAGCAGCACAGAGTATTTCAGGAGAGGAGAGCGCTGATCTTATAGGAGGACACAGAGATACAGAGGAAGGAGCAGGACCCAGCAGCACAGAGTATTTCAGGAGAGGAGAGCACTGATCTTATAGGAGGACACAGAGATACATAGAGGAAGGAGCAGGTCCCAGCAGCACAGAGTATTTCAGGAGAGGAGAGAACTGATCTTATAGGAGGACACAGAGATACATAGAGGAAGGAGCAGGTCCCAGTAGCACAGAGTATTTCAGGAGAGGAGAGAACTGATCTTATAGGAGGACACAGAGATACATAGAGGAAGGAGCAGGTCCCAGCAGCACAGAGTATTTCAGGAGAGGAGAGCACTGATCGTATAGGAGGACACAGAGATACATAGAGGAAGGAGCAGGTCCCAGCAGCACAGAGTATTTCAGGAGAGGAGAGCGCTGATCTTATAGGAAGACACAGAGATACATAGAGGAAGGAGCAGGTCCCAGCAGCACAGAGTATTTCAGGCGAGGAGAGAACTGATCTTATAGGAGGACACAGAGATACATAGAGGAAAGAGCAGGTCCCAGCAGCACAGAGTATTTCAGGAGAGGAGAGAACTGATCTTATAGGAGGACACAGAGATACATAGAGCAAGGAGCAGGTCCCAGTAGCACAGAGTATTTCAGGAGAGGAGAGCACTGATCTTATAGGAGGACACAGAGATACATAGAGGAAGGAGCAGGTCCCAGCAGCACAGAGTATTTCAGGAGAGGAGACCACTGATCTTATAGGAACACACAGAGATACATAGAGGAAGGAGCAGGTCCCAGCAGCACAGAGTATTTCAGGAGAGGAGAGCACTGATCTTATAGAAGGACACAGAGATACATAGAGGAAAGAGCAGGTCCCAGCAGCACAGAGTATTTCAGGAGAGGAGAGCGCTGATCTTATAGGAGGACACAGAGATACATAGAGGAAGGAGCAGTTCCCAGCAGCACAGAGTATTTCAGGAGAGGAGAGCGCTGATCTTATAGGAGGACACAGAGATACATAGAGGAAGGAGCAGGTCCCAGCAGCACAGAGTATTTCAGGAGAGGAGAGCACTGATCTTATAGGAGCACACAGAGATACATAGAGGAAGGAGCAGGTCCCAGCAGCACAGAGTATTTCAGGAGAGGAGAGCGCTGATCTTATAGGAGGACACAGAGATACATAGAGGAAGGAGCAGGTCCCATCAGCACAGAGTATTTCAGGAGAGGAGAGCACTGATCTTATAGGAACACACAGAGATACATAGAGGAAGGAGCAGGTCCCAGCAGCACAGAGTATTTCAGGAGAGGAGAGCACTGATCTTATAGGAGGACACAGAGATACATAGAGGAAGGAGCAGGTCCCAGCAGCACAGAGTATTTGAGGAGAGGAGAGCGCTGATCTTACAGGAGGTCACAGAGATACATAGAGGAAGGAGCAGGTCCCAGCAGCACAGAGTATTTCAGGAGAGGAGAGCACTGATCTTATAGAAGGACACAGATATACATAGAGGAAGGAGCAGGTCCCAGCAGCACAGAGTATTTCAGGAGAGGAGAGCACTGATCTTATAGGAGGTCACAGAGATACATAGAGGAAGGAGCAGGACCCAGCAGCACAGAGTATTTCAGGAGAGGAGAGCGCTGATCTTATAGGAGGACACAGAGATACAGAGGAAGGAGCAGGACCCAGCAGCACAGAGTATTTCAGGAGAGGAGAGCACTGATCTTATAGGAGGACACAGAGATACATAGAGGAAGGAGCAGGTCCCAGCAGCACAGAGTATTTCAGGAGAGGAGAGAACTGATCTTATAGGAGGACACAGAGATACATAGAGGAAGGAGCAGGTCCCAGTAGCACAGAGTATTTCAGGAGAGGAGAGAACTGATCTTATAAAAGGACACAGAGATACATAGAGGAAGGAGCAGGTCCCAGCAGCACAGAGTATTTCAGGAGAGGAGAGCACTGATCTTATAGGAGGACACAGAGATACATAGAGGAAGGAGCAGGTCCCAGCAGCACAGAGTATTTCAGGAGAGGAGAGAACTGATCTTATAGGAAGACACAGAGATACATAGAGGAAGGAGCAGGTCCCAGCAGCACAGAGTATTTCATGCGAGGAGAGAACTGATCTTATAGGAGGACACAGAGATACATAGAGGAAAGAGCAGGTCCCAGCAGCACAGAGTATTTCAGGAGAGGAGAGAACTGATCTTATAGGAGGACACAGAGATACATAGAGCAAGGAGCAGGTCCCAGTAGCACAGAGTATTTCAGGAGAGGAGAGCACTGATCTTATAGGAGGACACAGAGATACATAGAGGAAGGAGCAGGTCCCAGCAGCACAGAGTATTTCAGGAGAGGAGACCACTGATCTTATAGGAACACACAGAGATACATAGAGGAAGGAGCAGGTCCCAGCAGCACAGAGTATTTCAGGAGAGGAGAGCACTGATCTTATAGAAGGACACAGAGATACATAGAGGAAAGAGCAGGTCCCAGCAGCACAGAGTATTTCAGGAGAGGAGAGCGCTGATCTTATAGGAGGACACAGAGATACATAGAGGAAGGAGCAGGTCCCAGCAGCACAGAGTATTTCAGGAGAGGAGAGCACTGATCTTATAGGACACAGAGATACATAGAGGAAGGAGCAGATCCCAGCAGCACAGAGTATTTCAGGAGAGGAGAGCGCTGATCTTATAGGAGGACACAGAGATACATAGAGGAAGGAGCAGGTCCCAGCAGCACAGAGTATTTCAGGAGAGGAGAGCACTGATCTTATAGGAACACACAGAGATACATAGAGGAAGGAGCAGGTCCCAGCAGCACAGAGTATTTCAGGAGAGGAGAGCGCTGATCTTATAGGAGGACACAGAGATACATAGAGGAAGGAGCAGATCTCAGCAGCACAGAGTATTTCAGGAGAGGAGAGCGCTGATCTTATAGGAGGACACAGAGATACATAGAGGAAGGAGCAGGTCCCAGCAGCACAGAGTATTTCAGGAGAGGAGAGCACTGATCTTATAGAAGGTCACAGAGATACAGAGGAAGGAGCAGGACCCAGCA
The DNA here is from genome assembly GCF_048569485.1 of Anomaloglossus baeobatrachus. NCBI lineage: Eukaryota > Metazoa > Chordata > Amphibia > Anura > Aromobatidae > Anomaloglossus > Anomaloglossus baeobatrachus. The sequence goes on along the minus strand of NC_134357.1, from coordinate 593,141,882 downwards.
GCACAGAGTATTTCAGGAGAGGAGAGCACTGATCTTATAGGAGGTCACAGAGATACATAGAGGAAGGAGCAGGACCCAGCAGCACAGAGTATTTCAGGAGAGGAGAGCGCTGATCTTATAGGAGGACACAGAGATACAGAGGAAGGAGCAGGACCCAGCAGCACAGAGTATTTCAGGAGAGGAGAGCACTGATCTTATAGGTGGACACAGAGATACATAGAGGAAGGAGCAGGTCCCAGCAGCACAGAGGATTTCAGGAGAGGAGAGCGCTGATCTTATAGGAGGTCACAGAGATACGTAGAGGAAGGAGCAGGTCCCAGCAGCACAGAGTATTTCAGGAGAGGAGAGCACTGATCTTATAGGAGGACACAGATATACATAGAGGAAGGAGCAGGTCCCAGCAGCACAGAGTATTTCAGGAGAGGAGAGCACTGATTTATAGGAGGACACAGAGATACATAGAGGAAGGAGCAGGACCCAGCAGCACAGAGTATTTTAGGAGAGGAGAGCACTGATCTTATAGAACACAGAGATACATAGAGGAAGGAGCAGGCCCCAGCAGCACAGAGAATTTCAGGAGAGGAGAGCACTGATCTTATAGGAGGACACAGAGATACATAGAGGAAAGAGCAGGACCCAGCAGCACAGAGTGTTTCAGGAGAGGAGAGCACTGATCTTATAGGAGGACACAGAGATACATAGAGAAAGGAGCAGGACCCAGCAGCACAGAGTATTTCAGGAGAGAAGAGCAGTGATCTTATAGGAGGACACAGAGATACATAGAGGAAGGAGCAGGTCCCAGCAGCACAGAGTATTTCAGGAGAGGAGAGCACTGATCTTATAGGAGGACACAGAGATACATAGAGAAAAGAGCAGGTCCCAGCAGCACAGAGTATTTCAGGAGAGGAGAGCGCTGATCTTATAGGAGGACACAGAGATACATAGAGGAAGGAGCAGGTCCCAGCAGCACAGAGTATTTCAGGAGAGGAGAGCACTGATCTTATAGAAGGTCACAGAGATACATAGAGGAAGGAGCAGGTCCCAGCAGCACAGAGTATTTCAGGAGAGGAGAGCACTGATCTTATAGAAAGACACAGAGATACATAGAGGATGGAGCAGGACCCAGCAGCACAGAGTATTTCAGGAGAGGAGAGAACTGATCTTATAGGAGGACACAGAGATACATAGAGGAAGGAGCAGATCTCAGCAGCACAGAGTATTTCAGGAGAGGAGAGAACTGATCTTACAGGAGGACACAGAGATACAGAGGAAGGAGCAGAACCCAGCAGCACAGAGTATTTCAGGAGAGGAGAGCGCTGATCTTATAGGAGGACACAGAGATACATAGAAGAAGGAGCAGGACCCAGCAGCACAGAGTATTTCAGGAGAGGAGACCGCTGATCTTATAGGAGGTCACATAGATACATAGAGGAAAGAGCAGGTCCCAGCAGCACAGAGTATTTCAGGAGAGGAGAGCACTGATCTTATAGGAGGTTACAGAGATACAGAGGAAGGAGCAGGACCCAGCAGCACAGAGTATTTCAGGAGAGGAGAGCACTGATCTTATAGGAGGACACAGAGATACATAGAGGAAGGAGCAGGTACCAGCAGCACAGAGTATTTCAGGAGAGGAGAGAACTGATCTTACAGGAGGACACAGAGATACAGAGGAAGGAGCAGGACCCAGCAGCACAGAGTATTTCAGGAGAGGAGAGCACTGATCTTATAGGAGGACACAGAGATACATAGAGGAAGGAGCAGGTCCCAGCAGCACAGAGTATTTCAGGAGAGGAGAGCGCTGATATTATAGGAGGACACAGAGATACATAGAGGAAGGAGCAGATCCCAGCAGCACAGAGTATTTCAGGAGAGGAGAGCGCTGATCTTATAGGAGGACACAGAGATACATAGAGGAAGGAGCAGGTCCCAGCAGCACAGAGTATTTCAGGAGAGGAGAGCACTGATCTTATAGGAACACACAGAGATACATAGAGGAAGGAGCAGGTCCCAGCAGCACAGAGTATTTCAGGAGAGGAGAGCACTGATCTTATAGAAGGACACAGAGATACATAGAGGAAGGAGCAGGTCCCAGCAGCACAGAGTATTTCAGGAGAGGAGAGCGCTGATCTTATAGGAGGACACAGAGATACATAGAGGAAGGAGCAGGTCCCAGCAGCACAGAGTATTTCAGGAGAGGAGAGCACTGATCTTATAGGAGGACACAGAGATACATAGAGGAAGGAGCAGATCCCAGCAGCACAGAGTATTTCAGGAGAGGAGAGCGCTGATCTTATAGGAGGACACAGAGATACATAGAGGAAGGAGCAGGTCCCAGCAGCACAGAGTATTTCAGGAGAGGAGAGCACTGATCTTATAGGAACACACAGAGATACATAGAGGAAGGAGCAGGTCCCAGCAGCACAGAGTATTTCAGGAGAGGAGAGCACTGATCTTATAGGAGGTCACAGAGATACAGAGGAAGGAGCAGGTCCCAGCAGCACAGAGTATTTCAGGAGAGGAGAGCGCTGATCTTATAGGAGGACACAGAGATACATAGAGGAAGGAGCAGATCTCAGCAGCACAGAGTATTTCAGGAGAGGAGAGCGCTGATCTTATAGGAGGACACAGAGATACATAGAGGAAGGAGCAGGTCCCAGCAGCACAGAGTATTTCAGGAGAGGAGAGCACTGATCTTATAGAAGGTCACAGAGATACATAGAGGAAGGAGCAGGTCCCAGCAGCACAGAGTATTTCAGGAGAGGAGAGCACTGATCTTATAGGAGGTCACAGAGATACATAGAGGAAGGAGCAGGACCCAGCAGCACAGAGTATTTCAGGAGAGGAGAGCGCTGATCTTATAGGAGGACATAGAGATACATAGAGGAAGGAGCAGGTCCCAGCAGCACAGAGTATTTCAGGAGAGGAGAGCACTGATCTTATAGAAGGTCACAGAGATACAGAGGAAGGAGCAGGACCCAGCAGCACAGAGTATTTCAGGAGAGGAGAGCACTGATCTTATAGGAGGTCACAAAGATACATAGAGGAAGGAGCAGGACCCAGCAGCACAGAGTATTTCAGGAGAGGAGAGCACTGATCTTATAGGAGGTCACAGAGATACATAGAGGAAGGAGCAGGACCCAGCAGCACAGAGTATTTCAGGAGAGGAGAGCACTGATCTTATAGGAGGACACAGATATACATAGAGGAAGGAGCAGATCCCAGCAGCACAGAGTATTTCAGGAGAGGAGAGCGCTGATCTTATAGGAGGACACAGAGATACAGAGGAAGGAGCAGGACCCAGCAGCACAGAGTATTTTAGGAGAGGAGAGCACTGATCTTATAGAACACAGATATACATAGAGGAAGGAGCAGGTCCCAGCAGCACAGAGTATTTCAGGAGAGGAGAGCACTGATCTTATAGGAGGACACAGAGATACATAGAGGAAAGAGCAGGACCCAGCAGCACAGAGTATTTCAGGAGAGGAGAGCACTGATCTTATAGGAGGACACAGAGATACATAGAGAAAGGAGCAGGACCCAGCAGCACAGAGTATTTCAGGAGAGAAGAGCAGTGATCTTATAGGAGGACACAGAGATACATAGAGGAAGGAGCAGGTCCCAGCAGCACAGAGTATTTCAGGAGAGGAGAGCACTGATCTTATAGGAGGACACAGAGATACATAGAGGAAAGAGCAGGTCCCAGCAGCACAGAGTATTTCAGGAGAGGAGAGCGCTGATCTTAGAGGAGGACACAGAGATACATAGAGGAAGGAGCAGTTCCCAGCAGCACAGAGTATTTCAGGAGAGGAGAGCGCTGATCTTATAGGAGGATACAGAGATACAGAGGAAGGAGCAGGTCCCAGCAGCGCAGAGTATTTCAGGAGAGGAGAGCACTGATCTTATAGGAGGACACAGAGATACATAGAGGAAAGAGCAGGTCCCAGCAGCACAGAGTATTTCAGGAGAGGAGAGCACTGATCTTATAGGAGGACACAGAGATACATAGAGGAAGGAGCAGATCTCAGCAGCACAGAGTATTTCAGGAGAGGAGAGCGCTGATCTTATAGGAGGACACAGAGATACATAGAGGAAGGAGCAGGTCCCAGCAGCACAGAGTATTTCAGGAGAGGAGAGCACTGATCTTATAGGAGGACACAGAGATACACAGGAAGGAGTAGAACCCAGCAGCACAGAGTATTTCAGGAGAGGAGAGCACTGATCTTATAGGAGGACACAGAGATACATAGAGGAAGGAGCAGGACCCAGCAGCACAGAGTATTTTAGGAGAGGAGAGCACTGATCTTATAGAACACAGAGATACATAGAGGAAGGAGCAGGACCCAGCAGCACAGAGTATTTCAGGAGAGGAGAGCACTGATCTTATAGGAGGACACAGAGATACATAGAGGAAAGAGCAGGACCCAGCAGCACAGAGTATTTCAGGAGAGGAGAGCACTGATCTTACAGGAGGACACAGAGATACATAGAGAAAGGAGCAGGACCCAGCAGCACAGAGTATTTCAGGAGAGAAGAGCAGTGATCTTATAGGAGGACACAGAGATACATAGAGGAAGGAGCAGGTCCCAGCAGCACAGAGTATTTCAGGAGAGGAGAGCACTGATCTTATAGGAGGACACAGAGATACATAGAGGAAAGAGCAGGTCCCAGCAGCATAGAGTATTTCAGGAGAGGAGAGCGCTGATCTTATAGGAGGACACAGAGATACATAGAGGAAGGAGCAGGTCCCAGCAGCACAGAGTATTTCAGGAGAGGAGAGCACTGATCTTATAGGAGGACACAGAGATACATAGAGGAAAGAGCAGGTCCCAGCAGCACAGAGTATTTCAGGAGAGGAGAGCACTGATCTTATAGGAGGACACAGAGATACATAGAGGAAGGAGCAGATCTCAGCAGCACAGAGTATTTCAGGAGAGGAGAGCTCTGATCTTATAGGAGGACACAGAGATACATAGAGGAAGGAGCAGGTCCCAGCAGCACAGAGTATTTCATGAGAGGAGAGCACTGATCTTATAGAAGGTCACAGAGATACATAGAGGAAGGAGCAGGTCCCAGCAGCACAGAGTATTTCAGGAGAGGAGAGCACTGATCTTATAGGAGGACACAGAGATACATAGAGGAAGGAGCAGGACCCAGCAGCACAGAGTATTTCAGGAGAGGAGACCGCTGATCTTATAGGAGGTCACAGAGATACATAGAGGAAAGAGCAGGTCCCAGCAGCACAGAGTATTTCAGGAGAGGAGAGCACTGATCTTATAGGAGGTTACAGAGATACAGAGGAAGGAACAGGACCCAGGAGCACAGAGTATTTCAGGAGAGGAGAGCACTGATCTTATAGGAGGTCACAGAGATACAGAGGAAGGAGCAGGTCCCAGCAGCACAGAGTATGTCAGGAGAGGAGAGCACTGATCTTATAGGAGGACACAGAGATACATAGAGGAAGGAGCAGGTCCCAGCAGCACAGAGTATTTCAGGAGAGGAGAGCACTGATCTTACAGGAGGACACAGAGATACAGAGGAAGGAGCAGGTCCCAGCAGCACAGAGTATTTCAGGAGAGGAGAGCACTGATCTTATAGGAGGACACAGAGATACATAGAGGAAAGAGCAGGTCCCAGCAGCACAGAGTATTTCAGGAGAAGAGAACACTGATCTTATAGGAGGTCACAGAGATACAGAGGAAGGAGCAGGTCCCAGCAGCACAGAGTATTTCAGGAGGAGAGCACTGATCTTATAGGAGGACACAGAGATACATAGAGGAAGGAGCAGGACCCAGCAGCACAGAGTATTTCAGGAGAGGAGAGCACTGATCTTATAGGAGGTCACAGAGATACATAGAGGAAGGAGCAGGTCCCAGCAGCACAGAGTATTTCAGGAGAGGAGAGCACTGATCTTATAGGAGGACACAGAGATACATAGAGGAAGGAGCAGGTCCCAGCAGCACAGAGTATTTCAGGAGAGGAGAGCACTGATTTTATAGGAGGTCACAGAGATACATAGAGGAAGGAGCAGGACCCAGCAGCACAGAGTATTTCAGGAGATGAGAGCACTGATCTTATAGGAGGACACAGAGATACATAGAGGAAGGAGCAGGACCCAGCAGCACAGAGTATTTCAGGAGAGGAGAGCGCTGATCTTATAGGAGGACACAGAGATACAGAGGAAGGAGCAGGACCCAGCAGCACAGAGTATTTCAGGAGAGGAGAGCACTGATCTTATAGGAGGACACAGAGATACATAGAGGAAGGAGCAGGTCCCAGCAGCACAGATGATTTCAGGAGAGGAGAGCGCTGATCTTATAGGAGGTCACAGAGATACGTAGAGGAAGGAGCAGGTCCCAGCAGCACAGAGTATTTCAGGAGAGGAGAGCACTGATCTTATAGGAGGACACAGATATACATAGAGGAAGGAGCAGGATCCAGCAGCACAGAGTATTTCAGGAGAGGAGAGCACTGATCTTATAGGAGGACACAGAGATACATAGAGGAAGGAGCAGGTCCCAGCAGCACAGAGTATTTCAAGAGAGGAGAGCACTGATCTTATAGGAGGACACAGAGATACATAGAGGAAGGAGCAGGACCCAGCAGCACAGAGTATTTCAGGAGAGGAGAGCACTGATCTTATAGAGCACAGAGATACATAGAGGAAGGAGCAGGTCCCAGCAGCACAGAGTATTCCAGGAGAGGAGAGCACTGATCTTATAGGAGGACACAGAGATACATAGAGGAAAGAGCAGGTCCCAGCAGCACAGAGTATTTCAGGAGAAGAGAACACTGATCGTATAGGAGGTCACAGAGATACAGAGGAAGGAGCAGGTCCCAGCAGCACAGAGTATTTCAGGAGGAGAGCACTGATCTTATAGGAGGACACAGAGATACATAGAGGAAGGAGCAGGTCCCAACAGCACAGAGTATTTCAGGAGAGGAGAGAACTGATCTTATAGTAGGTCATTAAGATACATAGAGGAAGGAGCAGGTCCCAGCAGCACAGAGTATTTCAGGAGAGGAGAGCACTGATCTTATAGGAGGACACAGAGATACATAGAGGAAGGAGCAGGTCCCAGCAGCACAGAGTGTTTCAGGAGAGGAGAGTGCTGATCTTATAGGAGGTCACAGAGATACATAGAGGAAGGAGCAGGTCCCAGCAGCACAGAGTATTTCAGGAGAGGAGAGCACTGATCTTATAGGAGGACACATAGATACATAGAGGAAGGAGCAGGTCCCAGCAGCACAGAGTATTTCAGGAGAGGAGAGCACTGATCTTATAGGAGGTCACAGAGATACAGAGGAAGGAGCAGGTCCCAGCAGCACAGAGTATTTCAGGAGAGGAGAGCACTGATCTTATAGGAGGACACAGAGATACATAGAGGAAGGAGCAGGACCCAGCAGCACAGAGTATTTCAGGAGAGGAGAGCACTGATCTTATAGGAGGTCACAGAGATACAGAGGAAGGAGCAGGTCCCAGCAGCACAGAGTATTTCAAGAGAGGAGAGCACTGATCTTATAGGAGGTCACAGAGATACATAGAGGAAGGAGCAGGTCCCAGCAGCACAGAGTATTTCAGGAGAGGAGAGCACTGATCTTATAGGAGGTCACTGAGATACATAGAGGAAGGAGCAGGTCCCAGCAGCACAGAGTATTTCAGGAGAGGAGAGCACTGATCTTATAGGAGGACACAGAGATACATAGAGGAAGGAGCAGGTCCCAGCAGCACAGAGTATTTCAGGAGAGGAGAGCGCTGATCTTATAGGAGGACACAGAGATACATAGAGGAAGGAGCAGGTCCCATCAGCACAGAGTATTTCAGGAGAGGAGAGCACTGATCTTATAGGAACACACAGAGATACATAGAGGAAGGAGCAGGTCCCAGCAGCACAGAGTATTTCAGGAGAGGAGAGCACTGATCTTATAGGAGGACACAGAGATACATAGAGGAAGGAGCAGGTCCCAGCAGCACAGAGTATTTCAGGAGAGGAGAGCGCTGATCTTACAGGAGGTCACAGAGATACATAGAGGAAGGAGCAGGTCCCAGCAGCACAGAGTATTTCAGGAGAGGAGAGCACTGATCTTATAGAAGGACACAGATATACATAGAGGAAGGAGCAGGTCCCAGCAGCACAGAGTATTTCAGGAGAGGAGAGCACTGATCTTATAGGAGGTCACAGAGATACATAGAGGAAGGAGCAGGTCCCAGCAGCACAGAGTATTTCAGGAGAGGAGAGCACTGATCTTATAGGAGGTCACAGAGATACATAGAGGAAGGAGCAGGTCCCAGCAGCACAGAGTATTTCAGGAGAGGAGAGCACTGATCTTATAGGAGGTCACAGAGATACATAGAGGAAGGAGCAGGACCCAGCAGCACAGAGTATTTCAGGAGAGGAGAGCGCTGATCTTATAGGAGGACACAGAGATACAGAGGAAGGAGCAGGACCCAGCAGCACAGAGTATTTCAGGAGAGGAGAGCACTGATCTTATAGGAGGACACAGAGATACATAGAGGAAGGAGCAGGTCCCAGCAGCACAGAGTATTTCAGGAGAGGAGAGAACTGATCTTATAGGAGGACACAGAGATACATAGAGGAAGGAGCAGGTCCCAGTAGCACAGAGTATTTCAGGAGAGGAGAGAACTGATCTTATAGGAGGACACAGAGATACATAGAGGAAGGAGCAGGTCCCAGCAGCACAGAGTATTTCAGGAGAGGAGAGCACTGATCGTATAGGAGGACACAGAGATACATAGAGGAAGGAGCAGGTCCCAGCAGCACAGAGTATTTCAGGAGAGGAGAGAACTGATCTTATAGGAAGACACAGAGATACATAGAGGAAGGAGCAGGTCCCAGCAGCACAGAGTATTTCAGGCGAGGAGAGAACTGATCTTATAGGAGGACACAGAGATACATAGAGGAAAGAGCAGGTCCCAGCAGCACAGAGTATTTCAGGAGAGGAGAGAACTGATCTTATAGGAGGACACAGAGATACATAGAGCAAGGAGCAGGTCCCAGTAGCACAGAGTATTTCAGGAGAGGAGAGCACTGATCTTATAGGAGGACACAGAGATACATAGAGGAAGGAGCAGGTCCCAGCAGCACAGAGTATTTCAGGAGAGGAGACCACTGATCTTATAGGAACACACAGAGATACATAGAGGAAGGAGCAGGTCCCAGCAGCACAGAGTATTTCAGGAGAGGAGAGCACTGATCTTATAGAAGGACACAGAGATACATAGAGGAAAGAGCAGGTCCCAGCAGCACAGAGTATTTCAGGAGAGGAGAGCGCTGATCTTATAGGAGGACACAGAGATACATAGAGGAAGGAGCAGGTCCCAGCAGCACAGAGTATTTCAGGAGAGGAGAGCACTGATCTTATAGGAGGACACAGAGATACATAGAGGAAGGAGCAGGTCCCAGCAGCACAGAGTATTTCAGGAGAGGAGAGCGCTGATCTTATAGGAGGACACAGAGATACATAGAGGAAGGAGCAGGTCCCATCAGCACAGAGTATTTCAGGAGAGGAGAGCACTGATCTTATAGGAACACACAGAGATACATAGAGGAAGGAGCATGTCCCAGCAGCACAGAGTATTTCAGGAGAGGAGAGCACTGATCTTATAGGAGGACACAGAGATACATAGAGGAAGGAGCAGGTCCCAGCAGCACAGAGTATTTCAGGAGAGGAGAGCGCTGATCTTACAGGAGGTCACAGAGATACATAGAGGAAGGAGCAGGTCCCAGCAGCACAGAGTATTTCAGGAGAGGAGAGCACTGATCTTATAGAAGGACACAGATATACATAGAGGAAGGAGCAGGTCCCAGCAGCACAGAGTATTTCAGGAGAGGAGAGCACTGATCTTATAGGAGGTCACAGAGATACATAGAGGAAGGAGCAGGTCCCAGCAGCACAGAGTATTTCAGGAGAGGAGAGCACTGATCTTATAGGAGGTCACAGAGATACATAGAGGAAGGAGCAGGTCCCAGCAGCACAGAGTATTTCAGGAGAGGAGAGCACTGATCTTATAGGAGGTCACAGAGATACATAGAGGAAGGAGCAGGACCCAGCAGCACAGAGTATTTCAGGAGAGGAGAGCGCTGATCTTATAGGAGGACACAGAGATACAGAGGAAGGAGCAGGACCCAGCAGCACAGAGTATTTCAGGAGAGGAGAGCACTGATCTTATAGGAGGACACAGAGATACATAGAGGAAGGAGCAGGTCCCAGCAGCACAGAGTATTTCAGGAGAGGAGAGAACTGATCTTATAGGAGGACACAGAGATACATAGAGGAAGGAGCAGGTCCCAGTAGCACAGAGAATTTCAGGAGAGGAGAGAACTGATCTTATAGGAGGACACAGAGATACATAGAGGAAGGAGCAGGTCCCAGCAGCACAGAGTATTTCAGGAGAGGAGAGCACTGATCTTATAGGAGGACACAGAGATACATAGAGGAAGGAGCAGGTCCCAGCAGCACAGAGTATTTCAGGAGAGGAGAGAACTGATCTTATAGGAAGACACAGAGATACATAGAGGAAGGAGCAGGTCCCAGCAGCACAGAGTATTTCAGGCGAGGAGAGAACTGATCTTATAGGAGGACACAGAGATACATAGAGGAAAGAGCAGGTCCCAGCAGCACAGAGTATTTCAGGAGAGGAGAGAACTGATCTTATAGGAGGACACAGAGATACATAGAGGAAGGAGCAGGTCCCAGCAGCACAGAGTATTTCAGGAGAGGAGACCACTGATCTTATAGGAACACACAGAGATACATAGAGGAAGGAGCAGGTCCCAGCAGCACAGAGTATTTCAGGAGAGGAGAGCACTGATCTTATAGAAGGACACAGAGATACATAGAGGAAAGAGCAGGTCCCAGCAGCACAGAGTATTTCAGGAGAGGAGAGCGCTGATCTTATAGGAGGACACAGAGATACATAGAGGAAGGAGCAGGTCCCAGCAGCACAGAGTATTTCAGGAGAGGAGAGCACTGATCTTATAGGACACAGAGATACATAGAGGAAGGAGCAGATCCCAGCAGCACAGAGTATTTCAGGAGAGGAGAGCGCTGATCTTATAGGAGGACACAGAGATACATAGAGGAAGGAGCAGGTCCCAGCAGCACAGAGTATTTCAGGAGAGGAGAGCACTGATCTTATAGGAACACACAGAGATACATAGAGGAAGGAGCAGGTCCCAGCAGCACAGAGTATTTCAGGAGAGGAGAGCGCTGATCTTATAGGAGGACACAGAGATACATAGAGGAAGGAGCAGATCTCAGCAGCACAGAGTATTTCAGGAGAGGAGAGCGCTGATCTTATAGGAGGACACAGAGATACATAGAGGAAGGAGCAGGTCCCAGCAGCACAGAGTATTTCAGGAGAGGAGAGCACTGATCTTATAGAAGGTCACAGAGATACAGAGGAAGGAGCAGGACCCAGCAGCACAGAGTATTTCAGGAGAGGAGAGCACTGATCTTATAGGAGGTCACAGAGATACATAGAGGAAGGAGCAGGACCCAGCAGCACAGAGTATTTCAGGAGAGGAGAGCGCTGATCTTATAGGAGGACACAGAGATACAGAGGAAGGAGCAGGACCCAGCAGCACAGAGTATTTCAGGAGAGGAGAGCACTGATCTTATAGGTGGACACAGAGATACATAGAGGAAGGAGCAGGTCCCAGCAGCACAGAGGATTTCAGGAGAGGAGAGCGCTGATCTTATAGGAGGTCACAGAGATACGTAGAGGAAGGAGCAGGTCCCAGCAGCACAGAGTATTTCAGGAGAGGAGAGCACTGATCTTATAGGAGGACACAGATATACATAGAGGAAGGAGCAGGTCCCAGCAGCACAGAGTATTTCAGAAGAGGAGAGCACTGATTTATAGGAGGACACAGAGATACATAGAGGAAGGAGCAGGACCCAGCAGCACAGAGTATTTTAGGAGAGGAGAGCACTGATCTTATAGAACACAGAGATACATAGAGGAAGGAGCAGGCCCCAGCAGCACAGAGTATTTCAGGAGAGGAGAGCACTGATCTTATAGGAGGACACAGAGATACATAGAGGAAAGAGCAGGACCCAGCAGCACAGAGTGTTTCAGGAGAGGAGAGCACTGATCTTATAGGAGGACACAGAGATACATAGAGAAAGGAGCAGGACCCAGCAGCACAGAGTATTTCAGGAGAGAAGAGCAGTGATCTTATAGGAGGACACAGAGATACATAGAGGAAGGAGCAGGTCCCAGCAGCACAGAGTATTTCAGGAGAGGAGAGCACTGATCTTATAGGAGGACACAGAGATACATAGAGAAAAGAGCAGGTCCCAGCAGCACAGAGTATTTCAGGAGAGGAGAGCGCTGATCTTATAGGAGGACACAGAGATACATAGAGGAAGGAGCAGGTCCCAGCAGCACAGAGTATTTCAGGAGAGGAGAGCACTGATCTTATAGAAGGTCACAGAGATACATAGAGGAAGGAGCAGGTCCCAGCAGCACAGAGTATTTCAGGAGAGGAGAGAACTGATCTTATAGTAGGTCACTAAGATACATAGAGGAAGGAGCAGGTCCCAGCAGCACAGAGTATTTCAGGAGAGGAGAGCCCTGATCTTATAGGAGGACACAGAGATACATAGAGGAAGGAGCAGGTCCCAGCAGCACAGAGTGTTTCAGGAGAGGAGAGTGCTGATCTTATAGGAGGTCACAGAGATACATAGAGGAAGGAGCAGGTCCCAGCAGCACAGAGTATTTCAGGAGAGGAGAGCACTGATCTTATAGGAGGACACATAGATACATAGAGGAAGGAGCAGGTCCCAGCAGCACAGAGTATTTCAGGAGAGGAGAGCACTGATCTTATAGGAGGACACAGAGATACATAGAGGAAGGAGCAGGTCCCAGCAGCACAGAGTATTTCAGGAGAGGAGAGCACTGATCTTATAGGAGGTCACAGAGATACAGAGGAAGGAGCAGGTCCCAGCAGCACAGAGTATTTCAGGAGAGGAGAGCACTGATCTTATAGGAGGACACAGAGATACATAGAGGAAGGAGCAGGACCCAGCAGCACAGAGTATTTCAGGAGAGGAGAGCACTGATCTTATAGGAGGTCACAGAGATACAGAGGAAGGAGCAGGTCCCAGCAGCACAGAGTATTTCAAGAGAGGAGAGCACTGATCTTATAGGAGGTCACAGAGATACATAGAGGAAGGAGCAGGTCCCAGCAGCACAGAGTATTTCAGGAGAGGAGAGCACTGATCTTATAGGAGGTCACTGAGATACATAGAGGAAGGAGCAGGTCCCAGCAGCACAGAGTATTTCAGGAGAGGAGAGCACTGATCTTATAGGAGGACACAGAGATACATAGAGGAAGGAGCAGGTCCCAGCAGCACAGAGTATTTCAGGAGAGGAGAGCGCTGATCTTATAGGAGGACACAGAGATACATAGAGGAAGGAGCAGGTCCCATCAGCACAGAGTATTTCAGGAGAGGAGAGCACTGATCTTATAGGAACACACAGAGATACATAGAGGAAGGAGCAGGTCCCAGCAGCACAGAGTATTTCAGGAGAGGAGAGCACTGATCTTATAGGAGGACACAGAGATACATAGAGGAAGGAGCAGGACCCAGCAGCACAGAGTATTTCAGGAGAGGAGAGCGCTGATCTTACAGGAGGTCACAGAGATACATAGAGGAAGGAGCAGGTCCCAGCAGCACAGAGTATTTCAGGAGAGGAGAGCACTGATCTTATAGAAGGACACAGATATACATAGAGGAAGGAGCAGGTCCCAGCAGCACAGAGTATTTCAGGAGAGGAGAGCACTGATCTTATAGGAGGTCACAGAGATACATAGAGGAAGGAGCAGGTCCCAGCAGCACAGAGTATTTCAGGAGAGGAGAGCACTGATCTTATAGGAGGTCACAGAGATACATAGAGGAAGGAGCAGGTCCCAGCAGCACAGAGTATTTCAGGAGAGGAGAGCACTGATCTTATAGGAGGTCACAGAGATACATAGAGGAAGGAGCAGGACCCAGCAGCACAGAGTATTTCAGGAGAGGAGAGCGCTGATCTTATAGGAGGACACAGAGATACAGAGGAAGGAGCAGGACCCAGCAGCACAGAGTATTTCAGGAGAGGAGAGCACTGATCTTATAGGAGGACACAGAGATACATAGAGGAAGGAGCAGGTCCCAGCAGCACAGAGTATTTCAGGAGAGGAGAGAACTGATCTTATAGGAGGACACAGAGATACATAGAGGAAGGAGCAGGTCCCAGTAGCACAGAGTATTTCAGGAGAGGAGAGAACTGATCTTATAGGAGGACACAGAGATACATAGAGGAAGGAGCAGGTCCCAGCAGCACAGAGTATTTCAGGAGAGGAGAGCACTGATCGTATAGGAGGACACAGAGATACATAGAGGAAGGAGCAGGTCCCAGCAGCACAGAGTATTTCAGGAGAGGAGAGAACTGATCTTATAGGAAGACACAGAGATACATAGAGGAAGGAGCAGGTCCCAGCAGCACAGAGTATTTCAGGCGAGGAGAGAACTGATCTTATAGGAGGACACAGAGATACATAGAGGAAAGAGCAGGTCCCAGCAGCACAGAGTATTTCAGGAGAGGAGAGAACTGATCTTATAGGAGGACACAGAGATACATAGAGCAAGGAGCAGGTCCCAGTAGCACAGAGTATTTCAGGAGAGGAGAGCACTGATCTTATAGGAGGACACAGAGATACATAGAGGAAGGAGCAGGTCCCAGCAGCACAGAGTATTTCAGGAGAGGAGACCACTGATCTTATAGGAACACACAGAGATACATAGAGGAAGGAGCAGGTCCCAGCAGCACAGAGTATTTCAGGAGAGGAGAGCACTGATCTTATAGAAGGACACAGAGATACATAGAGGAAAGAGCAGGTCCCAGCAGCACAGAGTATTTCAGGAGAGGAGAGCGCTGATCTTATAGGAGGACACAGAGATACATAGAGGAAGGAGCAGGTCCCAGCAGCACAGAGTATTTCAGGAGAGGAGAGCACTGATCTTATAGGAGGACACAGAGATACATAGAGGAAGGAGCAGGTCCCAGCAGCACAGAGTATTTCAGGAGAGGAGAGCACTGATCTTATAGGAGGACACAGAGATACATAGAGGAAGGAGCAGGTCCCATCAGCACAGAGTATTTCAGGAGAGGAGAGCACTGATCTTATAGGAACACACAGAGATACATAGAGGAAGGAGCAGGTCCCAGCAGCACAGAGTATTTCAGGAGAGGAGAGCACTGATCTTATAGGAGGACACAGAGATACATAGAGGAAGGAGCAGGTCCCAGCAGCACAGAGTATTTCAGGAGAGGAGAGCGCTGATCTTACAGGAGGTCACAGAGATACATAGAGGAAGGAGCAGGTCCCAGCAGCACAGAGTATTTCAGGAGAGGAGAGCACTGATCTTATAGAAGGACACAGATATACATAGAGGAAGGAGCAGGTCCCAGCAGCACAGAGTATTTCAGGAGAGGAGAGCACTGATCTTATAGGAGGTCACAGAGATACATAGAGGAAGGAGCAGGTCCCAGCAGCACAGAGTATTTCAGGAGAGGAGAGCACTGATCTTATAGGAGGTCACAGAGATACATAGAGGAAGGAGCAGGTCCCAGCAGCACAGAGTATTTCAGGAGAGGAGAGCACTGATCTTATAGGAGGTCACAGAGATACATAGAGGAAGGAGCAGGACCCAGCAGCACAGAGTATTTCAGGAGAGGAGAGCGCTGATCTTATAGGAGGACACAGAGATACAGAGGAAGGAGCAGGACCCAGCAGCACAGAGTATTTCAGGAGAGGAGAGCACTGATCTTATAGGAGGACACAGAGATACATAGAGGAAGGAGCAGGTCCCAGCAGCACAGAGTATTTCAGGAGAGGAGAGAACTGATCTTATAGGAGGACACAGAGATACATAGAGGAAGGAGCAGGTCCCAGTAGCACAGAGAATTTCAGGAGAGGAGAGAACTGATCTTATAGGAGGACACAGAGATACATAGAGGAAGGAGCAGGTCCCAGCAGCACAGAGTATTTCAGGAGAGGAGAGCACTGATCTTATAGGAGGACACAGAGATACATAGAGGAAGGAGCAGGTCCCAGCAGCACAGAGTATTTCAGGAGAGGAGAGAACTGATCTTATAGGAAGACACAGAGATACATAGAGGAAGGAGCAGGTCCCAGCAGCACAGAGTATTTCAGGCGAGGAGAGAACTGATCTTATAGGAGGACACAGAGATACATAGAGGAAGGAGCAGGTCCCAGCAGCACAGAGTATTTCAGGAGAGGAGAGAACTGATCTTATAGGAGGACACAGAGATACATAGAGCAAGGAGCAGGTCCCAGTAGCACAAAGTATTTCAGGAGAGGAGAGCACTGATCTTATAGGAGGACACAGAGATACATAGAGGAAGGAGCAGGTCCCAGCAGCACAGAGTATTTCAGGAGAGGAGACCACTGATCTTATAGGAACACACAGAGATACATAGAGGAAGGAGCAGGTCCCAGCAGCACAGAGTATTTCAGGAGAGGAGAGCACTGATCTTATAGAAGGACACAGAGATACATAGAGGAAAGAGCAGGTCCCAGCAGCACAGAGTATTTCAGGAGAGGAGAGCGCTGATCTTATAGGAGGACACAGAGATACATAGAGGAAGGAGCAGGTCCCAGCAGCACAGAGTATTTCAGGAGAGGAGAGCACTGATCTTATAGGACACAGAGATACATAGAGGAAGGAGCAGATCCCAGCAGCACAGAGTATTTCAGGAGAGGAGAGCGCTGATCTTATAGGAGGACACAGAGATACATAGAGGAAGGAGCAGGTCCCAGCAGCACAGAGTATTTCAGGAGAGGAGAGCACTGATCTTATAGGAACACACAGAGATACATAGAGGAAGGAGCAGGTCCCAGCAGCACAGAGTATTTCAGGAGAGGAGAGCGCTGATCTTATAGGAGGACACAGAGATACATAGAGGAAGGAGCAGATCTCAGCAGCACAGAGTATTTCAGGAGAGGAGAGCGCTGATCTTATAGGAGGACACAGAGATACATAGAGGAAGGAGCAGGTCCCAGCAGCACAGAGTATTTCAGGAGAGGAGAGCACTGATCTTATAGAGGGTCACAGAGATACAGAGGAAGGAGCAGGACCCAGCAGCACAGAGTATTTCAGGAGAGGAGAGCACTGATCTTATAGGAGGTCACAGAGATACATAGAGGAAGGAGCAGGACCCAGCAGCACAGAGTATTTCAGGAGAGGAGAGCGCTGATCTTATAGGAGGACACAGAGATACAGAGGAAGGAGCAGGACCCAGCAGCACAGAGTATTTCAGGAGAGGAGAGCACTGATCTTATAGGTGGACACAGAGATACATAGAGGAAGGAGTAGGTCCCAGCAGCACAGAGGATTTCAGGAGAGGAGAGCGCTGATCTTATAGGAGGTCACAGAGATACGTAGAGGAAGGAGCAGGTCCCAGCAGCACAGAGTATTTCAGGAGAGGAGAGCACTGATCTTATAGGAGGACACAGATATACATAGAGGAAGGAGCAGGTCCCAGCAGCACAGAGTATTTCAGGAGAGGAGAGCACTGATTTATAGGAGGACACAGAGATACATAGAGGAAGGAGCAGGACCCAGCAGCACAGAGTATTTTAGGAGAGGAGAGCACTGATCTTATAGAACACAGAGATACATAGAGGAAGGAGCAGGCCCCAGCAGCACAGAGTATTTCAGGAGAGGAGAGCACTGATCTTATAGGAGGACACAGAGATACATAGAGGAAAGAGCAGGACCCAGCAGCACAGAGTGTTTCAGGAGAGGAGAGCACTGATCTTATAGGAGGACACAGAGATACATAGAGAAAGGAGCAGGACCCAGCAGCACAGAGTATTTCAGGAGAGAAGAGCAGTGATCTTATAGGAGGACACAGAGATACATAGAGGAAGGAGCAGGTCCCAGCAGCACAGAGTATTTCAGGAGAGGAGAGCACTGATCTTATAGGAGGACACAGAGATACATAGAGAAAAGAGCAGGTCCCAGCAGCACAGAGTATTTCAGGAGAGGAGAGCGCTGATCTTATAGGAGGACACAGAGATACATAGAGGAAGGAGCAGGTCCCAGCAGCACAGAGTATTTCAGGAGAGGAGAGCACTGATCTTATAGAAGGTCACAGAGATACATAGAGGAAGGAGCAGGTCCCAGCAGCACAGAGTATTTCAGGAGAGGAGAGCACTGATCTTATAGAAAGACACAGAGATACATAGAGGATGGAGCAGGACCCAGCAGCACAGAGTATTTCAGGAGAGGAGAGAACTGATCTTATAGGAGGACACAGAGATACAGAGGAAGGAGCAGAACCCAGCAGCACAGAGTATTTCAGGAGAGGAGAGCGCTGATCTTATAGGAGGACACAGAGATACATAGAAGAAGGAGCAGGACCCAGCAGCACAGAGTATTTCAGGAGAGGAGACCGCTGATCTTATAGGAGGTCACATAGATACATAGAGGAAAGAGCAGGTCCCAGCAGCACAGAGTATTTCAGGAGAGGAGAGCACTGATCTTATAGGAGGTTACAGAGATACAGAGGAAGGAGCAGGACCCAGCAGCACAGAGTATTTCAGGAGAGGAGAGCACTGATCTTATAGGAGGACACAGAGATACATAGAGGAAGGAGCAGGTCCCAGCAGCACAGAGTATTTCAGGAGAGGAGAGAACTGATCTTACAGGAGGACACAGAGATACAGAGGAAGGAGCAGGACCCAGCAGCACAGAGTATTTCAGGAGAGGAGAGCACTGATCTTATAGGAGGACACAGAGATACATAGAGGAAGGAGCAGGTCCCAGCAGCACAGAGTATTTCAGGAGAGGAGAGCGCTGATATTATAGGAGGACACAGAGATACATAGAGGAAGGAGCAGATCCCAGCAGCACAGAGTATTTCAGGAGAGGAGAGCACTGATCTTATAGGAGGACACAGAGATACATAGAGGAAGGAGCAGGTCCCAGCAGCACAGAGTATTTCAGGAGAGGAGAGCACTGATCTTATAGGAACACACAGAGATACATAGAGGAAGGAGCAGGTCCCAGCAGCACAGAGTATTTCAGGAGAGGAGAGCACTGATCTTATAGAAGGACACAGAGATACATAGAGGAAGGAGCAGGTCCCAGCAGCACAGAGTATTTCAGGAGAGGAGAGCGCTGATCTTATAGGAGGACACAGAGATACATAGAGGAAGGAGCAGGTCCCAGCAGCACAGAGTATTTCAGGAGAGGAGAGCACTGATCTTATAGGAGGACACAGAGATACATAGAGGAAGGAGCAGATCCCAGCAGCACAGAGTATTTCAGGAGAGGAGAGCGCTGATCTTATAGGAGGACACAGAGATACATAGAGGAAGGAGCAGGTCCCAGCAGCACAGAGTATTTCAGGAGAGGAGAGCACTGATCTTATAGGAACACACAGAGATACATAGAGGAAGGAGCAGGTCCCAGCAGCACAGAGTACTTCAGGAGAGGAGAGCACTGATCTTATAGGAGGTCACAGAGATACAGAGGAAGGAGCAGGTCCCAGCAGCACAGAGTATTTCAGGAGAGGAGAGCGCTGATCTTATAGGAGGACACAGAGATACATAGAGGAAGGAGCAGATCTCAGCAGCACAGAGTATTTCAGGAGAGGAGAGCGCTGATCTTATAGGAGGACACAGAGATACATAGAGGAAGGAGCAGGTCCCAGCAGCACAGAGTATTTCAGGAGAGGAGAGCACTGATCTTATAGAAGGTCACAGAGATACATAGAGGAAGGAGCAGGTCCCAGCAGCACAGAGTATTTCAGGAGAGGAGAGCACTGATCTTATAGGAGGTCACAGAGATACATAGAGGAAGGAGCAGGACCCAGCAGCACAGAGTATTTCAGGAGAGGAGAGCGCTGATCTTATAGGAGGACATAGAGATACATAGAGGAAGGAGCAGGTCCCAGCAGCACAGAGTATTTCAGGAGAGGAGAGCACTGATCTTATAGAAGGTCACAGAGATACAGAGGAAGGAGCAGGACCCAGCAGCACAGAGTATTTCAGGAGAGGAGAGCACTGATCTTATAGGAGGTCACAAAGATACATAGAGGAAGGAGCAGGACCCAGCAGCACAGAGTATTTCAGGAGAGGAGAGCACTGATCTTATAGGAGGTCACAGAGATACATAGAGGAAGGAGCAGGACCCAGCAGCACAGAGTATTTCAGGAGAGGAGAGCGCTGATCTTATAGGAGGACACAGAGATACAGAGGAAGGAGCAGGACCCAGCAGCACAGAGTATTTTAGGAGAGGAGAGCACTGATCTTATAGAACACAGATATACATAGAGGAAGGAGCAGGTCCCAGCAGCACAGAGTATTTCAGGAGAGGAGAGCACTGATCTTATAGGAGGACACAGAGATACATAGAGGAAAGAGCAGGACCCAGCAGCACAGAGTATTTCAGGAGAGGAGAGCACTGATCTTATAGGAGGACACAGAGATACATAGAGAAAGGAGCAGGACCCAGCAGCACAGAGTATTTCAGGAGAGAAGAGCAGTGATCTTATAGGAGGACACAGAGATACATAGAGGAAGGAGCAGGTCCCAGCAGCACAGAGTATTTCAGGAGAGGAGAGCACTGATCTTATAGGAGGACACAGAGATACATAGAGGAAAGAGCAGGTCCCAGCAGCACAGAGTATTTCAGGAGAGGAGAGCGCTGATCTTAGAGGAGGACACAGAGATACATAGAGGAAGGAGCAGTTCCCAGCAGCACAGAGTATTTCAGGAGAGGAGAGCGCTGATCTTATAGGAGGATACAGAGATACAGAGGAAGGAGCAGGTCCCAGCAGCACAGAGTATTTCAGGAGAGGAGAGCACTGATCTTATAGGAGGACACAGAGATACATAGAGGAAAGAGCAGGTCCCAGCAGCACAGAGTATTTCAGGAGAGGAGAGCACTGATCTTATAGGAGGACACAGAGATACATAGAGGAAGGAGCAGATCTCAACAGCACAGAGTATTTCAGGAGAGGAGAGCGCTGATCTTATAGGAGGACACAGAGATACATAGAGGAAGGAGCAGGTCCCAGCAGCACAGAGTATTTCAGGAGAGGAGAGCACTGATCTTATAGGAGGACACAGAGATACACAGGAAGGAGTAGAACCCAGCAGCACAGAGTATTTCAGGAGAGGAGAGCACTGATCTTATAGGAGGACACAGAGATACATAGAGGAAGGAGCAGGACCCAGCAGCACAGAGTATTTTAGGAGAGGAGAGCACTGATCTTATAGAACACAGAGATACATAGAGGAAGGAGCAGGACCCAGCAGCACAGAGTATTTCAGGAGAGGAGAGCACTGATCTTATAGGAGGACACAGAGATACATAGAGGAAAGAGCAGGACCCAGCAGCACAGAGTATTTCAGGAGAGGAGAGCACTGATCTTACAGGAGGACACAGAGATACATAGAGAAAGGAGCAGGACCCAGCAGCACAGAGTATTTCAGGAGAGAAGAGCAGTGATCTTATAGGAGGACACAGAGATACATAGAGGAAGGAGCAGGTCCCAGCAGCACAGAGTATTTCAGGAGAGGAGAGCACTGATCTTATAGGAGGACACAGAGATACATAGAGGAAAGAGCAGGTCCCAGCAGCACAGAGTATTTCAGGAGAGGAGAGCGCTGATCTTATAGGAGGACACAGAGATACATAGAGGAAGGAGCAGGTCCCAGCAGCACAGAGTATTTCAGGAGAGGAGAGCACTGATCTTATAGGAGGACACAGAGATACATAGAGGAAAGAGCAGGTCCCAGCAGCACAGAGTATTTCAGGAGAGGAGAGCACTGATCTTATAGGAGGACACAGAGATACATAGAGGAAGGAGCAGATCTCAGCAGCACAGAGTATTTCAGGAGAGGAGAGCTCTGATCTTATAGGAGGACACAGAGATACATAGAGGAAGGAGCAGGTCCCAGCAGCACAGAGTATTTCAGGAGAGGAGAGCACTGATCTTATAGAAGGTCACAGAGATACATAGAGGAAGGAGCAGGTCCCAGCAGCACAGAGTATTTCAGGAGAGGAGAGCACTGATCTTATAGGAGGACACATAGATACATAGAGGAAGGAGCAGGTCCCAGCAGCACAGAGTATTTCAGGAGAGGAGAGCACTGATCTTATAGGAGGTCACAGAGATACAGAGGAAGGAGCAGGTCCCAGCAGCACAGAGTATTTCAGGAGAGGAGAGCACTGATCTTATAGGAGGTTACAGAGATACAGAGGAAGGAACAGGACCCAGGAGCACAGAGTATTTCAGGAGAGGAGAGCACTGATCTTATAGGAGGTCACAGAGATACAGAGGAAGGAGCAGGTCCCAGCAGCACAGAGTATGTCAGGAGAGGAGAGCACTGATCTTATAGGAGGACACAGAGATACATAGAGGAAGGAGCAGGTCCCAGCAGCACAGAGTATTTCAGGAGAGGAGAGCACTGATCTTACAGGAGGACACAGAGATACAGAGGAAGGAGCAGGTCCCAGCAGCACAGAGTATTTCAGGAGAGGAGAGCACTGATCTTATAGGAGGACACAGAGATACATAGAGGAAAGAGCAGGTCCCAGCAGCACAGAGTATTTCAGGAGAAGAGAACACTGATCTTATAGGAGGTCACAGAGATACAGAGGAAGGAGCAGGTCCCAGCAGCACAGAGTATTTCAGGAGGAGAGCACTGATCTTATAGGAGGACACAGAGATACATAGAGGAAGGAGCAGGACCCAGCAGCACAGAGTATTTCAGGAGAGGAGAGCACTGATCTTATAGGAGGACACAGAGATACATAGAGGAAGGAGCAGGTCCCAGCAGCACAGAGTATTTCAGGAGAGGAGAGTGCTGATCTTATAGGAGGACACAGATACATAGAGGAAGGAGCAGGACCCAGCAGCACAGAGTATTTCAGGAGGGTAGAGCGCTGATCTTATAGGAGGACACAGAGATACAGAGGAAGGAGCAGGTCCCAGCAGCACAGAGTATTTCAGGAGAGGAGAGCACTGATCTTATAGGAGGTTACAGAGATACAGAGGAAGGAGCAGGACCCAGCAGCACAGAGTATTTCAGGAGAGGAGAGCACTGATCTTATAGGAGGTCACAGAGATACAGAGGAAGGAGCAGGTCCCAGCAGCACAGAGTATGTCAGGAGAGGAGAGCACTGATCTTATAGGAGGACACAGAGATACATAGAGGAAGGAGCAGGTCCCAGCAGCACAGAGTATTTCAGGAGAGGAGAGCACTGATCTTACAGGAGGACACAGAGATACAGAGGAAGGAGCAGGTCCCAGCAGCACAGAGTATTTCAGGAGAGGAGAGCACTGATCTTATAGGAGGACACAGAGAAACATAGAGGAAGGAGCAGGTCCCAGCAGCACAGAGTATTTCAGGAGAGGAGAGCACTGATCTTATAGGAGGACACAGAGATACATAGAGGAAAGAGCAGGTCCCAGCAGCACAGAGTACTTCAGGAGAAGAGAACACTGATCTTATAGGAGGTCACAGAGATACAGAGGAAGGAGCAGGTCCCAGCAGCACAGAGTATTTCAGGAGGAGAGCACTGATCTTATAGGAGGACACAGAGATACATAGAGGAAGGAGCAGGTCCCAGCAGCACAGAGTATTTCAGGAGAGGAGAGCACTGATCTTATAGGAGGTCACAGAGATACATAGAGGAAGGAGCAGGACCCAGCAGCACAGAGTATTTCAGGAGAGGAGAGCGCTGATCTTATAGGAGGTCACAGAGATACAGAGGAAGGAGCAGGTCCCAGCAGCACAGAGTATTTCAGGAGAGGAGAGCACTGATCTTATAGGAGGACACAGAGATACATAGAGGAAGGAGCAGGACCCAGCAGCACAGAGTATTTCAGGAGAGGAGAGCACTGATCTTAAAGGAGGACACAGAGATACAGAGGAAGGAGCAGGACCCAGCAGCACAGAGTATTTCAGGAGAGGAGAGCGCTGATCTTATAGGAGGACACAGATACATAGAGGAAGGAGCAGGACCCAGCAGCACAGAGTATTTCAGGAGGGGAGAGCGCTGATCTAACCTTAGCCCTAACTCTGTCCTTACACCTAAACTTAGCCCTAACTCTGTCCTTACACCTAACCTTAGCCCTAACTCTGTCCCTAAACCTTACCTTAGCCCTAACTCTGTCCTTATACCTAACCTTAGCCCTAACTCTGTCCGTACACCTAACCTTAGCCCTAACTCTGTCCTTACACCTAACCTTAGCCCTAACTCTGTCCTTATACCTTACCTTAGTCCTAACTCTGTCCCTAAACCTAACCTTAGCCCTAACTCTGTCCTTACACCTAACCTTAGCCCTAACTCTGTCCTTACACCTAACCTTAGCCCTAACTCTGTCCTTATACCTAACCTTAGCCCTAACTCTGTCCTTACACCTTACCTTAGTCCTAACTCTGTCCTTACACCTAACCTTAGCCCTAACTCTGTCCTTATACCTAACCTTAGCCCTAACTCTGTCCTTATACCTTACCTTAGTCCTAACTCTGTCCTTACACCTAACCTTAGCCCTAACTCTGTCCTTATACCTAACCTTAGCCCTAACTCTGTCCTTACACCTAACCTTAGCCCTAACTCTGTCCTTATACCTTACCTTAGTCCTAACTCTGTCCTTACACCTAACCTTAGCCCTAACTCTGTCCTTATACCTAACCTTAGCCCTAACTCTGTCCTTATACCTAACCTTAGCCCTAACTCTGTCCTTACACCTAACCTTAGCCCTAACTCTGTCCTTACACCTAACCTTAGCCCTAACTCTGTCCTTACACCTAACCTTAGCCCTAACTCTGTCCTTACACCGAACCTTAGCCCTAACTCTGTCCTTACTCCTAACCTTAGCCCTAACTCTGTCCTTACACCTTACCTTAGCCCTAACTCTGTCCTTACACCTAACCTTAGCCCTAACTCTGTCCTTATACCTAACCTTAGCCCTAA
Organism: Anomaloglossus baeobatrachus; assembly: GCF_048569485.1. Lineage (NCBI taxonomy): Eukaryota > Metazoa > Chordata > Amphibia > Anura > Aromobatidae > Anomaloglossus > Anomaloglossus baeobatrachus. Next base: position 593,116,853 of record NC_134357.1, on the reverse strand, counting down.
CTCTGTCCTTACACCTAACCTTAATCCTAACTCTGTCCTTACACCTATCCTTAGCCCTAACTCTGTCCTTACACCTAACCTTAGCCCTAACTCTGTCCTTACAACTAACCTTAGCCCTAACTCTGTCCTTACACCTAAACTTAGCCCTAACTCTGTCCTTACACCTATCCTTAGCCCTAACTCTGTCCTTACACCTAACCTTAATCCTAACTCTGTCCTTACAACTAACCTTAGCCCTAACTCTCTCCTTACACCTAACCTTAGCCCTAACTCTGTCCTTACACCTAAACTTAGCCCTAACTCTGTCCTTACACCTATCCTTAGCCCTAACTCTGTCCTTACACCTAACCTTAGTCCTAACTCTGTCCTTACACCTAACCTTAGCCCTAACTCTGTCCTTACACCTAACCTTAGCCCTAACTCTGTCCTTACACCTAACCTTAGCCCTAACTCTGTCCTTACACCTAACCTTAGCCCTAACTCTGTCCTTACACCTAACCTTAGCCCTAACTCTGTCCTTATACCTAACCTTAGCCCTAACTCTGTCCTTACACCTAACCTTAGCCCTATCTCTGTCCTTACACCTAACCTTAGCCCTAACTCTGTCCTTACACCTAACCTTAGCCCTAGCTCTGTCCTTACACCTAACCTTAGCCCTAACTCTGTCCTTACACCTAACCTTAGCCATAACTCTGTCCTTATACCTAACCTTAGCCCTAACTCTGTCCTTACACCTAACCTTAGCCCTAACTCTGTCCTTACACCTAACCTTAGCCCTAACTCTGTCCTTACACCTAACCTTAGCCCTAGCTCTGTCCTTACACCTATCCTTAGCCCTAACTCTGTCCTTACACCTAACCTTAGCCCTAACTCTGTCCTTACACCTAACCTTAGCCCTAACTCTGTCCTTACACCTAACCTTAGCCCTAACTCTGTCCTTACACCTAACCTTAGCCCTAACTCTGTCCTTACACCTAACCTTAGCCCTAACTCTGTCCTTACACCTAACCTTAGCCCTAGCTCTGTCCTTACACCTATCCTTAGCCCTAACTCTGTCCTTACACCTAACCTTAGCCCTAACTCTGTCCTTACACCTAACCTTAGCCCTAACTCTGTCCTTACACCTAACCTTAGCCCTAACTCTGTCCTTATACCTAACCTTAGCCCTAACTCTGTCCTTACACCTAACCTTAGCCCTAACTCTGTCCCTGAACCTAACCTTAGTCCTAACTCTGTCCTTACACCTAATCTTAGCCCTAACTCTGTCCTTATACCTTACCTTAGCCCTAACTCTTTCCTTACACCTAACCTTAGCCCTAACTCTGTCCTTACACCTAACCTTAGCCCTAACTCTGTCCTTACACCTTACCTTAGCCCTAACTCTGTCCTTACACCTAACCTTAGCCCTAACTCTGTCCTTACACCTAACCTTAGCCCTAACTCTGTCCTTACACCTAACCTTAGCCCTAACTCTGTCCTTACACCTAACCTTAGCCCTAACTCTGTCCTTACACCTAACCTTAGCCCTAACTCTGTCCTTACACCTAACCTTAGCCTTAACTCTGTCCCTGAACCTAACCTTAGCCCTAACTCTGTCCTTACACCTAACCTTAGCCCTAACTCTGTCCTTACACCTAACCTTAGCCTTAACTCTGTCCCTGAACCTAACCTTAGCCCTAACTCTGTCCTTACACCTAACCTTAGCCCTAACTCTGTCCTTACACCTAACCTTAGTCCTAACTCTGTCCCTGAACCTAACCTTAGCCCTAACTCTGTCTTTACACCTAACCTTAGCCCTAACTCTGTCCTTACACCTAACCTTAGCCCTAACTCTGTCCTTATACCTAACCTTAGCCCTAACTCTGTCCTTACACCTAACCTTAGCCCTAACTCTGTCCTTACACCTAACCTTAGCCCTAACTCTGTCCTTACACCTAACCTTAGCCCTAACTCTGTCCTTACACCTAACCTTAGCCCTAACTCTGTCCTTACACCTAACCTTAGCCCTAACTCTGTCCTTACACCTAACCTTAGCCCTAACTCTGTTCCTGAACCTAACCTTAGCCCTAACTCTGTCCTTACACCTAACCTTAGCCCTAACTCTGTCCTTACACCTAACCTTAGCTCTAACTCTGTCCTTACACCTAACCTTAGCCCTAACTCTGTCCTTACACCTAACCTTAGCCCTAACTTTGTCCTTACACCTAACCTTAGCCCTAACTCTGTCCTTACACCTAACCTTAGCCCTAACTCTGTTCCTGAACCTAACCTTAGCCCTAACTCTGTCCTTACACCTAACCTTAGCCCTAACTCTGTCCTTACACCTAACCTTAGCCCTAACTCTGTCCTTATACCTAACCTTAGCCCTAACTCTGTCCTTATACCTAACCTTAGCCCTAACTCTGTCCTTATACCTAACCTTAGCCCTAACTCTGTCCTTACACCTAACCTTAGCCCTATCTCTGTCCTTACACCTAACCTTAGCCCTAACTCTGTCCTTACACCTAACCTTAGCCCTAACTCTGTCCTTACACCTAACCTTAGCCCTAACTCTGTCCTTACACCTAACCTTAGCCCTAACTCTGTCCTTACACCTAACCTTAGCCCTAACTCTGTCCTTACACCTAACCTTAGCCCTAACTCTGTCCTTACACATAACCTTAGCCCTAACTCTGTCCTTACACATAACCTTAGCCCTAACTCTGTCCTTACACCTAACCTTAGCCCTAACTCTGTCCTTACACCTAACCTTAGCCCTAACTCTGTCCTTACACCTAACCTTAGCCCTAACTCTGTCCTTATACCTAACCTTAGCCCTAACTCTGTCTTTACACCTAACCTTAGCCCTAACTCTGTCCTTACACCTAACCTTAGCCCTAACTCTGTCCTTATACCTAACCTTAGCCCTAACTCTGTCCTTACACCTAACCTTAATCCTAACTCTGTCCTTACACCTATCCTTAGCCCTAACTCTGTCCTTACACCTAACCTTAGCCCTAACTCTGTCCTTATACCTAACCTTAGCCCTAACTCTGTCCTTACACCTAACCTTAGCCCTAAATCTGTCCTTACACCTAACCTTAGCCCTAACTCTGTATCTGAAACTAACCTTAGCCCTAACTCTGTCCTTACACCTAACCTTAGCCCTAACTCTGTCCTTACACCTAACCTTAGCCCTAACTCTGTCCTTACACCTAACCTTAGCCCTAACTCTGTCCTTACACCTAACCTTAGCCCTAACTCTGTCCTTACACCTAACCTTAGCCCTAACTCTGTCCTTACACCTAACCTTAGCCCTAACTCTGTCCTTACACCTAACCTTAGCCCTAACTCTGTCCTTACACCTAACCTTAGCCCTAACTCTGTCCCTGAACCTAACCTTAGCCCTAACTCTGTCCTTACACCTAACCTTAGCCCTAACTCTGTGCTTACACCTAACCTTAGCCCTAACTCTGTCCTTACACCTAACCTTAGCCCTAACTCTGTCCTTACACCTATCCTTAGCCCTAACTCTGTCCCTGAACCTTACCTTAGCCCTAACTCTGTCCTTATACCTAACCTTAGCCCTAACTCTGTCCTTACACCTAACCTTAGCCCTAACTCTGTCCTTACACCTAACCTTAGCCCTAACTCTGTCCTTACACCTAACCTTAGCCCTAACTCTGTCCTTACACCTAACCTTAGCCCTAACTCTGTCCTTATACCTTACCTTAGTCCTAACTCTGTCCTTACACCTAACCTTAGCCCTAACTCTGTCCTTACACCTAACCTTAGCCCTAACTCTGTCCTTATACCTAACCTTAGCCCTAACTCTGTCCTTACACCTATCCTTAATCCTAACTCTGTCCTTACACCTAACCTTAGCCCTAATTCTGTCCTTACACCTAACCTTAGCCCTAACTCTGTCCTTACACCTAACCTTAGCCCTAACTCTGTCCTTATACCTTACCTTAGTCCTAACTCTGTCCTTACACCTAACCTTAGCCCTAACTCTGTCCTTACACCTAACCTTAGCCCTAACTCTGTCCTTACACCTAACCTTAGCCCTAACTCTGTCCTTACACCTAACCTTAGCCCTAACTCTGTCCTTACACCTAACCTTAGCCCTAACTCTGTCCTTACACCTAACCTTAGCCCTAACTCTGTCCTTACACCTAACCTTAGCCCTAGCTCTGTCCTTACACCTAACCTTAGCCCTAACTCTGTCCTTACACCTAACCTTAGCCCTAACTCTGTCCTTACACCTAACCTTAGCCCTAACTCTGTCCTTACACCTAACCTTAGCCCTAACTCTGTCCCTGAACCTAACCTTAGCCCTAACTCTGTCCTTAGACCTAATCTTAGCCCTAACTCTGTCCTTATACCTTACCTTAGTCCTAACTCTGTCCTTACACCTAACCTTAGCCCTAACTCTGTGCTTACACCTAACCTTAGCCCTAACTCTGTCCTTACACCTAACCTTAGCCCTAACTCTGTCCTTACACCTATCCTTAGCCCTAACTCTGTCCCTGAACCTTACCTTAGCCCTAACTCTGTCCTTATACCTAACCTTAGCCCTAACTCTGTCCTTACACCTAACCTTAGCCCTAACTCTGTCCTTACACCTAACCTTAGCCCTAACTCTGTCCTTACACCTAACCTTAGCCCTAACTCTGTCCTTACACCTAACCTTAGCCCTAACTCTGTCCTTATACCTTACCTTAGTCCTAACTCTGTCCTTACACCTAACCTTAGCCCTAACTCTGTCCTTACACCTAACCTTAGCCCTAACTCTGTCCTTATACCTAACCTTAGCCCTAACTCTGTCCTTACACCTATCCTTAATCCTAACTCTGTCCTTACACCTAACCTTAGCCCTAACTCTGTCCTTACACCTAACCTTAGCCCTAACTCTGTCCTTACACCTAACCTTAGCCCTAACTCTGTCCTTATACCTTACCTTAGTCCTAACTCTGTCCTTACACCTAACCTTAGCCCTAACTCTGTCCTTACACCTAACCTTAGCCCTAACTCTGTCCTTACACCTAACCTTAGCCCTAACTCTGTCCTTACACCTAACCTTAGCCCTAACTCTGTCCTTACACCTAACCTTAGCCCTAACTCTGTCCTTACACCTAACCTTAGCCCTAACTCTGTCCTTACACCTAACCTTAGCCCTAGCTCTGTCCTTACACCTAACCTTAGCCCTAACTCTGTCCTTACACCTAACCTTAGCCCTAACTCTGTCCTTACACCTAACCTTAGCCCTAACTCTGTCCCTGAACCTAACCTTAGCCCTAACTCTGTCCTTAGACCTAATCTTAGCCCTAACTCTGTCCTTATACCTTACCTTAGTCCTAACTCTGTCCTTACACCTAACCTTAGCCCTAACTCTGTCCTTACACCTAACCTTAGCCCTAACTCTGTCCTTATACCTAACCTTAGCCCTAACTCTGTCCTTACACCTAACCTTAATCCTAACTCTGTCCTTACACCTAACCTTAGCCCTAACTCTGTCCTTATACCTAACCTTAGCCCTAACTCTGTCCTTACACCTAACCTTAGCCCTAACTCTGTCCTTACACCTAACCTTAGCCCTAACTCTGTCCTTACACCTAACCTTAGCCCTAACTCTGTCCCTGAACCTAACCTTAGCCCTAACTCTGTCCTTACACCTAACCTTAGCCCTAACTCTGTCCTTACACCTAACCTTAGCCCTAACTCTGTCCTTACACCTAACCTTAGCCCTAACTCTGTCCTTACACCTAACCTTAGCCCTAACTCTGTCCTTACACCTAACCTTAGCCCTAACTCTGTCCTTACACCTAACCTTAGCCCTAACTCTGTCCTTACACCTAACCTTAGCCCTAACTCTGTCCTTACACCTAACCTTAGCCCTAACTCTGTCCTTACACCTAACCTTAGCCCTAACTCTGTCCTTACACCTAACCTTAGCCCTAACTCTGTCCCTGAACCTCACCTTAGCCCTATCTCTGTCCTTACACCTAACCTTAATCCTAACTCTGTCCTTACACCTAACCTTAGTCCTAACTCTTTCCTTATACCTAACCTTAGCCCTAACTCTGTCCTTACACCTAACCTTAGCCCTAACTCTGTCCTTACACCTAACCTTAGCCCTAACTCTGTCCTTACACCTAACCTTAGCCCTAACTCTGTCCTTACACCTAACCTTAGCCCTAACTCTGTCCTTACACCTAACCTTAGCCCTAACTCTGTCCTTACACCTAACCTTAGCCCTAACTCTGTTCCTGAACCTAACCTTAGCCCTAACTCTGTCCTTACACCTAACCTTAGCCCTAACTCTGTCCTTACACCTAACCTTAGCCCTAACTCTGTCCTTACACCTAACCTTAGCCCTAACTTTGTCCTTACACCTAACCTTAGCCCTAACTCTGTCCTTACACCTAACCTTAGCCCTAACTCTGTCCTTACACCTAACCTTAGCCCTAACTCTGTCCTTATACCTTACCTTAGTCCTAACTCTGTCCTTACACCTAACCTTAGCCCTAACTCTGTCCTTACACCTAACCTTAGCCCTAACTCTGTCCTTATACCTAACCTTAGCCCTAACTCTGTCCTTACACCTATCCTTAATCCTAACTCTGTCCTTACACCTAACCTTAGCCCTAACTCTGTCCTTACACCTAACCTTAGCCCTAACTCTGTCCTTACACCTAACCTTAGCCCTAACTCTGTCCTTATACCTTACCTTAGTCCTAACTCTGTCCTTACACCTAACCTTAGCCCTAACTCTGTCCTTACACCTAACCTTAGCCCTAACTCTGTCCTTACACCTAACCTTAGCCCTAACTCTGTCCTTACACCTAACCTTAGCCCTAACTCTGTCCTTACACCTAACCTTAGCCCTAACTCTGTCCTTACACCTAACCTTAGCCCTAACTCTGTCCTTACACCTAACCTTAGCCCTAGCTCTGTCCTTACACCTAACCTTAGCCCTAACTCTGTCCTTACACCTAACCTTAGCCCTAACTCTGTCCTTACACCTAACCTTAGCCCTAACTCTGTCCCTGAACCTAACCTTAGCCCTAACTCTGTCCTTAGACCTAATCTTAGCCCTAACTCTGTCCTTACACCTAACCTTAGCCCTAACTCTGTCCTTACACCTAACCTTAGCCCTAACTCTGTCCTTACACCTATCCTTAGCCCTAACTCTGTCCTTATACCTAACCTTAGCCCTAACTCTGTCCTTACACCTAACCTTAGCCCTAACTCTGTCCTTACACCTAACATTAGCCCTAACTCTGTCCTTACACCTAACCTTAGCCTAACTCTGTCCTTACACCTAACCTTAGCCCTAACTCTGTCCTTACACCTAACCTTAGCCCTAACTCTGTCCTTATACCTAACCTTAACCCTAACTCTGTCCTTACACCTAACCTTAGCCCTAACTCTGTCCTTACACCTAACCTTAGCCCTAACTCTGTCCTTACACCTATCCTTAGCCCTAACTCTGTCCTTATACCTAACCTTAGCCCTAACTCTGTCCTTACCCCTAACCTTAGCCCTAACTCTGTCCTTACACCTAACCTTAGCCCTAACTCTCTCCTTACACCTAACCTTAGCCCTAACTCTCTCCTTACACCTAACCTTAGCCCTAACTCTCTCCTTACACCTAACTTTAGCCCTAACTCTGTCCTTACACCTAACCTTAGCCCTAACTCTGTCCTTACACCTAACCTTAGCCCTAACTCTCTCCTTACACCTAACCTTAGCCCTAACTCTCTCCTTACACCTAACTTTAGCCCTAACTCTGTCCTTACACCTAACCTTAACCCTAACTCTGTCCTTACACCTAACCTTAGCCCTAACTCTGTCCTTATACCTAACCTTAGCCCTAACTCTGTCCTTACACCTAACCTTAGCCCTAACTCTGTCCTTACACCTAAACTTAGCCCTAACTCTGTCCTTACACCTAACCTTAGCCCTAACTCTGTCCTTACACCTAACCTTAGCCTAACTCTGTCCTTACACCTAACCTTAGCCCTAACTCTGTCCTTACACCTAACCTTAGCCCTAACTCTGTCCTTATACCTAACTTTAACCCTAACTCTGTCCTTACACCTAACCTTAGCCCTAACTCTGTCCTTATACCTAACCTTAGCCCTAACTCTGTCCTTACACCTAACCTTAGCCCTAACTCTGTCCTTACACCTAACCTTAGCCCTAACTCTGTCCTTACACCTAACCTTAGCCCTAACTCTGTCCTTACACCTAACCTTAGCCCTAACTCTGTCCTTACACCTAACCTTAGCCCTAACTCTGTCCTTACGCCTAACCTTAGCCCTAACTCTGTCCTTACACCTAACCTTAGCCCTAACTCTGTCCTTATACCTAACCTTAGCCCTAACTCTGTCCTTATACCTAACCTTAGCCCTAACTCTGTCCTTACACCTAACCTTAGCCCTAACTCTGTCCTTACACCTAACCTTAGCCCTAACTCTGTCCTTACACCTAACCTTAGCCCTAACTCTGTCCTTACACCTAACCTTAGCCCTAACTCTGTCCTTACACCTAACCTTAGCCCTAACTCTGTCCTTACACCTAACCTTAGCCCTAACTCTGTCCTTACACCTAACCTTAGCCCTAACTCTGTCCTTACACCTAACCTTAGCCCTAACTCTGTCCTTACACCTGTCCTTAGCCCTAACTCTGTCCTTATACCTAACCTTAGCCCTAACTCTGTCCTTACACCTAACCTTAGCCCTAACTCTGTCCTTACACCTAACATTAGCCCTAACTCTGTCCTTACACCTAACCTTAGCCCTAACTCTGTCCTTACACCTAACCTTAGCCCTAACTCTGTCCTTACACCTAACCTAACTCTGTCCTTACACCTAACCTTAGCCCTAACTCTGTCCTTACACCTAACCTTAGCCTAACTCTGTCCTTACACCTAACCTTAGCCCTAACTCTGTCCTTACACCTAACCTTAGCCCTAACTCTGTCCTTACACCTAACCTTAACCCTAACTCTGTCCTTACACCTAACCTTAGCCCTAACTCTGTCCTTATACCTAACCTTAGCCCTAACTCTGTCCTTACACCTAACCTTAGCCCTAACTCTGTCCTTACACCTAACCTTAGCCCTAACTCTGTCCTTACACCTAACCTTAGCCCTAACTCTGTCCTTACACCTAACCTTAGCCCTAACTCTGTCCTTACACCTAAACTTAGCCCTAACTCTGTCCTTACACCTAACCTTAGCCCTAACTCTGTTCTTATACCTAACCTTAGCCCTAACTCTGTCCTTATACCTAACCTTAGCCCTAACTCTGTCCTTACACCTAACCTTAGCCCTAACTCTGTCCTTACACCTAACCTTAGCCCTAACTCTGTCCTTATACCTAACCTTAGCCCTAACTCTGTCCTTACACCTAACCTTAGCCCTAACTCTGTCCTTACACCTAACCTTAGCCCTAACTCTGTCCTTACACCTAACCTTAGCCCTAACTCTGTCCTTATACCTAACCTTAGCCCTAACTCTGTCCTTACACCTAACCTTAGCCCTAACTCTGTCCTTACACCTAACCTTAGCCCTAACTCTGTCCTTACACCTAACCTAACTCTGTCCTTACACCTAACCTTAGCCCTAACTCTGTCCTTACACCTAACCTTAGCCCTAACTCTGTCCTTACACCTAACCTTAGCCCTAACTCTGTCCTTACACCTAACCTTAGCCCTAACTCTGTCCTTATACCTAACCTTAGCCCTAACTCTGTCCTTACACCTAACCTTAGCCCTAACTCTGTCCTTACACCTAACCTTAGCCCTAACTCTGTCCTTACACCTAACCTTAGCCCTAACTCTGTCCTTACACCTAACCTTAGCCCTAACTCTGTCCTTACACCTAACCTTAGCCCTAACTCTGTCCTTACACCTAACATTAGCCCTAACTCTGTCCTTACACCTAACCTAACTCTGTCCTTACACCTAACCTTAGCCCTAACTCTGTCCTTACACCTAACCTTAGCCCTAACTCTGTCCTTACACCTAACCTTAGCCTAACTCTGTCCTTACACCTAACCTTAGCCCTAACTCTGTCCTTACACCTAACCTTAGCCCTAACTCTGTCCTTACACCTAACCTTAGCCCTAACTCTGTCCTTACACCTAACCTTAGCCCTAACTCTGTCCTTACACCTAACCTTAGCCCTAACTCTGTCCTTACACCTAACCTTAGCCCTAACTCTGTCCTCACACCTAACCTTAGCCCTAACTCTGTCCTTACACCTAACCTTAGCCCTAACTCTGTCCCTAAACCTAACCTTAGCCCTAACTCTGTCTTTACACCTAACCTTAGCCCTAACTCTGTCCTCACACCTAACCTTAGCCCTAACTCTGTCCTTACACCTAACCTTAGCCCTAACTCTGTCCCTAAACCTAACCTTAGCCCTAACTCTGTCCTTACACCTAACCTTAGCCCTAACTCTGTCCCTAAACCTAACCTTAGCCCTAACTCTGTCCTTACACCTAACCTTAGCCCTTACTCTGTCCTTACACCTAACCTTAGCCCTAACTCTGTCCTTACACCTAACCTTAGCCCTAACTCTGTCCTTATACCTAACCTTAGCCCTAACTCTGTCCTTATACCTAACCTTAGCCCTAACTCTGTCCTTACACCTAACCTTAGCCCTAACTCTGTCCTTATACCTAACCTTAGCCCTAACTCTGTCCTTACACCTAACCTTAGCCCTAACTCTGTCCTTACACCTAACCTTAGCCCTAACTCTGTCCTTACACCTAACCTTAGCCCTAACTCTGTCCTTACACCTAACCTAACTCTGTCCTTACACCTAACCTTAGCCCTAACTCTGTCCTTACACCTAACCTAACTCTGTCCTTACACCTAACCTTAGCTTTAACTCTGTCCTTACACCTAACCTTAGCCCTAACTCTTTCCTTACACCTAACCTTAGCCCTAACTCTGTCCTTACACCTAACCTTAGCCCTAACTCTGTCCTTACACCTAACCTTAGCCCTAACTCTGTCCTTACACCTAACCTTAGCTTTAACTCTGTCCTTACACCTAACCTTAGCCCTAACTCTGTCCTTACACCTAACCTTAGCTTTAACTCTGTCCTTACACCTAACCTTAGCCCTAACTCTGTCCTTACACCTAACCTTAGCTTTAACTCTGTCCTTACACCTAACCTTAGCCCTAACTCTTTCCTTACACCTAACCTTAGCCCTAACTCTGTCCTTACACCTAACCTTAGCCCTAACTCTGTCCTTACACCTAACCTAACTCTGTCCTTACACCTAACCTTAGCTTTAACTCTGTCCTTACACCTAACCTTAGCCCTAACTCTGTCCTTACACCTAACCTTAGCCCTAACTCTGTCCTTACACCTAACCTTAGCTTTAACTCTGTCCTTACACCTAACCTTAGCCCTAACTCTGTCCCTGAACCTAACCTTAGCCCTAACTCTGTCCTTACACCTAACCTTAGCCCTATCTCTGTCCTTACACCTAACCTTAGCCCTAACTCTGTCCTTACACCTAACCTTAGCCCTAACTCTGTCCTTATACCTAACCTTAGCCCTAACTCTGTCCTTACACCTAACCTTAGCCCTATCTCTGTCCTTACACCTAACCTTAGCCCTAACTCTGTCCTTACACCTAACCTTAGCCCTAACTCTGTCCTTACACCTAACCTTAGCCCTAACTCTGTCCTTACACCTAACCTTAGCCCTAACTCTGTCCCTTTACCTTTACTTAGAACTAACTCTGTCACTAAACCTAATCATAACATAATATAGAATCCTGTGTCTTCAGAATCGTTTTTTTTGGCGCACCTGTCTCCTCCGCTTTTTTCCTGCCTGGCGCACCTGTCTCCTTTGCTTTTTTCCTGCCTGGCGCACCTGTCTCCTTCGCTTTTTTCCTGCCTGGCGCACCTGTCTCCTTCGCTTTTTTCCTGCCTGGCGCACCTGTCTTCTCTGCTTTTTTCCTGCCTGGCGCACCTGTCTCCTTTGCTTTTTTCCTGCCTGGCGCACCTGTCTCCTCCGCTTTTTTCCTGCCTGGCGTACCTGTCTCCTCCGCTTTTTTCCTGCCTGGCGTACCTGTCTTCTCCGCTTTTTTCCTGCCTGGCGCACCTGTCTTCTCTGCTTTTTTCCTGCCTGGCGTACCTGTCTCCTCCGCTTTTTTCCTGCCTGGCGTACCTGTCTCCTCCGCTTTTATTCCTGCCTGGCGCACCTGTCTTCTCCGCTTTTTTCCTGCCTGGCGTACCTGTCTTCTCCGCTTTTATTCCTGCCTGGCGCACCTGTCTTCTCCGCTTTTATTCCTGCCTGGCGCACCTGTCTTCTCCGCTTTTATTCCTGCCTGGCGCACCTGTCTTCTCCGCTTTTTTCCTGCCTGGCGTACCTGTCTTCTCCGCTTTTATTCCTGCCTGGCGTACCTGTCTTCTCCGCTTTTATTCCTGCCTGGCGCACCTGTCTTCTCCGCTTTTTTCCTGCCTGGCGTACCTGTCTTCTCCGCTTTTTTCCTGCCTGGCGTACCTGTCTTCTCCGCTTTTTTCCTGCCTGGCGCACCTGTCTTCTCTGCTTTTTTCCTGCCTGGCGTACCTGTCTCCTCCGCTTTTTTCCTGCCTGGCGCACCTGTCTCCTCCGCTTTTTTCCTGCCTGGCGCACTTGTCTCCTCCGCTTTTTTCCTGCCTGGCATACCTGTCTTCTCCGCTTTTTTCCTGCCTGGCGCACCTGTCTCCTCCGCTTTTTTCCTGCCTGGCGCACCTGTCTCCTCCGCTTTTTTCCTGCCTGGCGTTCCTGTCTCCTCCGCTTCTGTCTACCTCCCGCCTCGTCTCCCGCCTCGTCTCCCTTGGACCCTCTCTGTATGGAAATGTCATGAATCCGCCAATCTGCTCTGCTGCGGCGCCGGCCTCGTCCATCACTCACTTATTACAATCGCCGGCAGACGAGAATGGCGCGGAGAGATGAGATTCTTTTCTCCTTTTGCTCTCGGCTGTTAATAAAAATAACTCCGGAAACATCTGCAGCAAAAAAAGAAATTATTCACAGGCAACAAGTGAGAGGATAGATCCAGGATCGGTTAACCCGTGCATGGCCGATAGGATACTTTATATTATGAGGCAGACCACTCTAGCCCACCAGGGATACCGGATATTACCAGCTATATCTCTCCAGGACACCAGGGATAATGGATATTACCAGCTATATCTCTCCAGGACACCAGGGATACCGGATATTACCAGCTATATCTCTCCAGGACACCAGGGATACCGGATATTACCAGCTATATCTCTCCAGGACACCAGGGATAATGGATATTACCAGCTATATCTCTCCAGGACACCAGGGATACTGGATATTACCAGCTATATATCTCTAGGACACCAGGGATACCGGATATTACCAGCTATATCTCTCCAGGACACCAGGGATACCGGATATTACCAGCTATATCTCTCCAGGACACCAGGGATACTGGATATTACCAGCTATATCTCTCCAGGACACCAGGGATACTGGATATTACCAGCTATATCTCTCCAGGACACCAGGGATAATGGATATTACCAGCTATATCTCTCCAGGACACCAGGGATACCGGATATTACCAGCTATATCTCTCCAGGACACCAGGGATACCGGATATTACCAGCTATATCTCTCCAGGACACCAGGGATAATGGATATTACCAGCTATATCTCTCCAGGACACCAGGGATACCGGATATTACCAGCTATATCTCTCCAGGACACCAGGGATAATGGATATTACCAGCTATATCTCTCCAGGACACCAGGGATAATGGATATTACCAGCTATATCTCTCCAGGACACCAGGGATACTGGATATTACCAGCTATATATCTCTAGGACACCAGGGATACCGGATATTACCAGCTATATCTCTCCAGGACACCAGGGATACCGGATATTACCAGCTATATCTCTCCAGGACACCAGGGATACTGGATATTACCAGCTATATCTCTCCAGGACACCAGGGATACTGGATATTACCAGCTATATCTCTCCAGGACACCAGGGATACTGGATATTACCAGCTATATCTCTCCAGGACACCAGGGATACTGGATATTACCAGCTATATCTCTCCAGGACACCAGGGATACTGGATATTACCAGCTATATCTCTCCAGGACACCAGGGATACCGGATATTACCAGCTATATCTCTCCAGGACACCAGGGATACCGGATATTACCAGCTATATCTCTCCAGGACACCAGGGATACCGGATATTACCAGCTATATCTCTCCAGGACACCAGGGATACTGGATATTGCCAGCTATATCTCTCCAGGACACCAGGGATACCGGATATTACCAGCTATATCTCTCCAGGACACCAGGGATACTGGATATTACCAGCTATATCTCTCCAGGACACCAGGGATAATGGATATTACCAGCTATATCTCTCCAGGACACCAGGGATAATGGATATTACCAGCTATATCTCTCCAGGACACCAGGGATACTGGATATTACCAGCTATATCTCTCCAGGACACCAGGGATACCGGATATTACCAGCTATATCTCTCCAGGACACCAGTGATACTGGATATTACCAGCTATATCTCTCCAGGACACCAGGGATACCGGATATTACCAGCTATATCTCTCCAGGACACCAGGGATACTGGATATTACCAGCTATATCTCTCCAGGACACCAGGGATACTGGATATTACCAGCTATATCTCTCCAGGACACCAGGGATAATGGATATTACCAGCTATATCTCTCCAGGACACCAGGGATATCAGATATTACCAGCTATATCTCTCCAGGACACCAGGGATATCAGATATTACCAGCTATATCTCTCCAGGACACCAGGGATACTGGATATTACCAGCTATATCTCTCCAGGACACCAGGGATACTGGATATTACCAGCTATATCTCTCCAGGACACCAGGGATACTGGATATTACCAGCTATATCTCTCCAGGACACCAGGGATACCGGATATTACCAGCTATATCTCTCCAGGACACCAGGGATACCGGATATTACCAGCTATATCTCTCCAGGACACCAGGGATACTGGATATTACCAGCTATATCTCTCCAGGACACCAGGGATACCGGATATTACCAGCTATATCTCTCCAGGACACCAGGGATACCGGATATTACCAGCTATATCTCTCCAGGACACCAGGGATACCGGATATTACCAGCTATATCTCTCCAGGACACCAGGGATACTGGATATTACCAGCTATATCTCTCCAGGACACCAGGGATACTGGATATTACCAGCTATATCTCTCCAGGACACAGATGTCAGATATTGCCAGCTATATCTCTCCAGGACACCAGGGATAATGGATCTTACCAGCTATATCTCTCCAGGACACCAGGGATACTGGATATTACCAGCTATATCCCTCCAGGACACCAGGGATCCTAGATATTACCAGCTATATCTCTCCAGGACACCAGGGATACCGGATATTACCAGCTATATCTCTCCAGGACACCAGGGATACTGGATATTACCAGCTATATCTCTCCAGGACACCAGGGATACCGGATATTACCAGCTATATCTCTCCAGGACACCAGGGATACCGGATATTACCAGCTATATCTCTCCAGGACACCAGGGATACTGGATATTACCAGCTATATCCCTCCAGGACACCAGGGATCCTGGATATTACCAGCTATATCTCTCCAGGACACCAGGGATACTGGATATTGCCAGCTATATCTCTCCAGGACACCAGGGATACTGGATATTGCCAGCTATATCTCTCCAGGACACCAGGGATACTGGATATTACCAGCAATATCTCTCCAGGACACCAGGGATACTGGATATTACCAGCTATATCCCTCCAGGACACCAGGGATACTGGATATTACCAGCTATATCCCTCCAGGACACCAGGGATCCTGGATATTACCAGCTATATCTCTCCAGGACACCAGGGATCCTGGATATTACCAGCTATATCTCTCCAGGACACCAGGGATACTGGATATTACCAGCTATATCTCTCCAGGACACCAGGGATACTGGATATTACCAGCTATATCTCTCCAGGACACCAGGGATACTGGATATTGCCAGCTATATCTCTCCAGGACACCAGGGATACTGGATATTGCCAGCTATATCTCTCCAGGACACCAGGGATACTGGATATTACCAGCTATATCTCTCCAGGACACCAGGGATACTGGATATTACCAGCTATATCTCTCTAGGACACCAGGGATACCGGATATTACCAGCTATATCTCTCCAGGACACCAGGGATAATGGATATTACCAGCTATATCTCTCCAGGACACCAGGGATACTGGATATTACCAGCAATATCTCTCCAGGACACCAGGGATACTGGATATTACCAGCTATATCTCTCCAGGACACCAGGGATACCGGATATTACCAGCTATATCTCTCCAGGACACCAGGGATACTGGATATTACCAGCTATATCTCTCCAGGACACCAGGGATAATGGATATTACCAGCTATATCTCTCCAGGACACCAGGGATACTGGATATTACCAGCGATATCTCTCCAGGACACCAGGGATACCGGATATTACCAGCTATATCTCTCCAGGACACCAGGGAAAATGGATATTACCAGCTATATCTCTCCAGGATACCAGGGATACTGGATATTACCAGCTATATCTCTCCAGGACACCAGGGATACTGGACATTGCCAGCTATATCTCTCCAGGACACCAGGGATACCGGATATTACCAGCTATATCTCTCCAGGACACCAGGGATACCGGACATTACCAGCTATATCTCTCCAGGACACCAGGGATACTGGATATTACCAGCTATATCTCTCCAGGACACCAGGGATACCGGATCTTACCAGCTATATCTCTCCAGGACACCAGGGATACTGGATATTGCCAGCTATATCTCTCCAGGACACCAAAGATACTGGATATTGCCAGCTATATCTCTCCAGGACACTGGATATCAGATAATTCCAGCTATATCTCTCCAGGACACAGATATCAGATTTTGCCATCTATATCTCTCCGGGACACCAGGGATACTGGATATTACCAGCTATATCTCTCCAGGACACCGGATATCAGATATTGCCAGCTATATCTCTCCACTACACCAGGAATACCGGATATTACCAGCTATATCTCTCCAGGACACCAGGGATACCGGATATTACCAGCTATATCTCTCCAGGACACCAGGGATACCGGATATTACCAGCTATATCTCTCCAGGACACCAGGGAAAATGGATATTACCAGCTATATCTCTCCAGGACACCAGGGATACCGGATATTACCAGCTATATCTCTCCAGGACACCAGGGATACCGGATATTACCAGCTATATCTCTCCAGGACACCAGGGATACTGGATATTACCAGCTATATCTCTCCAGGACACCAGGGATACCGGATATTACCAGCTATATCTCTCCAGGACACCAGGGATACTGGATATTACCAGCTATATCTCTCCAGGACACCAGGGATCCTGGATATTACCAGCTATATCTCTCCAGGACACCAGGGATACTGGATATTATCAGCTATATCTCTCCAGGACACCAGGGATACTGGATATTACCAGCTATATCTCTCCAGGACACCAGGGATACTGGATATTACCAGCTATATCTCTCCGGGACACCAGGGATACTGGATATTACCAGCTATATCTCTCCAGGACACCAGGGATACTGGATATTACCAGCTATATCTCTCCAGGACACCAGGGATACCGGATATTACCAGCTATATCTCTCCAGGACACCAGGGATACCGGATATTACCAGCTATATCTCTCCAGGACACCAGGGAAAATGGATATTACCAGCTATATCTCTCCAGGACACCAGGGATACCGGATATTACCAGCTATATCTCTCCAGGACACCAGGGATAATGGATATTACCAGCTATATCTCTCCAGGACACCAGGGATACTGGATATTACCAGCTATATCTCTCCAGGACACCAGGGAAAATGGATATTACCAGCTATATCTCTCCAGGACACCAGGGAAAATGGATATTACCAGCTATATCTCTCCAGGACACCAGGGATACTGGATATTACCAGCTATATCTCTCCAGGACACCAGGGATAATGGATATTACCAGCTATATCTCTCCAGGACACCAGGGATACTGGATATTACCAGCTATATCTCTCCAGGACACCAGGGAAAATGGATATTACCAGCTATATCTCTCCAGGACACCAGGGATACTGGTTATTACCAGCTATATCTCTCCAGGACACCAGGGATAATGGATATTACCAGCTATATATCTCCAGGACACCAGGGATCCTGGATATTGCCAGCTATATCTCTCCAGGACACCAGGAATACTGGATATTACCAGCTATATCTCTCCAGGACACCAGGGATACCAGATATTACCACCTATATCTCTCCAGGACACCAGGGATAATGGATATTACCAGCTATATCTCTCCAGGACACCAGGGATACCGGATATTACCAGCTATATCTCTCCAGGACACCAGGGATACTGGATATTACCAGCTATATCTCTCCAGGACACCAGGGATACTGGATATTACCAGCTATATCTCTCCAGGACACCAGGGATACTGGATATTACCAGCTATATCTCTCCAGGACACCAGGGATACCGGATATTACCAGCTATATCTCTCCAGGACACCAGGGATACTGGATATTACCAGCTATATCTCTCCAGGACACCAGTGATACTGGATATTACCAGCTATATCTCTCCAAGACACCAGGGATACTGGATATTACCAGCTATATCTCTCCAGGACACCAGGGATACTGGATATTACCAGCTATATCTCTCCAGGACACCAGGGATACTGGATATTACCAGCTATATCTCTCCAGGACACCAGGCATACCGAATATTACCAGCTATATCTCTCCAGGACACCAGGCATACCGGATATTACCAGCTATATCTCTCCAGGACACCAGGGATCCTGGATATTACCAGCTATATCTCTCCAGGACACCAGGGATCCTGGATATTACCAGCTATATCTCTCCAGGACACCAGGGATCCTGGATATTGCCAGCTATATCTCTCCAGGACACCAGGGATACTGGATATTACCAGCTATATCTCTCCAGGACACCAGGGATACTGGATATTACCAGCTATATCTCTCCAGGACACCAGGGATACTGGATATTACCAGCTATATCTCTCCAGGACACAAGGAATACCGGATATTACCAGCTATATCTCTCCAGGACACCAGGGATACTGGATATTACCAGCTATATCTCTCCAGGACACCAGGGATACTGGATATTACCAGCTATATCTCTCCAGGACACCAGGGATACTGGATATTACCAGCTATATCCCTCCAGGACACCAGGGATACTGGATATTACCAGCTATATCTCTCCAGGACACCAGAGATAATGGATATTACCAGCTATATCTCTCCAGGACACCAGGGATACTGGATATTACCAGCTGTATCCCTCCAGGACACCAGGGATACCGGATATTACCAGCTATATCTCTCCAGGACACCAGGGATACTAGATATTACCAGCTATATCTCTCCAGGACACCAGGGATACTGGATATTACCAGCTATATCTCTCCAGGACACCAGGGATACCGGATATTACCAGCTATATCTCTCCAGGACACCAGGGATAATGGATATTACCAGCTATATCTCTCCAGGACACCAGGGATACCGGATATTACCAGCTATATCTCTCCAGGACACCAGGGAAAATGGATATTACCAGCTATATCTCTCCAGGACACCAGGGATACTGGATATTACCAGCTATATCTCTCCAGGACACCAGGGATAATGGATATTACCAGCTATATCTCTCCAGGACACCAGGGATACTGGATATTACCAGCTATATCTCTCCGGGACACCAGGGATACCGGATATTACCAGCTATATCTCTCCAGGACACCAGGGATCCTGGATATTGCCAGCTAGATCTCTCCAGGACACCAGGGATACTGGATATTACCAGCTATATCTCTCCAGGACACCAGGGATACTGGATATTACCAGCTATATCTCTCCAGGACACCAGAGATACTGGATATTACCAGCTATATCTCTCCAGGACACCAGAGATACTGGATATTACCAGCTATATCTCTCCAGGACACCAGGGATACTGGATATTACCAGCTATATCTCTCCAGGACACCAGGGATAATGGATATTACCAGCTATATCTCTCCAGGACACCAGGGATACCGGATATTACCAGCTATATCTCTCCAGGACACCAGGGATACTGGATATTACCAGCTATATCTCTCCAGGACACCAGGGCTACCGGATATTACCAGCTATATCTCTCCAGGACACCAGGGATACTGGATATTACCAGCTATATCTCTCCAGGACACCAGGGATACTGGATATTACCAGCTATATCTCTCCAGGACACCAGGGATACTGGATATTACCAGCTATAGCTCTCCAGGACACCAGGGATACCGGATATTACCAGCTATATCTCTCCAGGACACCAGGGATAATGGATATTACCAGCTATATCTCTCCAGGACACCAGGGATACTGGATATTACCAGCTATATCTCTCCGGGACACCAGGGATACCGGATATTACCAGCTATATCTCTCCAGGACACCAGGGATCCTGGATATTGCCAGCTAGATCTCTCCAGGACACCAGGGATACTGGATATTACCAGCTATATCTCTCCAGGACACCAGGGATACTGGATATTACCAGCTATATCTCTCCAGGACACCAGAGATACTGGATATTACCAGCTATATCTCTCCAGGACACCAGAGATACTGGATATTACCAGCTATATCTCTCCAGGACACCAGGGATACTGGATATTACCAGCTATATCTCTCCAGGACACCAGGGATAATGGATATTACCAGCTATATCTCTCCAGGACACCAGGGATACTGGATATTACCAGCTATATCTCTCCAGGACACCAGGGATACTGGATATTACCAACTATATCTCTCCAGGACACCAGGGCTACCGGATATTACCAGCTATATCTCTCCAGGACACCAGGGATACTGGATATTACCAGCTATATCTCTCCAGGACACCAGGGATACCGGATATTACCAGCTATATCTCTCCAGGACACCAGGGATACTGGATATTACCAGCTATATCTCTCCGGGACACCAGGGATACTGGATATTACCAGCTATATCTCTCCAGGACACCAGGGATACCGGATATTACCAGCTATATCTCTCCAGGACACCAGGGATACTGGATATTACCAGCTATATCTCTCCGGGACACCAGGGCTACCGAATATTACCAGCTATATCTCTCCAGGACACCAGGGATACTGGATATTACCAGCTATATCTCTCCAGGATACCAGGGATACTGGATATTACCAGCTATATCTCTCCAGGACACCAGGGATACTGGATATTACCAGCTATATCTCTCCAGGACACCAGGGATACCGGATATTACCAGCTATTTCTCTCCAGGACACCAGGGATACTGGATATTACCAGCTAAATCTCTCTAGACCACCAGGGATCCTGGATATTACCAGCTATATCTCTCCAGGACACCAGGGATACTGGATATTACCAGCTATATCTCTCCAGGACACCAGGGATACTGGATATTACCAGCTATATCTCTCCAGGACACCAGGGATACTGGATATTACCAGCTATATCTCTCCAGGACACCAGGGATACTGGATATTGCCAGCTATATCTCTCCAGGACACCAGGGATACTGGATATTACCAACTATATCTCTCCAGGACACCAGGGATACCGGATATTACCAGCTATATCTCTCCAGGACACCAAGGATAATGGATATTGCCAGCTATATCTCTCTAGGACACCATGGATACCGGATATTACCAGCTATATCTCTCCAGGACACCAGGGATACTGGATATTACCAGCTATATCTCTCCAGGACACCAGGGATACCGGATATTACCAGCTATATCTCTCCAGGACACCAGGGATACCGGATATTACCAGCTATATATCTCTAGGACACCAGGGATACTGGATATTACCAGCTATATCTCTCTAGGACACCAGGGATAATGGATATTACCAGCTATATCTCTCCAGGACACCAGGGATACTGGATATTACCAGCTATATCTCTCCAGGACACCAGGGATACTGGATATTACCAGCTATATCTCTCCAGGACACCAGGGAAAATGGATATTACCAGCTATATCTCTCCAGGACACCAGGGATACTGGATATTACCAGCTATATCTCTCCAGGACACCAGGGATACTGGATATTACCAGCTATATCTCTCCAGGACACCAGGGATACCAGATATTACCAGCTATATCTCTCCAGGACACCAGGGATACTGGATATTACCAGCTATATCTCTCCGGGACACCAGGGATACTGGATATTACCAGCTATATCTCTCCAGGACACCAGGGATACTGGATATTACCAGCTATATCTCTCCGGGACACCAGGGATACTGGATATTACCAGCTATATCTCTCCGGGACACCAGGGATACCGGATATTACCAGCTATATCTCTCCAGGACACCAGGGATACTGGATATTACCAGCTATATCTCTCCAGGACACCAGGGATACTGGATATTACCAGCTACATCTCTCCAGGACACCAGGGATAATGGATATTACCAGCTATATCTCTCCGGGACACCAGGGATACTGGATATTACCAGCTATATCTCTCCGGGACACCAGGGATACTGCAGGTTACAATCTCTGCGGTGAATACTGACACATAGAGTTCTGGGAATTGCTGTTATTGTAGTATACGTCGTGGGTAGTTTATGTAATTTATTCCGTACTTCCCCTTTAAGTGATGCCGCCCGTCCTGATCACTATTTGTTTTCTTGTATAACATGAGCTTATTATAAAGGACTTTACGCCCGGAGGAGCCGACGGCGGAGATTAAGGAGGCTCGTGGAGGCTGCTCATTAGAGGCCGAGACGCTCAGGAGCTCAGTGGGAGAACATTCATCCAATTATCAGGGAACTTCTGCAGATTCTTGCTCTTCTCTTTCCCAGTGCAGTGCCCCTCACATCCTCTAGATGTCACTGTTTACACTGGAATCCTGCAGCAAACAGTGATACATTGTGTCAGGAAACCTCAGCATTCCATCCAGCATTCTATGCATCTGATTGGCTGGTGCAGATAAGCAGGGGCGGGGCTCTGATATCCCCCAGGGAGAGGCAATAAGTGCTCGGGGGTGTTGTGTTATCATGTGAGGGAGGTTTGGGGGTAACGTCGCTCCAGTGTTACATATGGTCACTCTCCGATGACGTCCTCCGGGCACTGCTTCTTCTCTTGTCGTTGCATCTCCTTTATGGTAATATTTGTTTATTTGTAAATCATAGAATATAACCGTTAGATTTTTGTGCCGCCAGATGGTGCTGCGCCGTGCTGTGCTGCGCCGTTCTGTGCCGTGCTGTGCTGTGCTGCGCCGTTCTGTGCCGTGCTGTGCTGCTCCGTGCTGTGCTGCGCCGTGCTGTGCCGTGCTGTGCTGTGTTGCGCAGTGCTGTGCCGTGCTGTGCTGCGCCGTGCTGTGCTGCGCCGTGCTGTGCTGCGCCGTGCTGTGCCGTGCTGTGCTGCGCCGTGCTGTGCTGCGCCGTGCTGTGCCGTGCTGTGCTGTGTTGCGCAGTGCTGTGCCGTGCTGTGCTGCGCCGTGCTGTGCTGCGCCGTGCTGTGCTGCGCCGTGCTGTGCCGTGCTGTGCTGCGCCGTGCTGTGCTGCGCCGTGCTGTGCCGTGCTGTGCTGTGTTGCGCAGTGCTGTGCCGTGCTGTGCTGCGCCGTGCTGTGCCGTGCTGTGTTGCCCAGTGCTGTGCCGTGCTGTGCTGCGCCGTGCTGTGCCGTGCTGTGCTGCGCCGTGCTGTGCCGTGCTGTGCTGCGCCGTGCTGTGCTGCTCCGTGCTGTGCTGCGCCATGCTGTGCCGTGCTGTGTTGCGCAGTGCTGTGCCATGCTGTGCTGCGCCGTGCTGTGCCGTGCTGTGCTGCGCCGTGCTGTGCTGCGCCGTTCTGTGCCGTGCTGCGCCGTGCTGTGCTGTGCTGCGCCGTGCTGTGCCGTGCTGTGCTGCGCAGTGCTGTGCCGTGCTGTGCTGCGCCGTGCTGTGCCGTGCTGTGCTGCGCCGTGCTGTGCTGCGCCGTGCTGTGCCGTGCTGTGCTGTGCTGTGCTGTGCTGTGCTGACAATGCGCCATCTGGTGGCCAAAAGTGTAACATTGATGGATTAATTTCCAGGAAAGGGTTTTCTTCTCCACAAGTAGTGAGAGCTGCAACATCATCATCATCATTCAGACGACCTGTCGACGGGGTGGAATGCCCCTTTAAATTTACTATTCCTCTGGTTACAGGGATCAGCCGTTCTCGATCGCTGCGCGGCATACATTCATTACGATGAGCTCCGCCGTCACCGGACGCTTTTATTTGTGACATCGAGACGGGAGCGGAGGCCGTGATCAAAGCAGATGAAAATGGACGAGGAGCAGATTACTGCCGGTGGTGGGGTTACTGGAGCGCGGAGAACATCTCTCATTAATTAGCATGAAAGGCGCCTGGAAGAGAAGAGGAAGCCATAAAGGGGAAGACTCCATGTAATGACCCCCCACCCCTGTAACCTCTGCAGTGTGTGGTGTATGGTCTGAGCACTGACAGGCGGACCCCCCACCCCTGTAACCTCTGCAGTGTGTGGTGTATGGTCTGAGCACTGACAGGCAGACCCCCACCCCTGTACCTCTGCAGTGTGCGGTGTATGGTCTGAGCACTGACAGGCGGACCCCCCACCCCTGTAACCTCTGCAGTGTGTGGTGTATGGTCTGAGCACTGACAGGCAGACCCCCCACCCCTGTAACCTCTGCAGTGTGTGGTGTATGGTCTGAGCACTGACAGGAGGACCCCCACCCCTGTAACCTCTGCAGTGTGCGGTGTATGGTCTGAGCACTGACAGGCGGACCCCCCACCCCTGTAACCTCTGCAGTGTGTGGTGTATGGTCTGAGCACTGACAGGCGGACCCCCCCACCCCTGTAACCTCTGCAGTGTGCGGTGTATGGTCTGAGCACTGACAGGCGGACCCCCCCCCCTGTAACCTCTGCAGTGTGTGGTGTATGGTCTGAGCACTGACAGACGACCCCCCCACCCCTGTAACCTCTGCAGTGTGTGGTGTATGGTCTGAGCACTGACAGGAGGACCCCCACCCCTGTAACCTCTGCAGTGTGCGGTGTATGGTCTGAGCACTGACAGGCGGACCCCCCACCCCTGTAACCTCTGCAGTGTGCGGTGTATGGTCTGAGCACTGACAGGCGGACCCCCCCCCCCTGTAACCTCTGCAGTGTGTGGTGTATGGTCTGAGCACTGACAGGCGACCCCCCACCCCTGTAACCTCTGCAGTGTGCGGTGTATGGTCTGAGCACTGACAGGCGGACCCCCCACCCCTGTAACCTCTGCAGTGTGCGGTGTATGGTCTGAGCACTGACAGGCGGACCCCCCACCCCTGTAACCTCTGCAGTGTGTGGTGTATGGTCTGAGCACTGACAGGCGGACCCCCCACCCCTGTAACCTCTGCAGTGTGCGGTGTATGGTCTGAGCACTGACAGGCGACCCCCCACCCCTGTAACCTCTGCAGTGTGTGGTGTATGGTCTGAGCACTGACAGGCGGACCCCCCCACCCCTGTAACCTCTGCAGTGTGCGGTGTATGGTCTGAGCACTGACAGGCGGACCCCCCCCCCTGTAACCTCTGCAGTGTGTGGTGTATGGTCTGAGCACTGACAGGCGGACCCCCCCACCCCTGTAACCTCTGCAGTGTGTGGTGTATAGTCTGAGCACTGACAGGCGGACCCCCCCACCCCTGTAACCTCTGCAGTGTGTGGTGTATGGTCTGAGCACTGACAGGAGGACCCCCCACCCCTGTAACCTCTGCAGTGTGTGGTGTATGGTCTGAGCACTGACAGACGACCCCCCACCCCTGTAACCTCTGCAGTGTGCGGTGTATGGTCTGAGCACTGACAGACGACCCCCCACCCCTGTAACCTCTGCAGTGTGCAGTGTATGGTCTGAGCACTGACAGGCGACCCCCCACCCCTGTAACCTCTGCAGTGTGTGGTGTATGGTCTGAGCACTGACAGGCGGACTCCCCACCCCTGTAACCTCTGCAGTGTGCAGTGTATGGTCTGAGCACTGACAGGCGGACCCCCCACCCCTGTAACCTCTGCAGTGTGTGGTGTATGGTCTGAGTACTGACAGGCGGACCCCCCCCCTGTAACCTCTGCAGTGTGTGGTGTATGGTCTGAGCACTGACAGGCGGACCCCCCCACCCCTGTAACCTCTGCAGTGTATGGTCTGAGCACTGACAGACGACCCCCCACCCCTGTAACCTCTGCAGTGTGTGGTGTATGGTCTGAGCACTGACAGGAGGACCCCCCACCCCTGTAACCTCTGCAGTGTATGGTCTGAGCACTGACAGACGACCCCCCACCCCTGTAACCTCTGCAGTGTGTGGTGTATGGTCTGAGCACTGACAGGCGGACCCCCCACCCCTGTAACCTCTGCAGTGTGTGGTGTATGGTCTGAGCACTGACAGGCGGACCCCCCACCCCTGTAACCTCTGCAGTGTGCGGTGTATGGTCTGAGCACTGACAGGCGGACCCTCCACCCCTGTAACCTCTGCAGTGTGCAGTGTATGGTCTGAGCACTGACAGGCGGACCCCCCACCCCTGTAACCTCTGCAGTGTGTGGTGTATGGTCTGAGTACTGACAGGCGGACCCCCCCCCCCTGTAACCTCTGCAGTGTGTGGTGTATGGTCTGAGCACTGACAGGCGGACCCCCCCACCCCTGTAACCTCTGCAGTGTATGGTCTGAGCACTGACAGACGACCCCCCACCCCTGTAACCTCTGCAGTGTGTGGTGTATGGTCTGAGCACTGACAGACGACCCCCCACCCCTGTAACCTCTGCAGTGTGTGGTGTATGGTCTGAGCACTGACAGGAGGACCCCCCACCCCTGTAACCTCTGCAGTGTGTGGTGTATGGTCTGAGCACTGACAGGCGACCCCCCACCCCTGTATCCTCTGCAGTGTGTGGTGTATGGTCTGAGCACTGACAGGCGACCCCCCCCCACCCCTGTAACCTCTGCAGTGTGCGGTGTATGGTCTGAGCACTGACAGGCGGACCCCCCACCCCTGTAACCTCTGCAGTGTGTGGTGTATGGTCTGAGCACTGACAGGCGGACCCCCCACCCCTGTAACCTCTGCAGTGTGTGGTGTATGGTCTGAGCACTGACAGGCGGACCCCCCATCCCTGTAACCTCTGCAGTGTGCGGTGTATGGTCTGAGCACTGACAGGCGGACCCCCCACCCCTGTAACCTCTGCAGTGTGCGGTGTATGGTCTGAGCACTGACAGGCGGACCCCCCACCCCTGTAACCTCTGCAGTGTGCGGTGTATGGTCTGAGCACTGACAGGCGACCCCCCACCCCTGTAACCTCTGCAGTGTATAGTGTATGGTCTGAGCACTGACAGGCGGACCCCCCACCCCTGTAACCTCTGCAGTGTGTGGTGTATGGTCTGAGCACTGACAGGAGGACCCCCACCCCTGTAACCTCTGCAGTGTGCGGTGTATGGTCTGAGCACTGACAGGCGGACCCCCCACCCCTGTAACCTCTGCAGTGTGTGGTGTATGGCATGAGCACTGACAGGCGGACCCCCCACCCCTGTAACCTCTGCAGTGTGCAGTGTATGGTCTGAGCACTGACAGGCGACCCCCCACCCCTGTAACCTCTGCAGTGTGCGGTGTATGGTCTGAGCACTGACAGGCGGACCCCCCACCCCTGTAACCTCTGCAGTGTATGGTCTGAGCACTGACAGGCGGACCCTCCACCCCTGTATCCTCTGCAGTGTATAGTGTATGGTCTGAGCACTGACAGGCGGACCCCCCACCCCTGTAACCTCTGCAGTGTGCGGTGTATGGTCTGAGCACTGACAGGCGGACCCCCACCCCTGTAACCTCTGCAGTGTGCGGTGTATGGTCTGAGCACTGACAGGCGGACCTCCCACCCCTGTAACCTCTGCAGTGTGCGGTGTATGGTCTGAGCACTGACAGGCGGACCCCCCACCCCTGTAACCTCTGCAGTGTGTGGTGTATGGTCTGAGCACTGACAGGCGGACCCCCACCCCTGTACCTCTGCAGTGTGCGGTGTATGGTCTGAGCACTGACAGGCGGACCCCCCACCCCTGTAACCTCTGCAGTGTGTGGTGTATGGTCTGAGCACTGACAGGCGGACCCCCCACCCCTGTAACCTCTGCAGTGTGTGGTGTATGGTCTGAGCACTGACAGGCAGACCCCCCACCCCTGTAACCTCTGCATTGTGTGGTGTATGGTCTGAGCACTGACAGGCGGACCCCCCACCCCTGTAACCTCTGCAGTGTGTGGTGTATGGTCTGAGCACTGACAGGCGGACCCCCCACCCCTGTAACCTCTGCAGTGTGCGGTGTATGGTCTGAGCACTGACAGGCGGACCTCCCACCCCTGTAACCTCTGCAGTGTGCGGTGTATGGTCTGAGCACTGACAGGCGGACCCCCCACCCCTGTAACCTCTGCAGTGTGTGGTGTATGGTCTGAGCACTGACAGGCGGACCCCCACCCCTGTACCTCTGCAGTGTGCGGTGTATGGTCTGAGCACTGACAGGCGGACCCCCCACCCCTGTAACCTCTGCAGTGTGTGGTGTATGGTCTGAGCACTGACAGGCGGACCCCCCACCCCTGTAACCTCTGCAGTGTGTGGTGTATGGTCTGAGCACTGACAGGCGGACCCCCCACCCCTGTAACCTCTGCAGTGTGTGGTGTATGGTCTGAGCACTGACAGGCGGACCCCCCACCCCTGTAACCTCTGCACTGTGTGGTGTATGGTCTGAGCACTGACAGGCGGACCCCCCACCCCTGTAACCTCTGCAGTGTGTGGTGTATGGTCTGAGCACTGACAGGCGGACCCCCCACCCCTGTAACCTCTGCAGTGTGCGGTGTATGGTCTGAGCACTGACAGGCGGACCCCCCACCCCTGTAACCTCTGCTGTGTGCGGTGTATGGTCTGAGCACTGACAGGCGGACCCCCCACCCCTGTAACCTCTGCTGTGTGCGGTGTATGGTCTGAGCACTGACAGGCGGACCCCCCACCCCTGTATCCTCTGCAGTGTGTGGTGTATGGTCTGATCACTGACAGGCGGACCCCCCACCCCTGTAACCTCTGCTGTGTGCGGTGTATGGTCTGAGCACTGACAGGCGGACCCCCCACCCCTGTATCCTCTGCAGTGTGTGGTGTATGGTCTGAGCACTGACAGGCGGACCCCCACCCCTGTAACCTCTGCAGTGTGTGGTGTATGGTCTGCACTGACAAGCGTATATCCCCCCACCCCTTTACTCAATGCCACATTTTGGTGCACCGTCCCTTTAAGAAAGCATTGGCTGAGAAGGAGCAGTGAGGAGGTGCGGTATAATTATACCGCTATTATATGATGATTGATGGCAGGTGAAAGCCGCACTGATGCGCCAAGTGCAAGAGTCACCGCTAATTAATTGGCAGCAGCGCAAGTGTTCACTTCATTACCGCGCACAGATGGGGGACATTATCAATTACCGGAGGAGGGGGGGGAATGGCCCTTTAAGGGATAGCGACACCAACATAGTGGAAACAGAGACCCCAAAGAATAAATGTAGCTGCACCCACATATCCTGTATAATACTGGTATCTTCTTATGTGACCCCCAGCAGCACAGAGTATTTCAGGAGAGGAGAGCACTGACCTTATAGGAGGACACAGAGATACATAGAGGAAGGAGCAGGTCCCAGCAGCACAGAGTATTTCAGGAGAGGAGAGCGCTGATCTTATAGGAGGACACAGAGATACATAGAGGAAGGAGCAGGTCCCAGCAGCACAGAGTATTTCAGGAGAAGAGAGTGCTGATCTTATAGGAGGACACAGAGATACATAGAGGAAGGAGCAGGTCCCAGCAGCACAGAGTATTTCAGGAGAGGAGAACACTGACCTTATAGGAGGACACAGAGATACATAGAGGAAGGAGCAGGTCCCAGCAGCACAGAGTATTTCAGGAGAGGAGAGCGCTGATCTTATAGGAGGACACAGAGATACATAGAGGAAGGAGCAGGTCCCAGCAGCACAGAGTATTTCAGGAGAGGAGAGCGCTGATCTTATAGGAGGACACAGAGATACATAGAGGAAGGAGCAGGTCCCAGCAGCACAGAGTATTTCAGGAGAAGAGAACACTGATCTTATAGGAGGACACAAAGATACATAGAGGAAGGAGCAGGTCCCTGCAGCACAGAGTATTTCAGGAGAAGAGAACACTGATCTTATAGGAGGACACAGAGATACAGAGGAAGGAGCAGGTCCCAGCAGCACAGAGTATTTCAGGAGAGGAGAGCGCTGATCTTATAGGAGGACACAGAGATACAGAGGAAGGAGCAGGTCCCAGCAGCACAGAGTATTTCAGGAGAGGAGAGCGCTGATCTTATAGGAGGACACAGAGATACATAGAGGAAGGAGCAGGTCCCAGCAGCACAGAGTATTTCAGGAGAGGAGAGCACTGATCTTATAGGAGGACACAAAGATACATAGAGGAAGGAGCAGGACCCAGCAGCACAGAGTATTTCAGGAGAGGAGAGCGCTGATCTTATAGGAGGACACAGAGATACACAGAGGAAGGAGCAGGTCCCAGCAGCACAGAGTATTTCAGGAGAGGAGAGCACTGATCTTATAGGAGGTCACAGAGATACATAGAGGAAGGAGCAGGCCCCAGCAGCACAGAGTATTTCAGGAGAGGAGAGCACTGATCTTATAAGAGGTCACAGAGATACATAGAGGAAGGAGCAGGTCCCAGCAGCACAGAGTATTTCAGGAGAGGAGAGCGCTGATCTTATAGGAGGACACAGAGATACATAGAGGAAGGAGCAGGTCCCAGCAGCACAGAGTATTTCAGGAGAGGAGAGCACTGATCTTATAAGAGGTCACAGAGATACATAGAGGAAGGAGCAGGTCCCAGCAGCACAGAGTATTTCAGGAGAGGAGAGCGCTGATCTTATAGGAGGACACAGAGATACAGAGGAAGGAGCAGGTCCCAGCAGCACAGAGTATTTCAGGAGAGGAGAGCGCTGATCTTATAGGAGGACACAGAGATACAGAGGAAGGAGCAGGTCCCAGCAGCACAGAGTATTTCAGGAGAGGAGAGCACTGATCTTATAGGAGGACACAGAGATACATAGAGGAAGGAGCGGGACCCAGCAGCACAGAGTATTTCAGGAGAGGACAGCGCTGATCTTATAGGAGGACACAGAGATACAGAGGAAGGAGCAGGTCCCAGCAGCACAGAGTATTTCAGGAGAGGAGAGCACTGATCTTATAGGACGACACAGAGATACATAGAGGAAGGAGCAGGTCCCAGCAGCACAGAGTATTTCAGGAGAGGAGAGCGCTGATCTTATAGGAGGACACAGAGATACATAGAGGAAGGAGCAGGTCCCAGCAGCACAGAGTATTTCAGGAGAGGAGAGCGCTGATCTTATAGGAGGTCACAGAGATACATAGAGGAAGGAGAAGGTCCCAGCAGCACAGAGTATTTCAGGAGAGGAGAGCACTGATCTTATAGGAGGACACAGAGATACATAGAGGAAGGAGCAGGTCCCAGCAGCACAGAGTATTTCAGGAGAGGAGAGCGCTGATCTTATAGGAGGACAAGGAGATACATAGAGGAAGGAGCAGGACCCAGCAGCACAGAGTATTTCAGGAGAGGAGAGCACTGATCTTATAGGAGGACACAGAGATACATAGAGGAAGGAGCAGGTCCCAGCAGCACAGAGTATTTCAGGAGAGGAGAGCACTGATCTTATAGGAGGACACAGAGATACATAGAGGAAGGAGCAGGTCCCAGCAGCACAGAGTATTTCAGGAGAGGAGAGCACTGATCTTATAGGAGGACATAGAGATATATAGAGGAAGGAGCAGGTCCCAGCAGCACAGAGTATTTCAGGAGAGGAGAGCACTGATCTTATAGGAGGACACAGAGATACAGAGGAAGGAGCAGGTCCCAGCAGCACAGAGTATTTCAGGAGAGGAGAGCGCTCATCTTATAGGAGGACACAGAGATACATAGAGGAAGGAGCAGGTCCCAGCAGCACAGAGTATTTCAGGAGAGGAGAGCACTGATCTTATAGGAGGTCACAGAGATACATAGAGGAAGGAGCAGGTCCCAGCAGCACAGAGTATTTCAGGAGAGGAGAGCACTGATCTTATAGGAGGACATAGAGATATATAGAGGAAGGAGCAGGTCCCAGCAGCACAGAGTATTTCAGGAGAGGAGAGCACTGATCTTATAGGAGGACACAGAGATACAGAGGAAGGAGCAGGTCCCAGCAGCACAGAGTATTTCAGGAGAGGAGAGCGCTCATCTTATAGGAGGACACAGAGATACATAGAGGAAGGAGCAGGTCCCAGCAGCACAGAGTATTTCAGGAGAGGAGAGCACTGATCTTATAGGAGGACACAGAGATACAGAGGAAGGAGCAGGACCCAGCAGCACAGAGTATTTCAGGAGAGGAGAGCGCTGATCTTATAGGAGGACACAGAGATACATAGAGGAAGGAGCAGGCCCCAGCAGCACAGAGTATTTCAGGAGAGGAGAGCACTGATCTTATAGGACACAGAGATACATAGAGGAAGGAGCAGGTCCCAGCAGCACAGAGGATTTCAGGAGAGGAGAGCACTGATCTTATAAGACACAGAGATACATAGAGGAAGGAGCAGGACCCAGCAGCACAGAGTATTTCAGGAGAGGAGAGCACTGATCTTATAAGAGGTCACAGAGATACATAGAGGAAGGAGCAGGTCCCAGCAGCACAGAGTATTTCAGGAGAGGAGAGCGCTGATCTTATAGGAGGACACAGAGATACATAGAGGAAGGAGCAGGTCCCAGCAGCACAGAGTATTTCAGGAGAGGAGAGCACTGATCTTATAAGAGGTCACAGAGATACATAGAGGAAGGAGCAGGTCCCAGCAGCACAGAGTATTTCAGGAGAGGAGAGCGCTGATCTTATAGGAGGACACAGAGATACAGAGGAAGGAGCAGGTCCCAGCAGCACAGAGTATTTCAGGAGAGGAGAGCGCTGATCTTATAGGAGGACACAGAGATACAGAGGAAGGAGCAGGTCCCAGCAGCACAGAGTATTTCAGGAGAGGAGAGCACTGATCTTATAGGAGGACACAGAGATACATAGAGGAAGGAGCGGGACCCAGCAGCACAGAGTATTTCAGGAGAGGACAGCGCTGATCTTATAGGAGGACACAGAGATACAGAGGAAGGAGCAGGTCCCAGCAGCACAGAGTATTTCAGGAGAGGAGAGCACTGATCTTATAGGACGACACAGAGATACATAGAGGAAGGAGCAGGTCCCAGCAGCACAGAGTATTTCAGGAGAGGAGAGCGCTGATCTTATAGGAGGACACAGAGATACATAGAGGAAGGAGCAGGTCCCAGCAGCACAGAGTATTTCAGGAGAGGAGAGCGCTGATCTTATAGGAGGTCACAGAGATACATAGAGGAAGGAGAAGGTCCCAGCAGCACAGAGTATTTCAGGAGAGGAGAGCACTGATCTTATAGGAGGACACAGAGATACATAGAGGAAGGAGCAGGTCCCAGCAGCACAGAGTATTTCAGGAGAGGAGAGCGCTGATCTTATAGGAGGACAAGGAGATACATAGAGGAAGGAGCAGGACCCAGCAGCACAGAGTATTTCAGGAGAGGAGAGCACTGATCTTATAGGAGGACACAGAGATACATAGAGGAAGGAGCAGGTCCCAGCAGCACAGAGTATTTCAGGAGAGGAGAGCACTGATCTTATAGGAGGACACAGAGATACATAGAGGAAGGAGCAGGTCCCAGCAGCACAGAGTATTTCAGGAGAGGAGAGCACTGATCTTAAAGGAGGACACAGAGATACATAGAGGAAGGAGCAGGTCCCAGCAGCACAGAGTATTTCAGGAGAGGAGAGCGCTGATCTTATAGGAGGACAAGGAGATACATAGAGGAAGGAGCAGGTCCCAGCAGCACAGAGTATTTCAGGAGAGGAGAGCGCTGATCTTATAGGAGGACACAGACATACAGAGGAAGGAACAGGTCCCAGCAGCACAGAGTATTTCAGGAGAGGAGAGCACTGATCTTATAGGAGGTCACAGAGATACAGAGGAAGGAGCAGGTCCCAGCAGCACAGAGTATTTCAGGAGAGGAGAGCACTGATCTTATAGGAGGACACAGAGATACATAGAGAAAGGAGCAGGTCCCAGCAGCACAGAGTATTTCAGGAGAAGAGAGCACTGATCTTATAGGAGGACACAGAGATACATAGAGGAAGGAGCAGGACCCAGCAGCACAGAGTATTTCAGGAGAAGAGAGCACTGATCTTATAGGAGGACACAGAGATACATAGAGGAAGGAGCAGGTCCCAGCAGCACAGAGTATTTCAGGAGAGGAGAGCACTGATCTTATAGGAGGACACAGAGATACAGAGGAAGGAGCAGGTCCCTGCAGCACAGAGTATTTCAGGAGAGGAGAGCACTGATCTTATAGGAGGACACAGAGATACAGAGGAAGGAGCAGGACCCAGCAGCACAGAGTATTTCAGGAGAGGACAGCACTGATCTTATAGGAGGACACAGAGATACATAGAGGAAGGAGCAGGTCCCAGCAGCACAGAGTATTTCAGGAGAGGAGAGCACTGATCTTATAGGAGGACACAAAGATACACAGAGAAAGGAGCAGGTCCCAGCAGCACAGAGTATTTCAGGAGAGGAGAGCACTGATCTTATAGGACACAGAGATACAGAGGAAGGAGCAGGTCCCAGCAGCACAGAGTATTTCAGGAGAGGAGAGCACTGATCTTATAGGAGGACACAGAGATACAGAGGAAGGAGCAGGACCCAGCAGCACAGAGTATGTCAGGAGAGGAGAGCACTGATCTTATAGGAGGACACAGAGATACAGAGGAAGGAGCAGGTCCCTGCAGCACAGAGTATTTCAGGAGAGGAGAGCGCTGATCTTATAGGAGGACACAGAGATACATAGAGGAAGGAGCAGGTCCCAGCAGCACAGAGGATTTCAGGAGAGGAGAGCACTGATCTTATAGGACACAGAGATACATAGAGGAAGGAGCAGGTCCCAGCAGCACAGAGTATTTCAGGAGAGGAGAGCACTGATCTTATAAGAGGTCACAGAGATACATAGAGGAAGGAGCAGGTCCCAGCAGCACAGAGTATTTCAGGAGAGGAGAGCGCTGATCTTATAGGAGGACACAGAGATACAGAGGAAGGAGCAGGTCCCAGCAGCACAGAGTATTTCAGGAGAGGAGAGCGCTGATCTTATAGGAGGACACAGAGATACAGAGGAAGGAGCAGGTCCCAGCAGCACAGAGTATTTCAGGAGAGGAGAGCACTGATCTTATAGGAGGACACAGAAATACATAGAGGAAGGAGCAGGACCCAGCAGCACAGAGTATTTCAGGAGAGGAGAGCACTGATCTTATAGGAGGTCACAGAGATACAGAGGAAGGAGCGGGACCCAGCAGCACAGAGTATTTCAGGAGAGGAGAGCGCTGATCTTATAGGAGGACACAGAGATACAGAGGAAGGAGCAGGTCCCAGCAGCACAGAGTATTTCAGGAGAGGAGAGCGCTGATCTTATAGGAGGACACAGAGATACAGAGGAAGGAGCAGGTCCCAGCAGCACAGAGTATTTCAGGAGAGGAGAGCGCTGATCTTATAGGAGGACACAGAGATACAGAGGAAGGAGCAGGTCCCAGCAGCACAGAGTATTTCAGGAGAGGAGAGCGCTGATCTTATAGGAGGACACAGAGATACAGAGGAAGGAGCAGGTCCCAGCAGCACAGAGTATTTCAGGAGAGGAGAGCGCTGATCTTATAGGAGGACACCGAGATACATAGAGGAAGGAGCAGGTCCCAGCAGCACAGAGTATTTCAGGAGAGCAGAGCACTGATCTTATAGGAGGTCATAGAGATACAGAGGAAGGAGCAGGACCCAGCAGCACAGAGTATTTCAGGAGAGGAGAGCACTGATCTTATAGGAGGACACAGAGATACATAGAGGAAGGAGCAGGTCCCAGCAGCACAGAGTATTTCAGGAGAGGAGAGCACTGATCTTATAGGAGGACACAGAGATACAGAGGAAGGAGCAGGTCCCAGCAGCACAGAGTATTTCAGGAGAGGAGAGCGCTGATCTTATAGGAGGACACAGAGATACATAGAGGAAGGAGCAGGTCCCAGCAGCACAGAGTATTTCAGGAGAGGAGAGCACTGATCTTATAGGAGGACACAGAGATACAGAGGAAGGAGCAGGTCCCAGCAGCACAGAGTATTTCAGGAGAGGAGAGCACTGATCTTATAGGAGGTCACAGAGATACAGAGGAAGGAGCAGGTCCCAGCAGCACAGAGTATTTCAGGAGAGGAGAGCACTGATCTTATAGGAGGACACAGAGATACATAGAGGAAGGAGCAGGTCCCAGCAGCACAGAGTATTTCAGGAGAGGAGAGCACTGATCTTATAGGAGGACACAGAGATACAGAGGAAGGAGCAGGTCCCAGCAGCACAGAGTATTTCAGGAGAGGAGAGCGCTGATCTTATAGGAGGACACAGAGATACATAGAGGAAGGAGCAGGTCCCAGCAGCACAGAGTATTTCAGGAGAGGAGAGCACTGATCTTATAGGAGGACACAGAGATATATAGAGGAAGGAGCAGGTCCCAGCAGCACAGAGTATTTCAGGAGAGGAGAGCACTGATCTTATAGGAGGTCACAGAGATACATAGAGGAAGGAGCAGGTCCCAGCAGCACAGAGTATTTCAGGAGAGGAGAGCACTGATCTTATAGGAGGTCACAGAGATACATAGAGGAAGGAGCAGGACCCAGCAGCACAGAGTATTTCAGAAGAGGAGAGCGCTGATCTTATAGGAGGACACAATGATATAGAGGAAGGAGCAGGTCCCAGCAGCACAGAGTATTTCAGGAGAGGAGAGCACTGATCTTATAGGAGGTCACAGAAATACAGAGGAAGCAGCAGGTCCCAGCAGCACAGAGTATTTCAGGATAGGAGAGCGCTGATCTTATAGGAGGACACAGAGATACAGAGGAAGGAGCAGGTCCCAGCAGCACAGAGTATTTCAGGAGAGGAGAGCACTGATCTTATAGGAGGACACAGAGATACAGAGAAAGGAGCAGGTCCCAGCAGCACAGAGTATTTCAGGAGAGGAGAGCACTGATCTTATAGGAAGACACAGAGATACAGAGGAAGGAGCAGGTCCCAGCAGCACAGAGTATTTCAGGAGAAGAGAGCACTGATCTTATAGGAGGACACAGAGATACATAGAGGAAGGAGCAGGTCCCAGCAGCACAGAGTATTTCAGGAGAGGAGAGCACTGATCTTATAGGAAGACACAGAGATACAGAGGAAGGAGCAGGACCCAGCAGCACAGAGTATTTCAGGAGAGGAGAGCACTGATCTTATAGGAAGACACAGAGATACAGAGGAAGGAGCAGGACCCAGCAGCACAGAGTATTTCAGGAGAGGAGAGCACTGATTTATAGGAGGACATAGAGATACAGAGGAAGGAGCAGGACTCAGCAGCACAGAGTATTTCAGGAGAGGATAGCACTGATCTTATAGGAGGTCACAGAGATACAGAGGAAGGAGCAGGTCCCAGCAGCACAGAGTATTTCAGGAGAGGAGAGCACTGATCTTATATGAGGACACAGAGATACAGAGGAAGGAGCAGTTCCCAGCAGCACAGAGTATTTCAGGAGAGGAGAGCACTGATCTTATAGGAGGACACAGAGATACAGAGGAAGGAGCAGGTCCCTGCAGCACAGAGTATTTCAGGAGAGGAGAGCACTGATCTTATAGGAGGACACAGAGATACAGAGGAAGGAGCAGGACCCAGCAGCACAGAGTATTTCAGGAGAGGACAGCACTGATCTTATAGGAGGACACAGAGATACATAGAGGAAGGAGCAGGTCCCAGCAGCACAGAGTATTTCAGGAGAGGAGAGCACTGATCTTATAGGAGGACACAAAGATACATAGAGAAAGGAGCAGGTCCCAGCAGCACAGAGTATTTCAGGAGAGGAGAGCACTGATCTTATAGGACACAGAGATACAGAGGAAGGAGCAGGTCCCAGCAGCACAGAGTATTTCAGGAGAGGAGAGCACTGATCTTATAGGAGGACACAGAGATACAGAGGAAGGAGCAGGACCCAGCAGCACAGAGTATGTCAGGAGAGGAGAGCACTGATCTTATAGGAGGACACAGAGATACAGAGGAAGGAGCAGGTCCCTGCAGCACAGAGTATTTCAGGAGAGGAGAGCGCTGATCTTATAGGAGGACACAGAGATACATAGAGGAAGGAGCAGGTCCCAGCAGCACAGAGGATTTCAGGAGAGGAGAGCACTGATCTTATAGGACACAGAGATACATAGAGGAAGGAGCAGGTCCCAGCAGCACAGAGTATTTCAGGAGAGGAGAGCACTGATCTTATAAGAGGTCACAGAGATACATAGAGGAAGGAGCAGGTCCCAGCAGCACAGAGTATTTCAGGAGAGGAGAGCGCTGATCTTATAGGAGGACACAGAGATACAGAGGAAGGAGCAGGTCCCAGCAGCACAGAGTATTTCAGGAGAGGAGAGCACTGATCTTATAGGAGGACACAGAGATACATAGAGGAAGGAGCGGGACCCAGCAGCACAGAGTATTTCAGGAGAGGAGAGCGCTGATCTTATAGGAGGACACAGAGATACAGAGGAAGGAGCAGGTCCCAGCAGCACAGAGTATTTCAGGAGAGGAGAGCGCTGATCTTATAGGAGGACACAGAGATACAGAGGAAGGAGCAGGTCCCAGCAGCACAGAGTATTTCAGGAGAGGAGAGCGCTGATCTTATAGGAGGACACCGAGATACATAGAGGAAGGAGCAGGTCCCAGCAGCACAGAGTATTTCAGGAGAGCAGAGCACTGATCTTATAGGAGGTCATAGAGATACAGAGGAAGGAGCAGGACCCAGCAGCACAGAGTATTTCAGGAGAGGAGAGCACTGATCTTATAGGAGGTCACAGAGATACAGAGGAAGGAGCAGGTCCCAGCAGCACAGAGTATTTCAGGAGAGGAGAGCACTGATCTTATAGGAGGACACAGAGATACATAGAGGAAGGAGCAGGTCCCAGCAGCACAGAGTATTTCAGGAGAGGAGAGCACTGATCTTATAGGAGGACACAGAGATACAGAGGAAGGAGCAGGTCCCAGCAGCACAGAGTATTTCAGGAGAGGAGAGCGCTGATCTTATAGGAGGACACAGAGATACATAGAGGAAGGAGCAGGTCCCAGCAGCACAGAGTATTTCAGGAGAGGAGAGCACTGATCTTATAGGAGGACACAGAGATACAGAGGAAGGAGCAGGTCCCAGCAGCACAGAGTATTTCAGGAGAGGAGAGCACTGATCTTATAGGAGGTCACAGAGATACATAGAGGAAGGAGCAGGTCCCAGCAGCACAGAGTATTTCAGGAGAGGAGAGCACTGATCTTATAGGAGGTCACAGAAATAC
This sequence comes from Anomaloglossus baeobatrachus, assembly GCF_048569485.1. Lineage (NCBI taxonomy): Eukaryota > Metazoa > Chordata > Amphibia > Anura > Aromobatidae > Anomaloglossus > Anomaloglossus baeobatrachus. The sequence continues at coordinate 593,077,161 of NC_134357.1, read as the reverse complement.
AGAGGAAGCAGCAGGTCCCAGCAGCACAGAGTATTTCAGAAGAGGAGAGCGCTGATCTTATAGGAGGACACAGACATACAGAGGAAGGAACAGGTCCCAGCAGCACAGAGTATTTCAGGATAGGAGAGTGCTGATCTTATAGGAGGACACAGAGATACAGAGGAAGGAGCAGGTCCCAGCAGCACAGAGTATTTCAGGAGAGGAGAGCACTGATCTTATAGGAGGACACAGAGATACAGAGAAAGGAGCAGATCCCAGCAGCACAGAGTATTTCAGGAGAGGAGAGCACTGATCTTATAGGAAGACACAGAGATACAGAGGAAGGAGCAGGTCCCAGCAGCACAGAGTATTTCAGGAGAAGAGAGCACTGATCTTATAGGAAGACACAGAGATACAGAGGAAGGAGCAGGACCCAGCAGCACAGAGTATTTCAGGAGAGGAGAGCACTGATTTATAGGAGGACATAGAGATACAGAGGAAGGAGCAGGACTCAGCAGCACAGAGTATTTCAGGAGAGGATAGCACTGATCTTATAGGAGGTCACAGAGATACAGAGGAAGGAGCAGGTCCCAGCAGCACAGAGTATTTCAGGAGAGGAGAGCACTGATCTTATATGAGGACACAGAGATACAGAGGAAGGAGCAGTTCCCAGCAGCACAGAGTATTTCAGGAGAGGAGAGCACTGATCTTATAGGAGGACACAGAGATACAGAGGAAGGAGCAGGTCCCTGCAGCACAGAGTATTTCAGGAGAGGAGAGCACTGATCTTATAGGAGGACACAGAGATACAGAGGAAGGAGCAGGACCCAGCAGCACAGAGTATTTCAGGAGAGGACAGCACTGATCTTATAGGAGGACACAGAGATACATAGAGGAAGGAGCAGGTCCCAGCAGCACAGAGTATTTCAGGAGAGGAGAGCACTGATCTTATAGGAGGACACAAAGATACATAGAGAAAGGAGCAGGTCCCAGCAGCACAGAGTATTTCAGGAGAGGAGAGCACTGATCTTATAGGACACAGAGATACAGAGGAAGGAGCAGGTCCCAGCAGCACAGAGTATTTCAGGAGAGGAGAGCACTGATCTTATAGGAGGACACAGAGATACAGAGGAAGGAGCAGGACCCAGCAGCACAGAGTATGTCAGGAGAGGAGAGCACTGATCCTATAGGAGGACACAGAGATACAGAGGAAGGAGCAGGTCCCTGCAGCACAGAGTATTTCAGGAGAGGAGAGCGCTGATCTTATAGGAGGACACAGAGATACATAGAGGAAGGAGCAGGTCCCAGCAGCACAGAGGATTTCAGGAGAGGAGAGCACTGATCTTATAGGACACAGAGATACATAGAGGAAGGAGCAGGTCCCAGCAGCACAGAGTATTTCAGGAGAGGAGAGCACTGATCTTATAAGAGGTCACAGAGATACATAGAGGAAGGAGCAGGTCCCAGCAGCACAGAGTATTTCAGGAGAGGAGAGCGCTGATCTTATAGGAGGACACAGAGATACAGAGGAAGGAGCAGGTCCCAGCAGCACAGAGTATTTCAGGAGAGGAGAGCGCTGATCTTATAGGAGGACACAGAGATACAGAGGAAGGAGCAGGTCCCAGCAGCACAGAGTATTTCAGGAGAGGAGAGCACTGATCTTATAGGAGGACACAGAGATACATAGAGGAAGGAGCGGGACCCAGCAGCACAGAGTATTTCAGGAGAGGAGAGCGCTGATCTTATAGGAGGACACAGAGATACAGAGGAAGGAGCAGGTCCCAGCAGCACAGAGTATTTCAGGAGAGGAGAGCGCTGATCTTATAGGAGGACACAGAGATACAGAGGAAGGAGCAGGTCCCAGCAGCACAGAGTATTTCAGGAGAGGAGAGCGCTGATCTTATAGGAGGACACCGAGATACATAGAGGAAGGAGCAGGTCCCAGCAGCACAGAGTATTTCAGGAGAGCAGAGCACTGATCTTATAGGACGTCATAGAGATACAGAGGAAGGAGCAGGACCCAGCAGCACAGAGTATTTCAGGAGAGGAGAGCACTGATCTTATAGGAGGTCACAGAGATACAGAGGAAGGAGCAGGTCCCAGCAGCACAGAGTATTTCAGGAGAGGAGAGCACTGATCTTATAGGAGGACACAGAGATACATAGAGGAAGGAGCAGGTCCCAGCAGCACAGAGTATTTCAGGAGAGGAGAGCACTGATCTTATAGGAGGACACAGAGATACAGAGGAAGGAGCAGGTCCCAGCAGCACAGAGTATTTCAGGAGAGGAGAGCGCTGATCTTATAGGAGGACACAGAGATACATAGAGGAAGGAGCAGGTCCCAGCAGCACAGAGTATTTCAGGAGAGGAGAGCACTGATCTTATAGGAGGACACAGAGATACAGAGGAAGGAGCAGGTCCCAGCAGCACAGAGTATTTCAGGAGAGGAGAGCACTGATCTTATAGGAGGTCACAGAGATACATAGAGGAAGGAGCAGGTCCCAGCAGCACAGAGTATTTCAGGAGAGGAGAGCACTGATCTTATAGGAGGTCACAGAGATGCATAGAGGAAGGAGCAGGTCCCAGCAGCACAGAGTATTTCAGGAGAGGAGAGCACTGATCTTATAGGAGGTCACAGAGATACATAGAGGAAGGAGCAGGACCCAGCAGCACAGAGTATTTCAGAAGAGGAGAGCGCTGATCTTATAGGAGGACACAATGATACAGAGGAAGGAGCAGGTCCCAGCAGCACAGAGTATTTCAGGAGAGGAGAGCACTGATCTTATAGGAGGTCACAGAAATACAGAGGAAGCAGCAGGTCCCAGCAGCACAGAGTATTTCAGAAGAGGAGAGCGCTGATCTTATAGGAGGACACAGACATACAGAGGAAGGAACAGGTCCCAGCAGCACAGAGTATTTCAGGATAGGAGAGCGCTGATCTTATAGGAGGACACAGAGATACAGAGGAAGGAGCAGGTCCCAGCAGCACAGAGTATTTCAGGAGAGGAGAGCACTGATCTTATAGGAGGACACAGAGATACAGAGAAAGGAGCAGGTCCCAGCAGCACAGAGTATTTCAGGAGAGGAGAGCACTGATCTTATAGGAAGACACAGAGATACAGAGGAAGGAGCAGGTCCCAGCAGCACAGAGTATTTCAGGAGAAGAGAGCACTGATCTTATAGGAAGACACAGAGATACAGAGGAAGGAGCAGGACCCAGCAGCACAGAGTATTTCAGGAGAGGAGAGCACTGATTTATAGGAGGACATAGAGATACAGAGGAAGGAGCAGGACTCAGCAGCACAGAGTATTTCAGGAGAGGATAGCACTGATCTTATAGGAGGTCACAGAGATACAGAGGAAGGAGCAGGTCCCAGCAGCACAGAGTATTTCAGGAGAGGAGAGCACTGATCTTATATGAGGACACAGAGATACAGAGGAAGGAGCAGTTCCCAGCAGCACAGAGTATTTCAGGAGAGGAGAGCACTGATCTTATAGGAGGACACAGAGATACATAGAGGAAGGAGCAGGTCCCAGCAGCACAGAGTATTTCAGGAGAGGAGAGCACTGATCTTATAGGAGGTCACAGAGATACAGAGGAAGGAGCAGGTCCCCGCAGCACAGAGTATTTCAGGAGAGGAGAGCACTAATCTTATAGGAGGACACAGAAATACATAGAGGAAGGAGCAGGTCCCAGCAGCACAGAGTATTTCAGGAGAGGAGAGCACTGATCTTATAGGAGGACACAGAAATACATAGAGGAAGGAGCAGGTCCCAGCAGCACAGAGTATTTCAGAAGAGGAGAGCGCTGATCTTATAGGAGGACACAATGATACAGAGGAAGGAGCAGGTCCCAGCAGCACAGAGTATTTCAGGAGAGGAGAGCGCTGATCTTATAGGAGGACACAGAGATACATAAAGGAAGGAGCAGGTCCCAGCAGCACAGAGTATTTCAGGAGAGGAGAGCACTGATCTTATAGGAGGTCACAGAAATACAGAGGAAGCAGCAGGTCCCAGCAGCACAGAGTATTTCAGAAGAGGAGAGCGCTGATCTTATAGGAGGACACAGACATACAGAGGAAGGAACAGGTCCCAGCAGCACAGAGTATTTCAGGATAGGAGAGCGCTGATCTTATAGGAGGACACAGAGATACATAGAGGAAGGAGCAGGTCCCAGCAGCACAGAGTATTTCAGGAGAGTAGATAACTGATCTTATAGGAGGACACAGAGATTCATAGAGGATGGAGCAGGTCCCAGCAGCACAGAGTATTTCAGGAGAGGAGATCACTGATCTTATAGGAGGACACAGAGATACGTAGAGGAAGGAGCAGGACCCAGCAGCACAGAGTATTTCAGGAGAGGAGAGCACTGATCTTATAGGAGGACACAGAGATACAGAGGAAGGAGCAGGTCGCAGCAGCACAGAGTATTTCAGGAGAGGAGAGCACTGATCTTATAGGAGGACACAGAGATACATAGAGGAAGGAGCAGGTCCCAGCAGCACAGAGTATTTCAGGAGAGTAGATCACTGATCTTATAGGAGGACACAGAGATTCATAGAGGATGGAGCAGGTCCCAGCAGCACAGAGTATTTCAGGAGAGGAGATCACTGATCTTATAGGAGGACACAGAGATACAGAGGAAGGAGCAGGTCCCAGCAGCACAGAGTATTTCAGGAGAGGAGAGCACTGATCTTATAGGACGACTCAGAGATACAGAGGAAGGAGCAGGTCCCAGCAGCACAGAGTATTTCAGGAGGAGAGCACTGATCTTATAGGAGGACACAGAGATACATAGAGGAAGGAGCAGGTCCCAGCAGCACAGAGTATTTCAGGAGAGGAGAGCACTGATCTTATAGGAGGACACAGAGATACAGAGGAAGGAGCAGGTCCCAGCAGCACAGAGTATTTCAGGAGAGGAGAGCACTGATCTTATAGGAGGACACAGAGATACAGAGGAAGGAGCAGTTCCCAGCAGCACAGAGTATTTCAGGAGAGGAGAGCACTGATCTTATAGGAGGACACAGAGATACATAGAGGAAGGAGCAGGTCCCAGCAGCACAGAGTATTTCAGGAGAGGAGAGCACTGATCTTATAGGAGGTCACAGAGATACAGAGGAAGGAGCAGGTCCCCGCAGCACAGAGTATTTCAGGAGAGGAGAGCACTAATCTTATAGGAGGACACAGAAATACATAGAGGAAGGAGCAGGTCCCAGCAGCACAGAGTATTTCAGGAGAGGAGAGCACTGATCTTATAGGAGGACACAGAAATACATAGAGGAAGGAGCAGGTCCCAGCAGCACAGAGTATTTCAGAAGAGGAGAGCGCTGATCTTATAGGAGGACACAATGATACAGAGGAAGGAGCAGGTCCCAGCAGCACAGAGTATTTCAGGAGAGGAGAGCGCTGATCTTATAGGAGGACACAGAGATACATAAAGGAAGGAGCAGGTCCCAGCAGCACAGAGTATTTCAGGAGAGGAGAGCACTGATCTTATAGGAGGTCACAGAAATACAGAGGAAGCAGCAGGTCCCAGCAGCACAGAGTATTTCAGAAGAGGAGAGCGCTGATCTTATAGGAGGACACAGACATACAGAGGAAGGAACAGGTCCCAGCAGCACAGAGTATTTCAGGATAGGAGAGCGCTGATCTTATAGGAGGACACAGAGATACATAGAGGAAGGAGCAGGTCCCAGCAGCACAGAGTATTTCAGGAGAGTAGATAACTGATCTTATAGGAGGACACAGAGATTCATAGAGGATGGAGCAGGTCCCAGCAGCACAGAGTATTTCAGGAGAGGAGATCACTGATCTTATAGGAGGACACAGAGATACGTAGAGGAAGGAGCAGGACCCAGCAGCACAGAGTATTTCAGGAGAGGAGAGCACTGATCTTATAGGAGGACACAGAGATACAGAGGAAGGAGCAGGTCGCAGCAGCACAGAGTATTTCAGGAGAGGAGAGCACTGATCTTATAGGAGGACACAGAGATACATAGAGGAAGGAGCAGGTCCCAGCAGCACAGAGTATTTCAGGAGAGTAGATCACTGATCTTATAGGAGGACACAGAGATTCATAGAGGATGGAGCAGGTCCCAGCAGCACAGAGTATTTCAGGAGAGGAGATCACTGATCTTATAGGAGGACACAGAGATACAGAGGAAGGAGCAGGTCCCAGCAGCACAGAGTATTTCAGGAGAGGAGAGCACTGATCTTATAGGACGACTCAGAGATACAGAGGAAGGAGCAGGTCCCAGCAGCACAGAGTATTTCAGGAGGAGAGCACTGATCTTATAGGAGGACACAGAGATACATAGAGGAAGGAGCAGGTCCCAGCAGCACAGAGTATTTCAGGAGAGGAGAGCACTGATCTTATAGGAGGACACAGAGATACAGAGGAAGGAGCAGGTCCCAGCAGCACAGAGTATTTCAGGAGAGGAGAGCACTGATCTTATAGGAGGACACAGAGATACATAGAGGAAGGAGCAGGACCCAGCAGCACATAGTATTTCAGGAGAGGAGAGCACTGATCTTATAGGAGGTCACAGAGATACAGAGGAAGGAGCAGGTCCCAGCAGCACAGAGTATTTCAGGAGAGGATAGAACTGATCCTATAGGAGGTCACAGAGATACAGAGGAAGGAGCAGGTCCCAGCAGCACAGAGTATTTCAGGAGAGGAGAGTGCTGATCTTATAGGAGGACACAGATACATAGAGGAAGGAGCAGGTCCCAGCAGCACAGAGTATTTCAGGAGAGGAGAGCACTGATTTATAGGAGGACATAGAGATACAGAGGAAGGAGCAGGACTCAGCAGCACAGAGTATTTCAGGAGAGGATAGCACTGATCTTATAGGAGGTCACAGAGATACAGAGGAAGGAGCAGGTCCCAGCAGCACAGAGTATTTCAGGAGAGGAGAGCACTGATCTTATAGGAGGACACAGAGATACATAGAGGAAGGAGCAGGTCCCAGCAGCACAGAGTATTTCAGGAGAGGAGAGCACTGATCTTATAGGAGGTCACAGAGATACAGAGGAAGGAGCAGGTCCCCGCAGCACAGAGTATTTCAGGAGAGGAGAGCACTGATCTTATAGGAGGACACAGAAATACATAGAGGAAGGAGCAGGTCCCAGCAGCACAGAGTATTTCAGGAGAGGAGAGCACTGATCTTATAGGAGGACACAGAAATACATAGAGGAAGGAGCAGGTCCCAGCAGCACAGAGTATTTCAGAAGAGGAGAGCGCTGATCTTATAGGAGGACACAATGATACAGAGGAAGGAGCAGGTCCCAGCAGCACAGAGTATTTCAGGAGAGGAGAGCGCTGATCTAATAGGAGGACACAGAGATACATAAAGGAAGGAGCAGGTCCCAGCAGCACAGAGTATTTCAGGAGAGGAGAGCACTGATCTTATAGGAGGTCACAGAAATACAGAGGAAGCAGCAGGTCCCAGCAGCACAGAGTATTTCAGAAGAGGAGAGCGCTGATCTTATAGGAGGACACAGACATACAGAGGAAGGAACAGGTCCCAGCAGCACAGAGTATTTCAGGATAGGAGAGCGCTGATCTTATAGGAGGACACAGAGATACATAGAGGAAGGAGCAGGTCCCAGCAGCACAGAGTATTTCAGGAGAGTAGATCACTGATCTTATAGGAGGACACAGAGATTCATAGAGGATGGAGCAGGTCCCAGCAGCACAGAGTATTTCAGGAGAGGAGATCACTGATCTTATAGGAGGACACAGAGATACGTAGAGGAAGGAGCAGGACCCAGCAGCACAGAGTATTTCAGGAGAGGAGAGCACTGATCTTATAGGAGGACACAGAGATACAGAGGAAGGAGCAGGTCGCAGCAGCACAGAGTATTTCAGGAGAGGAGAGCACTGATCTTATAGGAGGACACAGAGATACATAGAGGAAGGAGCAGGTCCCAGCAGCACAGAGTATTTCAGGAGAGTAGATCACTGATCTTATAGGAGGACACAGAGATTCATAGAGGATGGAGCAGGTCCCAGCAGCACAGAGTATTTCAGGAGAGGAGATCACTGATCTTATAGGAGGACACAGAGATACAGAGGAAGGAGCAGGTCCCAGCAGCACAGAGTATTTCAGGAGAGGAGAGCACTGATCTTATAGGACGACTCAGAGATACAGAGGAAGGAGCAGGTCCCAGCAGCACAGAGTATTTCAGGAGGAGAGCACTGATCTTATAGGACACAGAGATACATAGAGGAAGGAGCAGGTCCCAGCAGCACAGAGTATTTCAGGAGAGGAGAGCACTGATCTTATAGGAGGACACAGAGATACAGAGGAAGGAGCAGGTCCCAGCAGCACAGAGTATTTCAGGAGAGGAGAGCACTGATCTTATAGGAGGACACAGAGATACATAGAGGAAGGAGCAGGACCCAGCAGCACATAGTATTTCAGGAGAGGAGAGCACTGATCTTATAGGAGGTCACAGAGATACAGAGGAAGGAGCAGGTCCCAGCAGCACAGAGTATTTCAGGAGAGGATAGAACTGATCCTATAGGAGGTCACAGAGATACAGAGGAAGGAGCAGGTCCCAGCAGCACAGAGTATTTCAGGAGAGGAGAGTGCTGATCTTATAGGAGGACACAGAGATACATAGAGGAAGGAGCAGGTCCCAGCAGCACAGAGTATTTCAGGAGAGAAGAGCACTGATCTTATAGGAGGACACATAGATACATAGATGAAGGAGCAGGACCCAGCAGCACAGAGTATTTCAGGAGAGGAGAGCACTGATTTATAGGAGGACACAGAGATACAGCGGAAGGAGCAGGACTCAGCAGCACAGAGTATTTCAGGAGAGGAGAGCACTGATCTTATAGGAGGTCACAGAGATACAGAGGAAGGAGCAGGTCCCAGCAGCACAGAGCATTTCAGGAGAGGAGAGCACTGATCTTATATGAGGACACAGAGATACAGAGGAAGGAGCAGTTCCCAGCAGCACAGAGTATTTCAGGAGAGGAGAGCACTGATCTTATAGGAGGACACAGAGATACATAGAGGAAGGAGCAGGCCACAGCAGCACAGAGTATTTCAGGAGAAGAGAACACTGATCTTATAGGAGGTCACAGAGATACATAGAGGAAGGAGCAGGTCCCAGCAGCACAGAGTATTTCAGGAGAGGAGAGCACTGATCTTATAGGAGGTCACAGAAATACATAGAGGAAGGAGCAGGCCCCAGCAGCACAGAGTATTTCAGGAGAAGAGAACACTGATCTTATAGGAGGTCACAGAGATACAGAGGAAGGAGCAGGTCCCAGCAGCACAGAGTATTTCAGGAGAGGAGAGCCCTGATATTATAGGAGGACACAGAGATACAGAGGAAGGAGCAGGTCCCAGCAGCACAGAGTATTTCAGGAGAGAACAGCGCTGATCTTATAGGAGGTCACAGAGATACATAGAGGAAGGAGCAGGACCCAGCAGCACAGAGTATTTCAGGAGAGGAGAGCCCTGATCTTATAGGAGGACACAGAGATACAGAGGAAGGAGCAGGTCCCAGCAGCACAGAGTATTTCAGGAGAGGAGAGAGCTGATCTTATAGGGGGACACAGAGATACTTAGAGGAAGGAGCAGGTCCCAGCAGCACAGAGTATTTCAGGAGGAGAGCACTGATCTTATAGGAGGACACAGAGATACGTAGAGGAAGGAGCAGGTCCCAGCAGCACAGAGTATTTCAGGAGAGGAGAACACTGATCTTATAGGAGGACACAGAGATACATAGAGGAAGGAGCAGGTCCCAGCAGATACATAGAGGAAGGAGCAGGTCCCAGCAGCACAGAGTATTTCAGGAGAGGAGAGCACTGATCTTATAGGAGGACACAGAGATACAGAGGAAGGAGCAGGTCCCAGCAGCACAGAGGATTTCAGGAGAGGAGAACACTGATCTTATAGGAGGTCACAGAGATACATAGAGGAAGGAGCAGGTCCCAGCAGCACAGAGTATTTCAGGAGAGTAGATCACTGATCTTATAGGAGGACACAGAGATTCATAGAGGATGGAGCAGGTCCCAGCAGCACAGAGTATTTCAGGAGAGGAGATCACTGATCTTATAGGAGGACACAGAGATACAGAGGAAGGAGCAGGTCCCAGCAGCACAGAGTATTTCAGGAGGAGAGCACTGATCTTATAGGACACAGAGATACATAGAGGAAGGAGCAGGTCCCAGCAGCACAGAGTATTTCAGGAGAGGAGAGCGCTGATCTTATAGGAGGACACAGAGATTCATAGAGGAAGGAGCAGGGCCCAGCAGCACAGAGTATTTCAGGAGAGGAGAGCATTGATCTTATAGAAGGTCACAGAGATACATAGAGGAAGGAGCAGGTCCCAGCAGCACAGAGTATTTCAGGAGAGGAGAGCACTGATCTTATAGGAGGACACAGAGATACAGAGGAAGGAGCAGGTCCCAGCAGCACAGAGTATTTCAGGAGAGGAGAGCACTGATCTTATAGGGAGTCACAGAGATACAGAGGAAGGAGCAGGTCCCAGCAGCACAGAGTATTTCAGGAGAGGATAGAACTGATCCTATAGGAGGTCACAGAGATACAGAGGAAGGAGCAGGTCCCAGCAGCACAGAGTATTTCAGGAGAGGAGAGCGCTGATCTTATAGGAGGACACAGAGATACATAGAGGAAGGAGCAGGTCCCAGCAGCACAGAGTATTTCAGGAGAGGAGAGCACTGATCTTATAGGAGGTCGCAGAGATACAGAGGAAGGAGCAGGTCCCAGCAGCACAGAGTATTTCAGGAGGAGAGCACTGATCTTATAGGAGGACACAGAGATACATAGAGGAAGGAGCAGGACCAAGCAGCACAGAGTATTTCAGGAGAGGAGAGCACTGATCTTATAGGAGGACACATAGATACATAGATGAAGGAGCAGGACCCAGCAGCACAGAGTATTTCAGGAGAGGAGAGCACTGATCTTATAGGAGGTCACAGAGATACATAGAGGAAGGAGCAGGACCCAGCAGCACAGAGTATTTCAGGAGAGGAGAGCACTGATCTTATAGGAGGACACATAGATACATAGATGAAGGAGCAGGACCCAGCAGCACAGAGTATTTCAGGAGAGGAGAGCACTGATCTTATAGGAGATCACAGAGATACAGAGGAAGGAGCAGGACCCAGCAGCACAGAGTATTTCAGGAGAGGAGAGCACTGATCTTATAGGAGGACACAGAGATACAGAGGAAGGAGCAGGTCGCAGCAGCACAGAGTATTTCAGGAGAGGAGAGCACTGATCTTATAGGAGGTCACAGAGATACAGGAGAAGGAGCAGGTCCCAGCAGCACAGAGTATTTCAGGAGAGGAGAGCGCTGATCTTATAGGAGGACACAGAGATACAGAGAAAGGAGCAGGTCCCAGCAGCACAGAGTATTTCAGGAGAGGAGAGCGCTGATCTTATAGGAGGACACAGAGATACATAGAGGAAGGAGCAGGTCCCAGCAGCACAGAGTATTTCAGGAGAGGAGAGCACTGATCTTATAGGAGGACACAGAGATACAGAGAAAGGAGCAGGTCCCAGCAGCACAGAGTATTTCAGGAGAGGAGAGCACTGATCTTATAGGAAGACACAGAGATAGATAGAGGAAGGAGCAGGTCCCAGCAGCACAGAGTATTTCAGGAGAGGAGAGCACTGATCTTATAGGAGGACACAGAGAAACAGAGGAAGGAGCAGGACCCAGCAGCACAGAGTATTTCAGAAGAGGAGAGCACTGATCTTATAGGAGGACACAGAGATAAATAGAGGAAGGAGCAAGTCCCAGCAGCACAGAGTATTTCAGGAGAGGACAGCACTGATCTTATAGGAGGACACAGAGATACAGAGGAAGGTGCAGGTCCCAGCAGCACAGAGTCTTTCAGGAGAGGAGAGCACTGATCTTATAGCAGGTCACAGAGATACAGAGGAAGGAGCAGGTCCCAGCAGCACAGAGTATTTCAGGAGAGGAGAGCACTGATCTTATAGGAGGTCACAGAGATACAGAGGAAGGATCAGGTCCCAGCAGCACAGAGTATTTCAGGAGAGGAGAGCACTGATCTTATAGGAAGACACATAGATACATAGAGGAAGGAGCTGGTCCGAGCAGCACAGAGTATTTCAGGAGAGGAAAGCACTGATCTTATAGGAGGTCACAGAGATACATAGAGGAAGGAGCAGGACCCAGCAGCACAGAGTATTTCAGGAGAGCACCGTTCTTATAGGAGGACACAGAGATACAGAGGAAGGAGCAGGACCCAGCAGCACAGAGTATTTCAGGAGAGGAGAGCACTGATCTTATAGGAGGACACAAAGATACAGGGGAAGGAGCAGGTCCCAGCAGCACAGAGTATTTCAGGAGAGGAGAGCACTGATCTTATAGGAGGACACAAAGATACAGAGGAAGGAGCAGGTCCCAGCAGCACAGAGTATTTCAGGAGAGCAGAGCACTGATCTTATAGGAGGACACAGAGATACAGAGGAAGGAGCGGGTCGCAGCAGCACAGAGTATTTCAGGAGGAGAGCGCTGATCTTTTAGGAGGTCACAGAGATACATAGAGGAAGGAGCAGGTCCCAGCAGCACAGAGTATTTCAGGAGAGGAGAGCGCTGATCTTATAGGAGGACACAGAGATACATAGAGGAAGGAGCAGGTCCCAGCAGCACAGAGTATTTCAGGAGAGGAGAGCTCTGTTCTTATAGGAGGACACAGAGATACAGAGAAAGGAGCAGGTCCCAGCAGCACAGAGTATTTCAGGAGAGGAGAGCACTGATCTTATAGGAGGACACAGAGATACAGAGGAAGGAGCAGGTCCCAGCAGCACAGAGTCTTTCAGGAGAGGAGAGCACTGATCTTATAGGAGGTCACAGAGATACAGAGGAAGGAGCAGGTCCCAGCAGCACAGAGTATTTCAGGAGAGGAGAGCACTGATCTTATAGGAGGTCACAGAGATACAGAGGAAAGAGCAGGTCCCAGCAGCACAGAGTATTTCAGGAGAGGAGAGCGCTGATCTTATAGGAGGACACAGAGATACATAGAGGAAGGAGCAGGTCCCAGCAGCACAGAGTATTTCAGGAGAGGAGAGCACTGATCTTATAGGAGGACACAGAGATACAGAGAAAGGAGCAGGTCCCAGCAGCACTAAGTATTTCAGGAGAGGAGAGCACTGATCTTATAGGAGGACACAGAGATACATAGAGGAAGGAGCAGGTCCCAGCAGCACAGAGTATTTCAGGAGAGGACAGCACTGATCTTATAGGAGGACACAGAGATACAGAGGAAGGAGCAGGTCCCAGCAGCACACAGTCTTTCAGGAGAGGAGAGCACTGATCTTATAGGAGGTCACAGAGATACATAGAGGAAAGAGCAGGTCCCAGCAGCACAGAGTATTTCAGGAGAGGAGAGCGCTGATCTTATAGGAGGACACAGAGATACATAGAGGAAGGAGCAGGTCCCAGCAGCACAGAATATTTCAGGAGAGGAGAGCACTGATCTTATAGGAGGTCACAGAGATACATAGAGGAAGGAGCAGGTCCCAGCAGCACAGAATATTTCAGGAGAGGAGAGCACTGATCTTATAGGAGGACACATAGATACATAGAGGAAGGAGCAGGTCCCAGCAGCACAGAGTATTTCAGGAGAGGAGAACACTGATCTTATAGGAGGACACAGAGATACAGAGGAAGGAGCAGGTCCCAGCAGCACAGAGTATTTCAGGAGAGGAGAGCACTGATCTTATAGGACACAGAAATACATAGAGGAAGGAGCAGGTCCCAGCAGCACAGAATATTTCAGGAGAGGAGAGCACTGATCTTATAGGAGGACACATAGATACATAGAGGAAGGAGCTGGTCCGAGCAGCACAGAGTATTTTAGGAGAGGAAAGCACTGATCTTATAGGAGGTCACAGAGATACATAGAGGAAGGAGCAGGTCCCAGCAGCACAGAGTATTTCAGGAGAGGAGAGCGCTGATCTTATAGGAGGACACAGAGATACATAGAGGAAGGAGCAGGTCACAGCAGCACAGAGTATTTCAGGAGAGGAGAGCACTGATTTATAGGAGGTCACAGAGATGCATAGAGGAAGGAGCAGGTCCCAGCAGCACAGAGTATTTCAGGAGAAGAGAGCACTGATCTTATAGAAGGACACAGAGACACATAGAGGAAGGAGCAGGTCCCAGCAGCACAGAGTATTTCAGGAGAGGAGAGCGCTGATCTTATAGTAGGTCACAGAGATACATAGAGGAAGGAGCAGGTCCCAGCAGCACAGAGTATTTCAGGAGAAGAGAGCACTGATCTTATAGAAGGACACAGAGATACATAGAGGAAGGAGCAGGTCCCAGCAGCACAGAGTATTTCAGGAGAGGAGAGCGCTGATCTTATAGTAGGTCACAGAGATACATAGAGGAAGGAGCAGGTCCCAGCAGCACAGAGTATTTCAGGAGAGGAGAGCACTGATCTTATAGGAGGACACAGAGATACATAGAGGAAGGAGCAGGTCCCAGCAGCACAGAGTATTTCAGGAGAGGACAGCACTAATCTTATAGGAGGATACAGAGCAAGGAGCAGGTCCCAGCAGCACAGAGTCTTTCAGGAGAGGAGAGCACTGATCTTATAGGAGGTCACAGAGATACATAGAGGAAAGAACAGGTCCCAGCAGCACAGAGTATTTCAGGAGAGGAGAGCGCTGATCTTATAGGAGGACACAGAGATACATAGAGGAAGGAGCAGGTCCCAGCAGCACAGAGTATTTCAGGAGAGGAGAGCACTGATCTTATAGGAGGTCACAGAGATACAGAGGAAGGAGCAGGTCCCAGCAGCACAGAGTATTTCAGGAGAGGAGAGCACTGATCTTATAGGAGGACACAGAAATACATAGAGGAAGGAGCAGGTCCCAGCAGCACAGAGTATTTCAGGAGAGGAGAGCACTGATCTTATAGGAGGACACAGAGATACATAGAGGAAGGAGCAGGACCCAGCAGCACAGAGTATTTCAGGAGAGGAGAGCACCGATCTTATAGGAGGACACAGAGATACAGAGGAAGGAGCAGGACCCAGCAGCACAGAGTATTTCAGGAGAGGAGAGCACTGATCTTATAGGATGACACAGAGATACAGAGGAAGGAGCAGGTCACAGCAGCACAGAGTATTTCAGGAGAGGAGAGCACTGATCTTATAGGAGGACAAAGAGATACATATTGGAAGGAGCAGGACCCAGCAGCACAGAGTATTTCAGGAGAGGAGAGCGCTGATCTTATAGGAGGGCATAGAGATACAGAGGAAGGAGCAGGTCCCAACAGCACAGAGTATTTCAGGAGAGGAGAGCGCTGATCTTATAGGAGGGCATAGAGATACAGAGGAAGGAGCAGGTCCCAGCAGCACAGAGTATTTCAGGAGAGGAGAGCACTGATCTTATAGGAGGTCACAGAGATACAGAGGAAGGAGTAGGTCCCAGCAGCACAGAGTATTTCAGGAGAGGAGAGCACTGATCTTATAGGAGGTCACAGAGATATAGAGGAAGGAGCAGGTCCCAGCAGCACAGAGTATTTCAGGAGAGGAGAGCACTGATCTTATAGGAGGACACAGAGATACAGAGGAAGGAGCAGGTCCCAGCAGCACAGAGTATTTCAGGAGAGGAGAGCGCTGATCTTATAGGAGGACACAGAGATACATAGAGGAAGGAGCAGGTCCCAGCAGCACAGAGTATTTCAGGAGAGGAGAGCACTGATCTTATAGGAGGTCACAGAGATACATAGAGGAAGGAGCAGGTCCCAGCAGCACAGAGTATTTCAGGAGAGCAGAGCACTGATCTTATAGGAGGTCACAGAGATACATAGAGGAAGGAGCAGGTCGCAGCAGCACAGAGTATTTCAGGAGAGGAGAGCACTGATCTTATAGGAGGTCACAGAGATACATAGAGGAAGGAGCAGGTCCCAGCAGCACAGAGTATTTCAGGAGAGGAGAGCACTGATCTTATAGGATGACACAGAGATACAGAGGAAGGAGCAGGTCACAGCAGCACAGAGTATTTCAGGACAGGAGAACACTGATCTTATAGGAGGACACAGAGATACATAGAGGAAGGAGCAGGTCCCAACAGCACAGAGTATTTCAGGAGAGGAGAGCGCTGATCTTATAGGAGGACACAGAGATACATAGAGGAAGGAGCAGGTCCCAACAGCACAGAGTATTTCAGGAGAGGAGAGCGCTGATCTTATAGGAGGGCATAGAGATACACAGGAAGGAGCAGGTCCCAGCAGCACAGAGTATTTCAGGAGAGGAGAGCACTGATCTTATAGAAGGTCACAGAGATACATAGAGGAAGGAGTAGGTCTCAGCAGCACAGAGTATTTCAGGAGAGGAGAGCGCTGATCTTATAGGAGGACACAGAGATACAGAGGAAGGAGCAGGTCCCAGTAGCACAGAGTATTTCAGGAGAGGAGAGGACTGATCTTATAGGAGGACACAGAGATACATAGAGGAAGGAGCAGGACCCAGCAGCACAGAGTATTTCTGGAGAGGAGAGCACTGATCTTATAGAAGGTCACAGAGATACATAGAGGAAGGAGTAGGTCTCAGCAGCACAGAGTATTTCAGGAGAGGAGAGCACTGATCTTATAGGAGGACACAGAGATACATAGAGGGAGGAGCAGGACCCAGCAGCACAGAGTATTTCAGGAGAGGAGAGGACTGATCTTATAGGAGGACACAGAGATACATAGAGGAAGGAGCAGGTCCCAACAGCACAGAGTATTTCAGGAGAGGAGAGCGCTGATCTTATAGGAGGGCATAGAGATACACAGGAAGGAGCAGGTCCCAGCAGCACAGAGTATTTCAGGAGAGGAGAGCACTGATCTTATAGGAGGGCACAGAGATACAGAGGAAGGAGCAGGTCCCAGCAGCACAGAGTATTTCAGGAGAGGAGAGCACTGATCTTATAGGAGGTCACAGAGATACATAAAGGAAGGAGCAGGACCCAGCAGCACAGAGTATTTCAGGAGAGGAGAGCACTGATCTTATAGGACGACTCAGAGATACAGAGGAAGGAGCAGGACCCAGCAGCACAGAGTATTTCAGGAGAGGAGAGCACTGATCTTATAGGAGGTCACAGAGATACATAGAGGAAGGAGCAGGTCCCAGCAGCACAGAGTATTTCAGGAGAGAATAGCACTGATCTTATAGGACGACACAGAGATACAGAGGAAGGAGCAGGACCCAGCAGCACAGAGTATTTCAGGAGAGGAGAGCACTGATCTTATAGGACGACTCAGAGATACAGAGGAAGGAGCAGGACCCAGCAGCACAGAGTATTTCAGGAGAGGTGAGCACTGATCTTATAGAAGGTCACAGAGATACATAGAGGAAGGAGCCCGTCCCAGCAGCACAGAGTATTTCAGGAGAGGAGAGCACTGATCTTATAGGACGACACAGAGATACAGAGGAAGGAGCAGGACCCAGCAGCACAGAGTATTTCAGGAGAGGAGAGCACTGATCTTATAGGAGGTCACAGAGATACATAGAGGAAGGAGCATGTCCCAGCAGCACAGAGGATTTCAGGAGAGGAGAACGCTGATCTTATAGGAGGTCACAGAGATACATAGAGGAAGGAGCAGGTCCCAGCAGCACAGAGTATTTCAGGAGAGGAGATCGCTGATCTTATACGAGGACACAGAGATACAGAGAGGAAGGAGCAGGTCCCAGCAGCACAGAGTATTTCAGGAGAGGAGAGCACTGATCTTATAGGAGGTCACAGAGGGAAAGAGCAGGTCCCAGCAGCACAGAGTATTTCAGGAGAGGAGAGCGCTGATCTTATAGGAGGACACAGAGATACATAGAGGAAGGAGCAGGTCCCAGCAGCACAGAGTATTTCAGGAGAGGAGAGCACTGATCTTATAGGAGGACACAGAGATACAGAGAAAGGAGCAGGTCCCAGCAGCACTAAGTATTTCAGGAGAGGAGAGCACTGATCTTATAGGAGGACACAGAGATACATAGAGGAAGGAGCAGGTCCCAGCAGCACAGAGTATTTCAGGAGAGGACAGCACTGATCTTATAGGAGGACACAGAGATACAGAGGAAGGAGCAGGTCCCAGCAGCACAGAGTCTTTCAGGAGAGGAGAGCACTGATCTTATAGGAGGTCACAGAGATACATAGAGGAAAGAGCAGGTCCCAGCAGCACAGAGTATTTCAGGAGAGGAGAGCGCTGATCTTATAGGAGGACACAGAGATACATAGAGGAAGGAGCAGGTCCCAGCAGCACAGAGTATTTCAGGAGAGGAGAGCACTGATCTTATAGGAGGTCACAGAGATACATAGAGGAAGGAGCAGGTCCCAGCAGCACAGAGTATTTCAGGAGAGGAGAGCACTGATCTTATAGGAGGTTACAGAGATACAGAGGAAGGAGCAGGTCCCAGCAGCACAGAGTATTTCAGGAGAGGAGAGCACTGATCTTATAGGAGGACACATAGATACATAGAGGAAGGAGCAGGTCCCAGCAGCACAGAGTATTTCAGGAGAGGAGAACACTGATCTTATAGGAGGACACAGAGATACAGAGGAAGGAGCAGGTCCCAGCAGCACAGAGTATTTCAGGAGAGGAGAGCACTGATCTTATAGGAGGACACAGAAATACATAGAGGAAGGAGCAGGTCCCAGCAGCACAGAATATTTCAGGAGAGGAGAGCACTGATCTTATAGGAGGACACATAGATACATAGAGGAAGGAGCTGGTCCGATCAGCACAGAGTATTTTAGGAGAGGAGAGCACTGATCTTATAGGAGGTCACAGAGATACATAGAGGAAGGAGCAGGACCCAGCAGCACAGAGTATTTCAGGAGAGGAGAGCACCGATCTTATAGGAGGACACAGAGATACAGAGGAAGGAGCAGGTCCCAGCAGCACAGAGTATTTCAGGAGAGGAGAGCACTGATCTTATAGGAGGTCACAGAGATACAGAGGAAGGAGCAGGTCCCAGCAGCACAGAGTATTTCAGGAGAGGAGAGCGCTGATCTTATAGGAGGTCGCAGAGATACAGAGGAAGGAGCAGGACCCAGCAGCACAGAGTATTTCAGGAGAGGAGAGCGCTGATCTTATAGGAGGACACAGAGATACATAGAGGAAGGATCAGGACCCAGCAGCACAGAGTATTTCAGGAGAGGAGAGCACTGATCTTATAGGAGGTCACAGAGATACATAGAGGAAGGAGCAGGTCCCAGCAGCACAGAGTATTTCAGGAGAGGAGAGCACTGATCTTATAGGAGGTCACAGAGATACATAGAGGAAGGAGCAGGTCCCAGCAGCACAGAGTATTTCAGGAGAGGAGAGCGCTGATCTTATAGGAGGACACAGAGATACAGAGGAAGGAGCAGGTCCCAGCAGCACAGAGTATTTCCGGAGAGGAGAGCGCTGATATTATAGGAGGACACAGAGATACATAGAGGAAGAAGCAGGTCCCAGCAGCACAGAGTATTTCAGGAGAGGAGAGCACTGATCTAATAGGAGGTCGCAGAGATACATAGAGGAAGGAGCAGGTCCCAGCAGCACAGAGTATTTCAGGAGAGGAGAGCACTGATATTATAGGAGGACACAGAGATACAGAGGAAGGAGCAGGTCCCAGCAGCACAGAGTATTTCAGGAGAGGAGAGCACTGATCTTATAGGAGGACACAGAGATACATAGAGGAAGGAGCAGGACCCAGCAGCACAGAGTATTTCAGGAGAGAAGAACACTGATCTTATAGGAGGACACAGAGATACAGAGGAAGGAGCAGGTCCCAGCAGCACAGAGTATTTCAGGAGAGGAGAGCGCTGATCTTATAGAAGGACACAGAGATACAGAGGAAGGAGTAGGTCCCAGCAGCACAGAGTATTTCAGGAGAGGAGAGCACTGATCTTATAGGAGGACACAGAGATACATAGAGGAAGGAGCATGTCCCAGCAGCACAGAGTATTTCAGGAGAGGAGAGCACTGATCTTATAGGACGACTCAGAGATACAGAGGAAGGAGCAGGACCCAGCAGCACAGAGTATTTCAGGAGAGGAGAGCACTGATCTTATAGAAGGTCACAGAGATACATAGAGGAAGGAGCAGGTCCCAGCAGCACAGAGTATTTCAGGAGAGGAGAGCACTGATCTTATAGGACGACACAGAGATACAGAGGAAGGAGCAGGACCCAGCAGCACAGAGTATTTCAGGAGAGGAGAGCACTGATCTTATAGGAGGTCACAGAGATACATAGAGGAAGGAGCAGGTCCCAGCAGCACAGAGGATTTCAGGAGAGGAGAACGCTGATCTTATAGGAGGTCACAGAGATACATAGAGGAAGGAGCAGGTCACAGCAGCACAGAGTATTTCAGGAGAGGAGAGCACTGATTTATAGGAGGTCACAGAGATGCATAGAGGAAGGAGCAGGTCACAGCAGCACAGAGTATTTCAGGAGAGGAGAGCACTGATTTATAGGAGGTCACAGAGATGCATAGAGGAAGGAGCAGGTCCCAGCAGCACAGAGTATTTCAGGAGAGGAGAGCGCTGATCTTATAGAAGGACACAGAGATACATAGAGGAAGGAGCAGGTCCCAGCAGCACAGAGTATTTCAGGAGAGGAGAGCACTGATCTTATAGTAGGTCACAGAGATACATAGAGGAAGGAGCAGGTCCCAGCAGCACAGAGTATTTCAGGAGAAGAGAGCACTGATCTTATAGAAGGACACAGAGATACATAGAGGAAGGAGCAGGTCCCAGCAGCACAGAGTATTTCAGGAGAGGAGAGCGCTGATCTTATAGTAGGTCACAGAGATACATAGAGGAAGGAGCAGGTCCCAGCAGCACAGAGTATTTCAGGAGAAGAGAGCACTGATCTTATAGAAGGACACAGAGATACATAGAGGAAGGAGCAGGTCCCAGCAGCACAGAGTATTTCAGGAGAGGAGAGCGCTGATCTTATAGTAGGTCACAGAGATACATAGAGGAAGGAGCAGGTCCCAGCAGCACAGAGTATTTCAGGAGAGGAGAGCACTGATCTTATAGGAGGACACAGAGATACATAGAGGAAGGAGCAGGTCCCAGCAGCACAGAGTATTTCAGGAGAGGACAGCACTAATCTTATAGGAGGACACAGAGATACAGAGCAAGGAGCAGGTCCCAGCAGCACAGAGTCTTTCAGGAGAGGAGAGCACTGATCTTATAGACGGTCACAGAGATACATAGAGGAAAGAGCAGGTCCCAGCAGCACAGAGTATTTCAGGAGAGGAGAGCGCTGATCTTATAGGAGGACACAGAGATACATAGAGGAAGGAGCAGATCCCAGCAGCACAGAGTATTTCAGGAGAGGAGAGCACTGATCTTATAGGAGGTCACAGAGATACAGAGGAAGGAGCAGGTCCCAGCAGCACAGAGTATTTCAGCAGAGGAGAGCACTGATCTTATAGGAGGACACAGAAATACATAGAGGAAGGAGCAGGTCCCAGCAGCACAGAGTATTTCAGGAGAGGAGAGCACTGATCTTATAGGAGGACACAGAGATACATAGAGGAAGGAGCAGGACCCAGCAGCACAGAGTATTTCAGGAGAGGAGAGCACCGATCTTATAGGAGGACACAGAGATACAGAGGACGGAGCAGGACCCAGCAGCACAGAGTATTTCAGGAGAGGAGAGCACTGATCTTATAGGATGACACAGAGATACAGAGGAAGGAGCAGGTCACAGCAGCACAGAGTATTTCAGGAGAGGAGAGCACTGATCTTATAGGAGGACAAAGAGATACATATAGGAAGGAGCAGGACCCAGCAGCACAGAGTATTTCAGGAGAGGAGTGCGCTGATCTTATAGGAGGGCATAGAGATACAGAGGAAGGAGCAGGTCCCAGCAGCACAGAGTATTTCAGGAGAGGAGAGCACTGATCTTATAGGAGGTCACAGAGATACAGAGGAAGGAGCAGGTCCCAACAGCACAGAGTATTTCAGGAGAGGAGAGCGCTGATCTTATAGGAGGGCATAGAGATACAGAGGAAGGAGCAGGTCCCAGCAGCACAGAGTATTTCAGGAGAGGAGAGCACTGATCTTATAGGAGGTCACAGAGATACAGAGGAAGGAGTAGGTCCCAGCAGCACAGAGTATTTCAGGAGAGGAGAGCGCTGATCTTATAGGAGGTCACAGAGATACAGAGGAAGGAGCAGGTCCCAGCAGCACAGAGTATTTCAGGAGAGGAGAGCACTGATCTTATAGGAGGACACAGAGATACAGAGGAAGGAGCAGGTCCCAGCAGCACAGAGTATTTCAGGAGAGGAGAGCGCTGATCTTATAGGAGGACACAGAGATACATAGAGGAAGGAGCAGGTCCCAGCAGCACAGAGTATTTCAGGAGAGGAGAGCACTGATCTTATAGGAGGTCACAGAGATACATAGAGGAAGGAGCAGGTCCCAGCAGCACAGAGTATTTCAGGAGAGCAGAGCACTGATCTTATAGGAGGTCACAGAGATACATAGACGAAGGAGCAGGTCGCAGCAGCACAGAGTATTTCAGGAGAGGAAAGCACTGATCTTATAGGAGGTCACAGAGATACATAGAGGAAGGAGCAGGTCCCAGCAGCACAGAGTATTTCAGGAGAGGAGAGCACTGATCTTATAGGATGACACAGAGATACAGAGGAAGGAGCAGGTCACAGCAGCACAGAGTATTTCAGGACAGGAGAAGACTGATCTTATAGGAGGACACAGAGATACATAGAGGAAAGAGCAGGACCCAGCAGCACAGAGTATTTCAGGAGAGGAGAGCGCTGATCTTATAGGAGGACACAGAGATACATAGAGGAAGGAGCAGGTCCCAACAGCACAGAGTATTTCAGGAGAGGAGAGCGCTGATCTTATAGGAGGACACAGAGATACATAGAGGAAGGAGCAGGTCCCAACAGCACAGAGTATTTCAGGAGAGGAGAGCGCTGATCTTATAGGAGGGCATAGAGATACACAGGAAGGAGCAGGTCCCAGCAGCACAGAGTATTTCAGGAGAGGAGAGCACTGATCTTATAGGAGGACACAAAGATACAGAGGAAGGAGCAGGTCCCAGCAGCACAGAGTATTTCAGGAGAGGAGAGCACTGATCTTATAGGAGGACACAGAGATACATAGAGGAAGGAGCAGGTCCCAACAGCACAGAGTATTTCAGGAGAGGAGAGCGCTGATCTTATAGGAGGGCATAGAGATACACAGGAAGGAGCAGGTCCCAGCAGCACAGAGTATTTCAGGAGAGGAGAGCACTGATCTTATAGGAGGACACAAAGATACAGAGGAAGGAGAAGGTCCCAGCAGCACAGAGTATTTCAGGAGAGGAGAGCACTGATCTTATAGGAGGTCACAGAGATACATAGAGGAAAGAGGAGGTCCCAGCAGCACAGAGTATTTCAGGAGAGGAGAGCACTGATCTTATAGGAGGACACAGAGATACATAGAGGAAGGAGCAGGACCCAGCAGCACAGAGTATTTCAGGAGAGGAGAGCACTGATCTTATAGGAGGACACAGAGATACAGAGGAAAGAGCAGGTCCCAGTAGCACAGAGTATTTCAGGAGAGGAGAGCACTGATCTTATAGAAGGTCACAGAGATACATAGAGGAAGGAGCAGGACCCAGCAGCACAGAGTATTTCTGGAGAGGAGAGCACTGATCTTATAGAAGGTCACAGAGATACATAGAGGAAGGAGTAGGTCTCAGCAGCACAGAGTATTTCAGGAGAGGTGAGCGCTGATCTTATAGGAGGACACAGAGATACAGAGGAAGGAGCAGGTCCCAGCAGCACAGAGTATTTCAGGAGAGGAGAGCACTGATCTTATAGGAGGTCACAGAGATACATAGAGGAAGGAGCAGGTCCCAGCAGCACAGAGAATTTCAGGAGAGGAGAGCACTGATCTTATAGGAGGACACAGAGATACATAGAGGAAGGAGCAGGACCCAGCAGCACAGAGTATTTCAGGAGAGGAGAGGACTGATCTTATAGGAGGACACAGAGATACATAGAGGAAGGAGCAGGTCCCAACAGCACAGAGTATTTCAGGAGAGGAGAGCGCTGATCTTATAGGAGGGCATAGAGATACACAGGAAGGAGCAGGTCCCAGCAGCACAGAGTATTTCAGGAGAGGAGAGCACGGATCTTATAGGAGGGCATAGAGATACATAAAGGAAGGAGCAGGACCCAGCAGCACAGAGTATTTCAGGAGAGGAGAGCACTGATATTATAGGAGGACACAGAGATACAGAGGAAGGAGCAGGTCCCAGCAGCACAGAGTATTTCAGGAGAGGAGAGCACTGATCTTATAGGAGGTCACAGAGATACATAAAGGAAGGAGCAGGACCCAGCAGCACAGAGTATTTCAGGAGAGGAGAGCACTGATCTTATAGGACGACTCAGAGATACAGAGGAAGGAGCAGGACCCAGCAGCACAGAGTATTTCAGGAGAGGAGAGCACTGATCTTATAGGAGGTCACAGAGATACATAGAGGAAGGAGCAGGTCCCAGCAGCACAGAGTATTTCAGGAGAGGAGAGCACTGATCTTATAGGACGACACAGAGATACAGAGGAAGGAGCAGGACCCAGCAGCACAGAGTATTTCAGGAGAGGAGAGCACTGATCTTATAGGACGACTCAGAGATACAGAGGAAGGAGCAGGACCCAGCAGCACAGAGTATTTCAGGAGAGGAGAGCACTGATCTTATAGAAGGTCACAGAGATACATAGAGGAAGGAGCAGGTCCCAGCAGCACAGAGTATTTCAGGAGAGGAGAGCACTGATCTTATAGGACGACACAGAGATACAGAGGAAGGAGCAGGACCCAGCAGCACAGAGTATTTCAGGAGAGGAGAGCACTGATCTTATAGGAGGTCACAGAGATACATAGAGGAAGGAGCATGTCCCAGCAGCACAGAGGATTTCAGGAGAGGAGAACGCTGATCTTATAGGAGGTCACAGAGATACATAGAGGAAGGAGCAGGTCCCAGCAGCACAGAGTATTTCAGGAGAGGAGATCGCTGAT
Organism: Anomaloglossus baeobatrachus; assembly: GCF_048569485.1. Lineage (NCBI taxonomy): Eukaryota > Metazoa > Chordata > Amphibia > Anura > Aromobatidae > Anomaloglossus > Anomaloglossus baeobatrachus. The sequence goes on along the minus strand of NC_134357.1, from coordinate 593,052,159 downwards.
CTTATACGAGGACACAGAGATACAGAGAGGAAGGAGCAGGTCCCAGCAGCACAGAGTATTTCAGGAGAGGAGAGCACTGATCTTATCGGAGGACACAGAGCTACAGAGGAAGGAGCAGGACCCAGCAGCACAGAGTATTTCAGGAGAGGAGAGCACTGATCTTATAGGAGGTCACAGAGATACATAAAGGAAGGAGCAGGACCCAGCAGCACAGAGTATTTCAGGAGAGGAGAGCACTGATCTTATAGGACGACTCAGAGATACAGAGGAAGGAGCAGGACCCAGCAGCACAGAGTATTTCAGGAGAGGAGAGCACTGATCTTATAGGAGGTCACAGAGATACATAGAGGAAGGAGCAGGTCCCAGCAGCACAGAGTACTTCAGGAGAGGAGAGCACTGATCTTATAGGACGACACAGAGATACAGAGGAAGGAGCAGGACCCAGCAGCACAGAGTATTTCAGGAGAGGAGAGCGCTGATCTTATAGTAGGTCACAGAGATACATAGAGGAAGGAGCAGGTCCCAGCAGCACAGAGTATTTCAGGAGAGGAGAGCACTGATCTTATAGGAGGACACAGAGATACATAGAGGAAAGAGCAGGACCCAGCAGCACAGAGTATTTCAGGAGAGGAGAGCGCTGGTCTTATAGGAGGACACAGAGATACATAGAGGAAGGAGCAGGTCCCAGCAGCACAGAGTATTTCAGGAGAGGAGAGCACTGATCTTATAGGAGGTCAAAGAGATACATAGAGGAAGGAGCAGGTCCCAGCAGCACAGAGTATTTCAGGAGAGGAGAGCGCTGATCTTATAGGAGGACACAGAGATACATAGAGGAAGGAGCAGGTCACAGCAGCACAGAGTATTTCAGGAGAGGAGAGCACTGATTTATAGGAGGTCACAGAGATGCATAGAGGAAGGAGCAGGTCCCAGCAGCACAGAGTATTTCAGGAGAGGAGAGCACTGATCTTATAGAAGGACACAGAGATACATAGAGGAAGGAGCAGGTCCCAGCAGCACAGAGTATTTCAGGAGAGGAGAGCGCTGATCTTATAGTAGGTCACAGAGATACATAGAGGAAGGAGCAGGTCCCAGCAGCACAGAGTATTTCAGGAGAGGAGAGCACTGATCTTATAGGAGGACACAGAGATACATAGAGGAAGGAGCAGGTCCCAGCAGCACAGAGTATTTCAGGAGAGGACAGCACTGATCTTATAGGAGGACACAGAGATACAGAGCAAGGAGCAGGTCCCAGCAGCACAGAGTCTTTCAGGAGAGGAGAGCACTGATCTTATAGGAGGTCACAGAGATACATAGAGGAAAGAGCAGGTCCCAGCAGCACAGAGTATTTCAGGAGAGGAGAGCGCTGATCTTATAGAAGGACACAGAGATACATAGAGGAAGCAGCAGGTCACAGCAGCACAAAGTATTTCAGGAGAGGAGAGCACTGATCTTATAGGAGGACAAAGAGATACATATAGGAAGGAGCAGGTCCCAACAGCACAGAGTATTTCAGGAGAGGAGAGCGCTGATCTTATAGGAGGGCATAGAAATACAGAGGAAGGAGCAGGTCCCAGCAGCACAGAGTATTTCAGGAGAGGAGAGCACTGATCTTATAGGAGGACACAAAGATACAGAGGAAGGAGCAGGTCCCAGCAGCACAGAGTATTTCAGGAGAGGAGAGCACTGATCTTATAGGAGGTCACAGAGATACAGAGGAAGGAGTAGGTCCCAGCAGCACAGAGTATTTCAGGAGAGGAGAGCACTGATCTTATAGGAGGTCGCAGAGATACAGAGGAAGGAGCAGGACCGAGCAGCACAGAGTATTTCAGGAGAGGAGAGCGCTGATCTTATAGGAGGACACAGAGATACATAGAGGAAGGAGCAGGATCCAGCAGCACAGAGTATTTCAGGAGAGGAGAGCACTGATCTTATAGGAGGTCACAGAGATACAGAGGAAGGAGCAGGTCCCAGCAGCACAGAGTATTTCAGGAGAGGAGAGCCGTGATCTTATAGGAGGACACAGAGATACAGAGGAAGGAGCAGGTCCCAGCAGCACAGAGTATTTCAGGAGAGGAGAGCGCTGATCTTATAGGAGGACACAGAGATACATAGAGGAAGGAGCAGGTCCCAGCAGCACAGAGTATTTCAGGGGAGGAGAGCACTGATCTTATAGGAGGTCACAGAGATACATAGAGGAAGGAGCAGGACCCAGCAGCACAGAGTATTTCAGGAGAGGAGAGCACTGATCTTATAGGAGGACACAGAGATACAGAGAAAGGAGCAGGTCCCACCAGCACAGAGTATTTCAGGAGAGCAGAGCACTGATCTTATAGGAGGACACAGAGATACAGAGGAAGGAGCAGGTCGCATCAGCACAGAGTATTTCAGGAGGAGAGCGCTGATCTTACAGGAGGTCACAGAGATACAGAGGAAGGAGCAGGTCCCAGCAGCACAGAGTATTTCAGGAGAGGAGAGCGCTGATCTTATAGGAGGACACAGAGATACATAGAGGAAGGAGCAGGTCCCAGCAGCACAGAGTATTTCAGGAGAGGAGAGCGCTGATCTTATAGGAGAACACAGAGATACATAGAGGAAGGACCAGGCCCCAGCAGCACAGAGTATTTCAGGAGAAGAGAGCACTGATCTTATAGAAGGACACAGAGATACAGAGGAAGGAGCAGGTCCCAGCAGCACAGAGTATTTCAGGAGAGGAGAGCACTGATCTTATAGGAGGTCACAGAGATACATAGAGGAAGGAGCAGGTCCCAGCAGCACAGAGGATTTCAGGAGAGGAGAGCGCTGATCTTATAGGAGGACACAGAGATACAGAGGAAGGAGCAGGACCCAGCAGCACAGAGTATTTCAGGAGAGGAGAGCACTGATCTTATAGGAGGTCACAGAGATACATAGGGGAAGGAGCAGGTCCCAGCAGCACAGAGGATTTCAGGAGAGGAGAGCGCTGATCTTATAGGAGGTCACAGAGATACATAGAGGAAGGAGCAGGTCCCAGCAGCACAGAGTATTTCAGGAGAGGAGAGCACTGATCTTATCGGAGGACACAGAGATACAGAAGAAGGAGCAGGACCCAGCAGCACAGAGTATTTCAGGAGAGGAGAGCACTGATCTTATAGGAGGACACAGAGATACATATAGGAAGGAGCAGGTCCCAGCAGCACAGAGTATTTCAGGAGAGGAGAGCACTGATCTTATAGGACGACACAGAGATACATAGAGGAAGGAGCAGGACCCAGCAGCACAGAGTATTTCAGGAGAGGAGAGCACTGATCTTATAGGAGGACACAGAGATACATAGAGGAAGGCGCAGGTCCCAGCAGCACAGAGTATTTCAGGAGAGGAGAGCACTGATCTTATAGGAGGACACAGAGAAACATAGAGGAAGGAGCAGGTCCCAGCAGCACAGAGTATTTCAGGAAAGGAGAGCACTGATCTTATAGGAGGACACAGAAATACATAGAGGAAGGAGCAGGACCCAGCAGCACAGAGTATTTCAGGAGAGGAGAGCACTGACCTTATAGGAGGACACAGAGATACAGAGGAAGGAGCAGGACCAGCAGCACAGAGTATTTCAGGAGAGGAGATCACTGATCTTATAGGAGGACACAGAGATACAGAGGAAGGAGCAGGTCCCAGCAGCACAGAGTATTTCAGGAGAGGAGAGCACTGATCTTATAGGAGGACACAGAGATACATAGAGGAAGGAGCAGGTCCCAGCAGTACAGAGTATTTCAGGAGAGGAGAGCACTGATCTTATAGGAAGACTCAGAGATACAGAGGAAGGAGCAGGTCCCAGCAGCACAGAGTATTTCAGGAGAGGAGAGCGCTGATCATATAGGAGGACACAGAGATACATAGAGGAAGGAGCAGGTCCCAGCAGCACAGAGTATTTCAGGAGAGGAGAGCACTGATCTTATAGGAGGACACAGAGATCCAGAGGAAGGAGCAGGTCCCAGCAGCACAGAGTATTTCAGGAGAGGAGAGCACTGATCTTATAGGAGGTCACAGAGATACAGAGGAAGGAGCAGGTCCCAGCAGCACAGAGTATTTCAGGAGAGGAGAGCGCTGATCTTATAGAAGGACACAGAGATACAGAGGAAGGAGTAGGTCCCAGCAGCACAGAGTATTTCAGGAGAGGAGAGCACTGATCTTATAGGAGGACACAGAGATACATAAAGGAAGGAGCAGGACCCAGCAGCACAGAGTATTTCAGGAGAGGAGAGCACTGATCTTATAGGACGACTCAGAGATACAGAGGAAGGAGCAGGACCCAGCAGCACAGAGTATTTCAGGAGAGGAGAGCACTGATCTTATAGAAGGTCACAGAGATACATAGAGGAAGGAGCAGGTCCCAGCAGCACAGAGTATTTCAGGAGAGGAGAGCACTGATCTTATAGGACGACACAGAGATACAGAGGAAGGAGCCGGACCCAGCAGCACAGAGTATTTCAGGAGAGGAGAGCACTGATCTTATAGGAGGTCACAGAGATACATAGAGGAAGGAGCATGTCCCAGCAGCACAGAGGATTTCAGGAGAGGAGAACGCTGATCTTATAGGAGGTCACAGAGATACATAGAGGAAGGAGCAGGTCCCAGCAGCACAGAGTATTTCAGGAGAGGAGAGTACTGATCTTATCGGAGGACACAGAGATACAGAGGAAGGAGCAGGACCCAGCAGCACAGAGTATTTCAGGAGAGGAGAGCACTGATCTTATAGGAGGACACAGAGATACAGAGGAAGGAGCAGGTCCCAGCAGCACAGAGTATTTCAGGAGAGGAGAGCACTGATCTTATAGGAGGTCACAGAGATACAGAGGAAGGAGCAGGTCCCAGCAGCACAGAGTATTTCAGGAGAGGAGAGCAGTGATCTTATAGGAGGACACAGAGATACATAGAGGAAGGAGCAGGTCCCAGCAGCACAGAGTATTTCAGGAGAGGAGAGTGCTGATCTTATAGGAGGACACAGAGATACATAGAGGAAGGATCAGGACCCAGCAGCACAGAGTATTTCAGGAGTGAAGAGCGTGTTCCTGTCTTCATGTTGGAGAGTTAGTAAAGTCACCCACTGAGCAGAGGTGGAAGAAGACCAGGTCCAGAGTATTGCCATCTTCATGTTTTTCCCTTTAAGACCCTAGAGATTTCCTCACCTTTCAGCAATTCCCTAGGTATCCTTACATTCTCTCATTTCCCCTCGGTCTTTGCTGGTGATAGAGTTAAAAACCTATACAGCCCTTGGATGCGAGCCGTTAGCTTATATCCATCTGAAGAAACTTTATTGTTTGTTGCTTTTCTGCTCCTTGAGGCATCTGGAGATAAGTTATTCGTTCCCTTCCCCTCTGATTGTTTTCCCTTCTTTAGAGCTCAGTGGGGTTGACTAAGTACTCATCCCATCCATTTCTTGACTAGGGCCCAGTTCTAGGGTCAGTAAGGGTCAGGTATCCTGCTCGGGGCATAGGTGTTGGAAAGTTTGGTCAGGGGTCACCATCTCCCACTTCCCTTCCTTGTATGCGTGGTACTTCCCCAAACACTTGAGATGCAGGATTATTGTCCTTGCCGTTGACACATTGTATTATCTTCTCATAGCTTTTGCTATATTTACAGTTTTCTGGAACCTTCTCCTCTTGAAGGGGATATTGATGGAGAGTTTTACATTACACAGTGGAGGGGGGATGATTAATGTTCTTTACTGTCCCAAATCTGTCAGGAAACAATACACAGTGATCCCGGATCTCCACTTTGGGTCTATTTCTATAACAGCCGGTGTAGAAATAGGTAAAAGGTTTCAAAACTTCTCGATAGAGGTGTGAAAACTTTTCATATGGAAATATTATTATTATTATTATTTATTTATATATATATATATATATATATATATATATATATATATATATATATATATATATATATATATAAATATATATATATATATGTATATAATATTATATTATATATATATATATAAATATATATATATATAATATATATATTATTACATATTATATTATATTATATTATATTATTATATATATATTATATATATATAATATTATATATATATATATATATATATATATATAAATATATATTTATATTTATATAATTATTTAAATATTACACTCATAGTCTGGTTAGGGTGGGGGATGGGGGGGCAGAGGGTGAACGGTCATGACGTCATATTGTCCGCGTGCTATACACAGTGTCTGTAACCACGGAAGAGCGGCTCCAATTCATAAGTCATAAGCTAAAGATAGATACAAAATGTTAAATACAAACATTTCAGAAAGTTACAAAGTAAAATGAAAACTTTCCCCCGAAAGAGAAAATCTAACGTGAAGTTTTCTGTCATTTCACACGTTACAGCGAAATGTGAGAATATTCGGTTTAGGAGAAGATAAACCTGACGAAAGCATTCAAGGAGCTGAAAAGTTTCTGTGTTCATTAACGAGGAAATCTGTCAAGAAATGTGACATGAAAAATAAGAAAAAGGTACGAAAATCTACTTGTTCTGTTGGCTTACACCCACGGGCTCTAAGGGAGTTCAGAGCAGTAAAATAGCATAGCTCTTATATTTGAAGATGCACCAATTATATAAAGCTAAGAAAAGGCTGAGATTTTACAGGATTGTTAGAAAAGTACAGGAAACAGTCACTGTAATAGTGCGCCTGAAATGAAGACCTTAAAAGTGGTCATTTGTTTTTATAAATGTATACATTTTATAGGCATACACCCACAGGTTCTAAGGGAGTTAAGACCAGTAAAATAGCATAACACCAATTATTAGCACTATAAAAAGGCTGCAATTCTATAGGTTTGTTAGAAAAGTACAGGAAACAGAGAGATGTGACGGGCTCTGAAAAGTCCATATTGTGAGATGTCTTGCAGAGGGATGCAGCAGTCTTGAAATTGCCAAACTTTTGAAGCGTGATCACCGAACAATCAAGCGTTTCATGGCAAATAGCCAACAGGGTCGCAAGAAGCGTGCTGGGCAAAAAAGGTGCAAAATAACTGCCCATGAATTGAGGAGAATCAAGCGTGAAGCTGCCAAGAGGCCATTTGCCACCAGTTTGGCCATATTTCACAGCTGCAACGTTACTGGAGTATCAAAAAGCACAAGGTGCGCCATACTCAGGGACAGGCCAAAGTAAGGAAGGCTGAAATCCACCACCTCTGACCAAGAAACAGAAGATAAAGCCTCAAGACTGGGCCAAGAAATATCTAAGACTGATTCTTCACAGGTTTTATGGATGATGAAATGAGAGTGACTCTTGATGGGGCAGATGGATGGGCCCGAGGCCGGATCAGTAAAGGGCAGAGAGCTCCACTCCGACTCAGACGCCAGCAAGGTGGAGGTGGGGACTGGTATGGGCTGGGATCATCAAAGATCAACTTGTGTGACCTTTTCGGGTTGAGGATGGAGTGAAGCTCATCTCCCAGACCTACTGCCAGTTTCTGGAAGACGACTTCTTCAAGCAGTGGTACAGGAAGAAGCCGCTATCGCTCAAGAAAAACATGATTTTCATGCAGGACAATGCTCCATCACATGCATCCAACTACTCCACAGCGTGGCCGGCCAGTAAAGGTCTAAAAGATGAAAAAATAATGGCATGGCCCCCTTGTTCACCTGATCTGAACCCCATAGAGAACCTGTGGTCCCTCATAAAATGTGAGATCTACAGGGAGGGAAAACAGTCCACCTCTGGGAACAGTGTCTGGAGGCTGCGGTGTCTGGAGGCTGCGGTGTCTGGAGGCTGTGGTGTCTGGAGGCTGTGGTGTCTGGAGGCTGTGGTGTCTGGAGGCTGCGGTGTCTGGAGGCTGCGGTGTCTGGAGGCTGCGGTGTCTGGAGGCTGCGGTGTCTGGAGGCTGCGGTGTCTGGAGGCTGCGGTGGCTGGAGGCTGCGGTGGCTGGAGGCTGCGGTGTCTGGAGGCTGTGGTGTCTGGAGGCTGCGGTGGCTGGAGGCTGCGGTGGCTGGAGGCTGCGGTGTCTGGAGGCTGTGGTGGCTGGAGGCTGTGGTGTCTGGAGGCTGCGGTGGCTGGAGGCTGCGGTGGCTGGAGGCTGTGGTGTCTGGAGGCTGCGGTGTCTGGAGGCTGCGGTGGCTGGAGGCTGTGGTGTCTGGAGGCTGTGGTGTCTGGAGGCTGCGGTGGCTGGAGGCTGCGGTGGCTGGAGGCTGTGGTGTCTAGAGGCTGTGGTGGCTGGAGGCTGTGGTGTCTGGAGGCTGTGGTGGCTGGAGGCTGCGGTGGCTGGAGGCTGTGGTGTCTGGAGGCTGTGGTGGCTGGAGGCTGTGGTGTTTGGAGGCTGCGGTGGCTGGAGGCTGTGGTGTCTGGAGGCTGTGGTGTCTGGAGGCTGTGGTGGCTGGAGGCTGTGGTGTCTGGAGGCTGTGGTGTCTGGAGGCTGCGGTGGCTGGAGGCTGCGGTGGCTGGAGGCTGCGGTGTCTGGAGGCTGTGGTGGCTGGAGGCTGTGGTGTCTGGAGGCTGTGGTGTCTGGAGGCTGTGGTGTCTGGAGGCTGCGGTGTCTGGAGGCTGCGGTGTCTGGAGGCTGTGGTGTCTGGAGGCTGTGGTGTCTGGAGGCTGCGGTGGCTGGAGGCTGTGGTGTCTGGAGGCTGTGGTGTCTGGAGGCTGCGGTGGCTGGAGGCTGCGGTGGCTGGAGGCTGTGGAGTCTGGAGGCTGTGGTGTCTGGAGGCTGCGGTGTCTGGAGGCTGCGGTGGCTGGAGGCTGTGGTGTCTGGAGGCTGCGGTGTCTGGAGGCTGCGGTGGCTGGAGGCTGTGGTGTCTGGAGGCTGCGGTGGCTGGAGGCTGCGGTGGCTGGAGGCTGTGGAGTCTGGAGGCTGTGGTGTCTGGAGGCTGCGGTGTCTGGAGGCTGTGGTGTCTGGAGGCTGTGGTGTCTGGAGGCTGTGGTGTCTGGAGGCTGCGGTGGCTGGAGGCTGCAGTGGCTGGAGGCTGTGGAGTCTGGAGGCTGCGGTGTCTGGAGGCTGCGGTGTCTGGAGGCTGCGGTGGCTGGAGGCTGTGGTGTCTGGAGGCTGCGGTGTCTGGAGGCTGCGGTGGCTGGAGGCTGCGGTGTCTGGAGGCTGCGGTGGCTGGAGGCTGCGGTGGCTGGAGGCTGTGGAGTCTGGAGGCTGTGGTGTCTGGAGGCTGCGGTGTCTGGAGGCTGCGGTGGCTGGAGGCTGTGGTGTCTGGAGGCTGTGGTGTCTGGAGGCTGCGGTGGCTGGAGGCTGTGGTGGCTGGAGGCTGTGGTGGCTGGAGGCTGTGGTGTCTGGAGGCTGTGGTGGCTGGAGGCTGCGGTGGCTGGAGGCTGTGGTGTCTGGAGGCTGTGGTGTCTGGAGGCAGCGGTGTCTGGAGGCTGCGGTGTCTGGAGGCTGCGGTGTCTGGAGGCTGCGGTGTCTGGAGGCTGCGGTGTCTGGAGGCTGTGGTGGCTGGAGGCTGTGGTGTCTGGAGGCTGCGGTGGCTGGAGGCTGCGGTGGCTGGAGGCTGCGGTGTCTGGAGGCTGCGGTGGCTGAAGGCTGCGGTGTCTGGAGGCTGCGGTGGCTGGAGGCTGCGGTGGCTGGAGGCTGCGGTGTCTGGAGGCTGTGGTGGCTGAAGGCTGCGGTGGCTGGAGGCTGCGGTGGCTGAAGGCTGCGGTGTCTGGAGGCTGCGGTGGCTGGAGGCTGCGGTGGCTGGAGGCTGCGGTGTCTGGAGGCTGTGGTGGCTGGAGGCTGCGGTGGCTGGAGGCTGTGGTGTCTGGAGGCTGCGGTGGCTGGAGGCTGCGGTGTCTGGAGGCTGTGGTGGCTGGAGGCTGCGGTGGCTGGAGGCTGCGGTGGCTGAAGGCTGCGGTGTCTGGAGGCTGCGGTGGCTGGAGGCTGCGGTGGCTGGAGGCTGCGGTGTCTGGAGGCTGTGGTGGCTGGAGGCTGCGGTGGCTGGAGGCTGTGGTGTCTGGAGGCTGCGGTGGCTGGAGGCTGCGGTGTCTGGAGGCTGCGGTGACTGGAGGCTGCGGTGTCTGGAGGCTGTGGTGTCTGGAGGCTGTGGTGTCTGGAGGCTGTGGTGTCTGGAGGCTGTGGTGTCTGGAGGCTGTGGTGTCTGCTGCACGCAATGTTGATCATAAACAGATCAAGCAATGACAGAATCTATGGATGGAGGCTGCTGAGTGTCATCAGAAAGAAAGGGGGCTATATTGGGGACTCATTTTTTTGGGGGTTTTGTTTTTGCATGTCAGAAATGTTTATTTCTAAATTTTGTGCAGTTATATTGGTTTCCTGGTGAAAATAAACAAGTGAGATGGGGATATATTTGGTTTTTATTAAGTTGCCTAATAATTCTGCACAGTAACAGTTACCTGCACAAACAGAATCCTCCTAAGAAGCCAAATCTAAAAAACCCCTCCAACTGCCAAAATATTAAGCTTTGATATTTATGAGTCTTTAGGGTTGATTGAGAACATAGTTGTTGATCAATAATAAAAAAAATCCTCTAAAATACAACTTGCCTAATAATTCTGCACACGGTGTGTGTATATATATATACACACACACATATATATATATATATATATATATACATACATATATATCTATATATATATATATCTATATATAAGACCCACAGGTTCTAAGGGAGTAAAGAGCTGTAAAATAGCATAGCACCAATTATTAAAGCTACTACAGAGCTGAGATTTTACAGTCACTGTAATAGTGCACCTAAAATTAAGACCTTACTGGTGATCATTTTTTATTTTAATTTTATATATTTCATAGGCATACACCCACAGGCTCTAAGGGAGTTAAGAGCAGTAAAATAGACTAACTCTTACATTTGAAGAACTACCAATTATTAGAGCTAAGAAAAAGATGAGATTTTACAGGAGTGTTAGAAACGTACAGGAACAGTCACCATAATTTTATAGGCATACACCCTCAGGTTCTAAGAGAGTTGAGAGCAGTAAAAGAGCATACCTCTTACATTTAGAGAATCACCAATTATTATCTATCAGCCATTAATCAAATCTGTCATTTTCTTTATTATTATTTTAACTTTTCATTTTGTTTCTTTCAGCATTTTGTCAAATAACAATATCACAAACACAGTTAATTATAATTTTATATTATCTTTAATCCATTTTCTTCCCTTCAGTAGAAGCCGTTCCCATCTTCCCCTTTGATCCACAGATGTGGAAAAAAAAACTCCTAAATTTTAATTAAAACATTTCAATTTCATTGTATCAGGCAATTTTAATATTAGATTTTCAAAGCATTTTTTTGTATTATTTCTAGTGATGAGCGGACTCACAGACAACTGGGACCAGCGGATCCCAGTGATCCAGTTTTTAAAATCTGGTTCCAGTCCCCATATAAGTCTATGGAGACCAGAATTCGGCAATTGAAAGTATTGGTAGAAGTGATAAGGGGATAAGAGCAGGCGCACTTTACTCCCCGAAGCACCGGCATGGCTGTACACTGCGTCCAGGCTGAGCATTCACTTCCGGAGCCACGAATTATCCTTAATTGCATGTGCACTGCTTTCCCCACCTACCGGCGTCTGTGATTGGCTGCAGTCAGACGCGCCCCCACCCTGATTGACAGTTGTCCGATGCTTCCAATCACAAACACTATGTGCATCTATCATAGTATAAGAATAAATAAAAAAATTGGTGTAGGGTTCCCCCATATTACGATATGCAGCACAGATAAAGAATATGGCTACAGGCTGAAGCCCCCAGCCATGCGCTTATCTTAGTTGTGTATCAACAATGGAAGAACCGCATGAGGCTTTATTTTTTCTTTTTAATTATTTAAATAAATAATTTAAAAAATCAGTGTGTGGTCCCCAATTTTGATGCCTAGCCAAAATAAAGCCTGACAGCTGGGGTCTGGTATTCTCAGACTGGGGAGGCCCATGGTTATTGGGCTATACAGCCTCAAAATAGCAGCCTGCAGCCACCCAGGATTGTCACATACAATAGATGTGATAATCCCAGCACTTTACCCGGCTCTTCCCGATTGCCCTGGTGCAGTGCCAATTGGGGTAATAAGGGGTTAATGGCAGCCCACAGCTGAGCCGCGCAATCAACGGTTAGTTACGGTCGCAGCTGAAGGTTCCCATGGTCCTCCACCTGTGACCACAGGTAACCTGACCTCAGGGGACCTCATTAAACAAAGTGAACTCACCTGCATCTCCTGGCAGAAAACCCCTTTTTTATGCCAAATGATGCAGATTTGGAGCTGAAATTTTTACACCATATTCCTACACCCAATCTATACCTCATGGCAAAAGATGGCATCACTACCACATGAACCCGCATACGGTTTTGATGCATTTTTTTGCCAGGAGGTGTAGATTGGGCGCATGAATAGGGTGTAAAAATGTAATCAATAATAATCAATTTGTATCTCTTTGCCCAAATAAGCCAAAAAAACATTTTTTTTCTGCCAGAAACTGCACCAAAAAGGACATCAACATCTTTTTTTGCATTTTTGGGCTAAGAGAAGCAAATTGGGTGCAGAAATTTTCACACCATACTCCTGCACCCAATTTACACCTCCTGGCAAAAAAAACCAAACAGATCAAAACCAAATGAGGTAGGATGTGGTAGTGAAGCTTCCTTTTGCCAGGAGGTGTAGAATGGGTGCAGGAGTATGGTGTAAAAATTTCAACACCAAATCTGCATCTCTTGGCAAAAAACCCCGCATTTTTTTGCCAAGACATGCAGGTCTGTGAACCTGAGTTTACCGAGGTCACTTGAGGTCAGTCTACCTGCAGTAACAGGTGGAGGACCGTGGGACCTCCTGTTGTAACTGCAAATAACCTGAGTGACGTCATCGCTGATCGCACAACTCATTCATTCTCTGCCTAAACCTCACAGCATTCCGCCATGTACCATGATCACACACTGTGACTTCAGATATGTAGCAGAGCTGCAATCGTTGTGGGGCCTCATGGGGATTACATCAGACCTGCAGGGGTGTTTTAGGGGTTAATAAAGGGGTAAAAGAGGGGTTTTTTTGCATTTTATTTCAAATAAATTATTTTTTTTTTGTGATTTTGTTTATTTCTTTCACTAACAGTGGCATTAGTAATGGATGGTCTCATAGACAACTGCCATCAATAACCTAGGCCTTAGTGGCAGCTGAGGGCTGCCATTAACGTCTTACATTACCCCAATTGCCACTGCACCAGGGCAATCGGGAAGAGCCAGGTAAAGTGCTGGGGTTGTCACATCAAATGGATGCAACAAACCTGGGCAGCTGCAGGCTGCTATTTTTAGGCAGGGTGTAGTCCAATAAGTATGGGCCTCCCAGTCTGAGAATACCAGCTCTCAGCTGTCAGACTTTATTGTGGTTGAGTATCAAAATTGTGGGGAACCGCACTCCGTTTTATTAATTATTTATGTATTTATTTTAAAAAGCCGCATGCGGTTCCTCCTATTTTGATACACAGCCAAGATAAGCGCACGGCTGGGGGCTGCAGCCTGTAGCTGTAGGCGTTATCTATGCTAGGTGTCATAATATGGGGGGACCTTATGCCAAATATTTTATTTATTTTTATACCACAATTCTGACCCGCAGACAGTGCCAGTGATTAGTTGCAGTCAGACACTGTCACACAGGCTGGGGGCGTGTCTGACTGCAACCAGCGACAGCCGCAATGGAGCCTCGGTAAGTATGATGCGCTTGCTTCTTTTTTGTGTTCTTTATTTTTCCTTTATTTTTTTTTAATTTTCCCAGTGTCAAATCCGAATCAAACATCCAGGGTCCAGCACCTGAATACTTTTGAAACTGCATGGTACCAAGCATTTGCAGTCTGAATCCGCCCATCATTAATTTTTTCCCTTTTAATTACTAATTTTGTTCTTTTATCTTTTTAAAAATTATTTTTTTTCTTAATTTTTTTTTTTGTTTTTTAATTTGAGTAGAGTTTTAATCATTTGCACTTGAAGAAAATAATCCTCAGGGTTAATATTTAGATTTTTTTTTTCTAGAATTGTTTTTATTCAGTATATATCATTTAATTGGAAAAAAAATAATAATATAATCTAAAGCACAATTGCTTTCAATTCTAAACAGAAAACAAAAAGACTGGAAGACAACAATATATATATATATATATATATATATATATATATATATATATATATATAATATATATATATATATATATAGAAACAGAAGTTCCAGGCGGCACACAATCCTTCAAGGTGCACGTGTCCAAGGAAGGCATCCACAGTATAATTGATACAAAGGACCGGCACTCCAAATCTTCTGAAATATTTTTGTAGTTTATTCCATCATAATTTACGCCTGTATATTATGATGGAATAAACTACAAAAATATTTCAGAAGATTTGGAGTGCCGGTCCTTTGTATCAATTATATATATATATATATATATATATATATATATATACCGTATATATAAATATATATATATATATATATATATATATATATATATATATATATATATATATTCCAAAAATTAAGTCTAGCAGGGAAAAAATGTTTTTGGAAAGGTTTGAATTGTTTTAAATTAGAATTTTTTGAATTTGTAATTTTTCTTTATGTTTCCGGCATCCTCCTTCTCTTCTGCTCCATTTACAATAAGCTTTTGGCATGACCTTCAGGAATTAAGACGCCTACCGATACAATCCATGGATTATTGCTTAACCTAATTCCGTTCCAGTGAACTCAACGTCGCGGGGCACAAGTTGTAGGAGACGTTTAAGGAGGACGAGTTTTTACGACGAGTCTGTGTCTTCCTGGGTTCGGTGATGATCATGACGACATGGTAATGGGTTGGAGAGTCTTAGATAAGTGGTGATGGACTCCAGGGTTACTGTTTCTTTTCTTTTATTTTCTCCTTGACTTTTTGGGGTTCAAATTGGATCAAGCGCAGGATTTCTTTATTATTTAGGATCCCCTCAATAAATTCTCCTTCTGTGAGTTTATCTGCGAACACAATATCCAAGAGTAGAATTGGTTAAATTCGAGGCCGGTAAGACCAACAGTCAACTTGGCCAACCAAAGCACAAGCATATTATTGGGGGCTTACTTTAAAGGGGTGGAGAGTAGAGTCTTTTCTGATTAGTAGGCCTTGCATGCCTTGTCATCTTGCCGGCCATCGGCTCAGACACTCACTGAACCCAAGTGCCGGTAAGAGGCCAGTAAGACCAACAGTCAACTTGGCCAACCAAAGCACAAACATATTATTTGGGGCTTACTTTAAAGGGGTGGACAGTAGTGTCTTTTCTGATTAGTAGGCCTTGCATGCCTTGTCATCTTGCCGGCCATCGGCTCAGACACTCACTGAACCCAAGTGCCGGTAAGAGGCCGGTAAGACCAACAGTCAACTTGGCCAACCAAAGCACAAACATATTATTTGGGGCTTACTTTAAAGGGGTGGACAGTAGAGCCTTTTCTGATTAGTAGGCTTTGCATGCCTTGTCATCTTGCCGGCCATCGGCTCAGACACTCACTGAACCCAAGTGGCGCTCCAATAAGAAATGGCTGAGTGCCAAGTCCACTGACTTCTACCTCATTGACAATGGGGAAGCACGTGTTCCAGGTGGCACACAATCCAAGGTACAGGTGTTCGAGGAAGACATCCACAATATAATTTGAACAAAGGACCGGCGCTCCATATCTTCTGGAATTTTTAGAATTGATTCCACATTAGAATCACATAATTTTTCCCATCAGATGTGAAAAAGGCTCACTGTTAGCCGAAACGCGTAATTTACGCCTGTATACTAATGTGGAATAAATTCTAAAAAATTCCAGAAGATGTGAAGTGTAGGTCCATTGACAATGGGGGTATGTGAGGGACCTGAACTTTTGTTCCACCATAAAATTTGGCATTCGGAGCAAAGTGTCCCGAATGCCCTATGGGTATGGTTGTAGTCCTCCAAAATGTTGAGACACAATGATCAAGGTTGACATGCCTTGTACGTTACAAAAAGGTACCATTTTAGAGGAATATCCGCTGTGTATTCTTTAAGGGTAGCAGCACCCATGATGGCCATTCTATATTCACGACTATTGATAATCTTCTTGTCATGAGTGTGTCCCACTCAGAGGAGACCTCTGAGTCTTGGACCAGAAGGTCACAATGTCTAATTCTTTAGGTGTTAAGCACTCTTTCCTCTCTGGCTGTCCTTTGTAGTCGTAATCTCAGGTGCAGCTCTTTTGTGATCACTCCTCTTCACTATAAAAAGTCATGTATCTTCCCATCTGATGCCGGTTATAGATTCTCATTCTATGCTGACCACTTTGGAAGGAGCCAATCCCTGGAAGAGCCTGAGGAGTTATGACTATTGCAGCTGTGGTTGTTTAGCTAGAGTTGGGAGTGTTTTCCTTTTTGTGTCTATTTCCCCTTCTGTCTGTCTCCCTTACTTTGTGTTGTATTATTGCAGTGGTGAGACTTGTGCTCTCACCAGTCTACTCACTAGCCAGGGTCAGTTCAGGTTAAGCGAAGGCCTAGGCATATGATGAAGATAGGGATGTTAGTGAGCATAGGGTACAGACTCAGAGAAGTTGTCCCCTCTCCCCTTTCCCTATTTCCAGGGCCTTCCTTCTATACTTTTCCTATTGTTACCCTTGTGCTGCCCTACACGCTGAGCATCTGTACTTTCTGGCGTCACATTGGTGGTCAACTCTACTCTAACAAGATCCAGTCAATCAGCCAATCAAGGATAAGTCTACGATCAAAGAATCATTAAACCCTACAATAATGGACAAAACCCAGGAATCTCACGGCTCGCACATGGTGCCCATTACTCTTGGACATGGTGTCCACCATCACCTAACCCATCAGACAGCCATGTTGATCCATGACTGGCCTCCTCAATGTAGGGTATGATGTTCTGATCAGTTTGTGGACCAATAAAACTGCTATTGACCTTATGGGTTATATCATTGATAAGTCACGTGACTACAAGCTTGAGACCATATTATTGTGTCCCGTGACCTCAAAAGTGAAGAACGTCTACTATTACGTGAATGAACATAGATGAAAGTTACCAGCATCTTTCTTGCCAAAGAAGTCCCATATTTTATTGGTTCTCTTGTCCGGAGTGTTTTCATCATCTGGTAGAAATTTTTGGTCTTCAGCCGTAATCATTTTGAATATGGCCTGAAAAGAAAAGAAAAAAATTGGAAATTTTGTCAGAAAATTATTCAATGTAATGATGCAAAAATTTCCCGAAGTGAAAAAAACATATGTTTTTCAAAAGTTTAAAAATCATTCAAAAAGTTCTTGAAGTTCTTCAATGGGGAAGAAGTTGATTATGTTACAACAAAATGGAAATGTAATATTTTATTTTGTAGAAAACGACATAAAATAAAAATAGGATACAGAATAGAAATGATTATTAACTTGGAAGAAAAGAAGAAAAATGAAAAAAATAAAATAAAATAGGAAAAGCATAAAATAAAACAGTAATGATAAAAATCAACATCAATAAGAATTTTGTAATATCTTTATTACTTTAATTTCCAGAAATTGGATTAATTTCAAATAGACATTTTTTAAAGTATTCATTAATGTTTTTTGTATTTTATTTTAATTAAGTCTGAATTATTAATTAATTATTTTTTTTATTTATTAATTATTCATATATATATATAAATTATTTTAATTAAGTCTAAATTATTAAATTAATTAATTCCTTTATTTACTAATTATTCATATATATTAATTTAAGTCTAAATGATTAATTATTTTATTTATTAATTATTAATTTATCTAAAAAATATTAATTTATAATACTTTTTTAATTACGTCTGCATTTTTAATTCTTTTTCTATTATTATTTAATAAGTATTATTTATTTATCTTAATTATTTTATTTTAATTACTGTAAGTCTGAATTCTTAATTATTCTATTTTAATTATTCAATATTTATTTTAATTATTTATTAATTATTTATTTATCTTAACTATTTTATTTTAATTACCATAAGTCTGAATTCTTAATTATTTAATTATTTTATTTCAATTATTTATTTATTAATTTATTAATGATTTATTTATCTTAATTATTTTAATTACTGTAAGTCTGAATTCTTAATTATTTAATTATTTTATTTCAATTATTCATAATTTATTTATCTTAATTATTTTATTTTAATTATTTATTAATTATTTATTTATCTTAATTATTTTAATTACTGTAAGTCTGAATTCTTAATTATTTTATTTCAATTATTCATTATTTATTTATCTTAATTATTTTATTTTAATTACCATAAGTCTGAATTCTTAATTATTTAATTATTTTATTTCAATTATTTATTTATTAATTTATTAATGATTTATTTATCTTAATTATTTTAATTACCATAAGTCTGAATTCTTAATTATTTAATTATTTTATTTCAATTAATTATTTACTAATTTATCTTAATTATTTGATTTTAAATAAGTCTGAAGTCGGAATTAAGTCTGGATGAGCAATATATTTTATGTACTGCAATTTAATGATAATTGATTGTATAATATTTAACATTTTTCTAATAAATGCGCTTTTAATATTTTACTCAACGATTGTGAAGATCTATCCATTTTTGAAAAATGTATTTCAAATTCTAAGACCAAAATTTTACCTAAATTTTAGAAATGTTTAAATTAAATACATGGGTTTTGGCTAGATTAGGTCTAAAATCTATACTATGAGCCCAAAATATAGAGCATGTTTTCTAAATTTGAGATATTTTTGGCCATCATGGTCTATCGGATCGGTGGGGATCATCTTATGGTGCTAAGAAAGTAAGAAATACCGTACCGTGATGATTTCATGAACTTCTTGCTTGTTGATGGTCCCATTTCCGTCCACATCGTACAAGGAGAAAGCCCACTCTAATTTTTGGTTACTCTTCCCAGAAGAGGTCATATGAAGAGCAATCATGTATTCCTTAAAGTCCAATGTGCCATCGTTGTTGGCATCAAAGCTTCTGAAGACGTGTTGAGCATACGCTTTTGGATCAGCATCGGGAAAGAACTTTGAGTAGATGCTTTCAAACTTAGTGTTGGAGATCCTTCCAGTTGGACACTCCTTCAAGAAGGACTGATACCAAGTACACAACTCCTCCTGACTAAACTTGGTGTTCAACTGAAGTTCTTCCAGAATTTCCTTCGATAGAGCTCCACTTTTGCTATTGCCCATGATGAAGGAAGAACTTTTCTATTGTCCTACAATCCTAAAACGCAAAGACGTAATGTGTACAAGATTCAGCCTCCCTCTAAATCCAGATAAGACGTGTTAGGATTAATGAGGCTTAAGCGTCATGTAGACAATGGTGCTCACTTTGTGACTTCAGAACCGCAATTAAGGTAATTGAGAAAGCAGGCTAACCTCATGATACGAGTCTTACCCACCAATGATACTATGAAGTCTATGGCGTCGGCTGCAATGGTTTATGGAGTCTGAAGCCATTAAGATGGAATCTGACTTTAAGACAGGCTTTTCTTTCCTATGGGATTGGGGTAGTGGCTTATTTAATGCTATATACAACCTGTCTGGTGGCAAATATGGATTTACGGGATGCGTTAGGTACCACCGTCAATGACTTGCCACCGGAAGTGCACACCTCAAATCTCAACATTGATTGTATAGTTGTATTGTAGAGATCTTGGTCATAGTGTGATGGTATCAATTCCTTACCTTGGTGGTTGCCATCCGGTTCACTTTGACTTGGTGGTCACTGATGTCATGAGATTAGGCATATATTTTGGATAAAATTGACTATTAAAGATGAGTGAATCGAATCAAAGCAAATTGAATTTGCTATAAATCTCACAGAAATATTTGGATTCACAAAAATCTGATTTTTTGAGATTTGAGTTGCTAGAATACAGGCAACCGTCAGATTAGATTGTGAATGTTGGTGGACGCCATTTTCAGGTCTCTCCAGAGATGCTCAATTGGGTTCAGGTCAAGAAGAAGGGGCGGTGAAGAATGGTCACAGAGTTGTTCTGAAGCTGCTCCTTTGTTATTTTAGCTGTGTGCTTAGGGTCATCGTCTTGTTGAAAGGTGAACCTTCGGTCAAGTCTGAGGTCCAGAGCATCTGGAAGAGGTTTTCTTCCAGGATATCTCTGTACTTGTCCGCATTCATCTTTCCTTCAATTGCAACTAATCATCCTGTCCCTGCCCCATAGCATGATGCTGCCACCACCATGTTTCACTGTGGGGATTGAATTGGGTAGGTGATGAGCAGGGCCGTCCCTGCCCCCATAGCATGATGCTGCCACCACCATTTTTCACTGTGGGGATTATATTGGGCAGGTTATGAGCAATGCCTGATTTTCTCCACATATACCGCTTAGAATTATCACCAAAAAGGTCTATCTTCATATCATCAGACTAGAGAATCTTATTTTTTATAGTCTGGGAGTCCTTCTTGTGTTTTTTTGCAAACTCTATGTGGGCTTTCATATGTCTTGCACTGAGGAGAGGCTTCCGTCGGCCACTCTGCCATAAAGGCCCGACTGGTGGAGGGCGGCAGCGATAGTTGACTTTGTGGAACTTTCTTCCATCTTCCTACTGCATCTCCGGAGCTCAGACACAGTGATCTTGAGATTCTTCTTTACCTCTCTCATCAAGACTCTTCTCCCACGATTGCTCAGTTTGGCTGGACGGCCAGGTCTAGGAAGACTTCTGGTGGTCCCAAACTTCTTCCATGTAAGGATTATGGAGGCCACTGTGCTCTTAGGAACCTTGACTACTGCAGAAGTACTTTTGTAACCTTGGCCAGATCTGTGCCTTGCCACAATTCTGTGTCTGAGCTCCTTGGGCAGTTCCTTTGGCCTCATGATCCTCATTTGGTATGACATGCAGTGTGAGCTGTGAGGTCTTATATACACAGGTGTGCGCCTTTCCAAATCATGTCCTATCAGTTTAATTACACACAGCTGCACTCCAATGAAGGAGCAGAACCATCTCAAGGGGGATCACAAGGAAATGGACAGCATGTGACTTACACATGAGTGTCTGAGCAAAGGGGTTGAATACTTATGACCATGGGTTATACTGAGCAAAGGGGTTGAATACTTATGACCATGTGATATTTCAGTTTTACTTGTTTAAAACATTTTCAAAAATGTCTACATTTCTGTTTTTGTTCTGCCAAGATGGGGGATGGGAGCAGAGTGTAGATTAATGAGAATTTACCAAATGGCTGCAATGAAACAAAGAGTGAAAAATGTAAAGAGGTCTGAATACTTTCCGTACCCACTGTATATATGATAAGATATGGAGTAATGTTATGTAGGAAAGTATAGTGTAAGGTATATAAGTGTTATAGGTGCAGGTGAAGGGTTAAATCTCCCGGCACCAGACACAGTTGGGATTAGCCTATAGGGGAGGGGCTACTGCTGAGGGAGAGGGACGGTTTCTGTGGTAACGTCAGTTAGGGCCCGGCCTGTGACAGGACCGGACCTCAGGTGTGAGGAGCAGCAGAGCCGCATGACGTGGGTGTCATGAAGAGAGGTAGCAAAGTTTATGTTCAGTAAAACTATGTTTTTTATGATCTTGTGGTGTTCCTCAATGAACAGTGCACCCTCTGGTCCTGGCCGGCCAAAACCATCGACAACATGCGGCCTGCAGAGACGTATTGCCTCCGGCATGTAACACCATACACCCAGCCAGGACCTACATCTTCATGTAGCGTGAAAGGGTGCAGCAGACGATCATTACGTCACCTACAACTACCACCCCGCGCCATGTTACATCCCCCCATGATTCATGATGTTGAGGAGCATCGTATGTCATGATATCATATGAGGCCTAGTCAGTGCCAGAGGCACCAAACAATGAATACTGAAGACAAAAAGACCGGAATCCAAGCGAGAGAGCCAACGGAATATTGGACTGGTTGCTGTGGTGGTCGAACAAGTGAAGGGCGGTGGAGTATAATATTTTTGAAACCCCTCCATTTATTATGCTCAGGTGCCTATAGAGACCTGAGTCTATGATGAACATGTAAACTAGAGTATGATCTCCAGCACTTCAAAGAAGGTTAAAAATATTTATTGAGGTTCTATTAAAAAAGATCCATCGATCATGAAAACAGTGAGGGGGGACACATTAAGAGAAATCCAACATGTTTCAGCTAGTAGAGCCTTATTCAAGGATTGCACTTACATGTCTAATGTGCACACAGATATACTGAAAAGTCTCACTTGGAATGGAAAGGAACCTGGAAACAATTTCCAGTAATTGCTAGTAGAAAAGTCTCTATAGCAAGCACCTGAAAAAATGCATGTATGAAACACCCAAGTAAAGTGAACAGGTGCATATAGGTGCGTGCACAGATAGACAAGAAAAAGGATATACATAAGATAAAAAATACCAAAAATTAGTACAGATAAAAACGAAACATATATATAATACAATACAAAAAATAACATTCAGTTATATTGCAAAATGAGATCCTGCCGAACATTAAGACCTAGGGGTTGGCGTGTAGCTAGTTTAAAAATCCAGTAAGATTCACGATTTAGTATAGTTCTATGATAATCTCCACCTCTGGCTGATTTGAAAACTCTTTCAATACCTTGAAATTTAAAGGCAGAAATATCACCCCTGTGTACATTAATGAAATGTCTTGATACTGCTGATACATTAACAGCTTGCAGATTACAGGCATCAGATAAATGCCTTCTGATGCGCTGTTTTAGTGGACAAATAGTACAACCTACATATTGAATGTTACATTGTATACATTGTATCAGGTAAATGACTCCTGCAGTGTTACAATTAATGTAACTTTTCATAGAAAAATTCTCTTGTGTTACACAGGAATGAAATGTTTTGGATTTGGTCACATATTTACAAGAGAGACATATACTGTGTCCACAATTAAAAAAACCTATACAATTGAGCCATGTAGGTCTTTTGGGAGAAATTTCATTTACCATGCTTGGTGCTAGTAAATTGGATAGTGTAACTGCCTTTTTGGCCACACATTTAATTGTATGAGTTTGTAAAATTTGATTCAGTTTATTGTCTTGCTGTAATAAAGGTGTGTATTTATTAATAATAGTTATGAATTTGTATTGTGGAGAATATGCAGTGGAGAAAACAATATTATGTGTAGTAGATGTATACTTGGATTTATCCAGTAAAAGAGTTGGTCTATCTATTTTGTCAGTAATTGCTATAGCCCTGTTCAGACTCCACTCAGGATATTTTCTTTTTCGGAGTCTATTTTTGATGTTATATGTCTCTTTAATGAAATGTGTTGCATCAGAGCAGTTTCGTTTTGCCCTTATTATCTCTCCTACTGGAATATTTCTTACTACATGGGGAGGATGACAAGATGTAGCCTCTAAAATTGAATTAGCAAATTGAAGTTTATATTTCAGGGAGAATCTTAAAATCCTACAAGATCAGGATACTTACTTATTGCTTAAAGGAGATCCCACGCCATTCTATAAGAAAAAACTGTTTGAACTTTTACAAGAGGGGCTAACAGCAGGTTTTTTCAGTAAAAAGATTTTTGATTATTTACTAGTGGAAACACCGACCATCCCAATTTACCATGCTATGCCCAAAATCCACAAATGTATTTTTCCTCCCCCATTTCGACCGATTATATCAGGTATGGGCTCTTTACATGAACGTTTAGGAGCCTGGGTGGATCATTTACTGCAACCACTTGTTAAACAAATTCCTGGCTACATTAGAGATTCCAAAGCTCTGCTTAAAGACATCACGGAGATCAAATGGGAAAATGACTACAGTTGGCTTACCTGCGATATTATTAGCCTGTATCCCTCCATACCGCATCATGTTGCTTTGGAATCCCTAAAATATTTTTTACACAGGTACAGTACATATTCTTCGGAGTTATGCAATTTTTTGATTTCTTCCGTACACTACTTGCTAACACACAACTATTTTTGCTTCAATAATTCATTTTACCTACAGAGAAAAGGAGTCGGTATGGGAGGTAGATTTCCCCCTCCCTAGCTAACATTGTGGTTGCAGTATTTGAAGAGAATTTTATTTTTCATCCTCAGAACATTTTTCAAGATAAAATAATTTTTTTTGGGCGTTATATTGATGACTGTATCTTTATTTGGAAAGGCACTGTCCTAGAAGCAGAAGCATTTGTTAATCATCTAAATAATAATGTATCCAATCTACAGTTTACATACACTAGTCATAATACCCAAATTAATTTTTTGGATATTAATTTTACAGCCAATAAAGGGAAAATAGAGGTAACAACATATAGAAAAAATACTGATGCTAATTCAATTTTAGAGGCTACATCTTGTCATCCTCCCCATGTAGTAAGAAATATTCCAGTAGGAGAGATAATAAGGGCAAAACGAAACTGCTCTGATGCAACACATTTCATTAAAGAGACATATAACATCAAAAATAGACTCCGAAAAAGAAAATATCCTGAGTGGAGTCTGAACAGGGCTATAGCAATTACTGACAAAATAGATAGACCAACTCTTTTACTGGATAAATCCAAGTATACATCTACTACACATAATATTGTTTTCTCCACTGCATATTCTCCACAATACAAATTCATAACCGGTATTATTAATAAATACACACCTTTATTACAGCAAGACAATAAACTGAATCAAATTTTACAAACTCATACAATTAAATGTGTGGCCAAAAAGGCAGTTACACTATCCAATTTACTAGCACCAAGCATGGTAAATGAAATTTCTCCCAAAAGACCTACATGGCTCAATTGTATAGGTTTTTTTAATTGTGGACACAGTATATGTCTCTCTTGTAAATATGTGACCAAATCCAAAACATTTCATTCCTGTGTAACACAAGAGAATTTTTCTATGAAAAGTTACATTAATTGTAACACTGCAGGAGTCATTTACCTGATACAATGTATACAATGTAACATTCAATATGTAGGTTGTACTATTTGTCCACTAAAACAGCGCATCAGAAGGCATTTATCTGATGCCTGTAATCTGCAAGCTGTTAATGTATCAGCAGTATCAAGACATTTCATTAATGTACACAGGGGTGATATTTCTGCCTTTAAATTTCAAGGTATTGAAAGAGTTTTCAAATCAGCCAGAGGTGGAGATTATCATAGAACTATACTAAATCGTGAATCTTACTGGATTTTTAAACTAGCTACACGCCAACCCCTAGGTCTTAATGTTCGGCAGGATCTCATTTTGCAATATAACTGAATGTTATTTTTTGTATTGTATTATATATATGTTTCGTTTTTATCTGTACTAATTTTTGGTATTTTTTATCTTATGTATATCCTTTTTCTTGTCTATCTGTGCACGCACCTATATGCACCTGTTCACTTTACTTGGGTGTTTCATACATGCATTTTTTCAGGTGCTTGCTATAGAGACTTTTCTACTAGCAATTACTGGAAATTGTTTCCAGGTTCCTTTCCATTCCAAGTGAGACTTTTCAGTATATCTGTGTGCACATTAGACATGTAAGTGCAATCCTTGAATAAGGCTCTACTAGCTGAAACATGTTGGATTTCTCTTAAGGTGTCCCCCCTCACTGTTTTCATGATCGATGGATCTTTTTTAATAGAACCTCAATAAATATTTTTAACCTTCTTTGAAGTGCTGGAGATCATACTCTAGTTTCCTTGTCTGTGTTCTGCCTGAGGCCAGGGCAGCTCCGTGCACCAACACCGATCCTGACCTGGACTTTAGGAAGGGTGAGCTGAACTACTTTTTCTATTTTCTGTTATGATGAACATGTGACGCCCTGGCAAAACCAGGTAGTCACAGAAAGAGTTAATTCTCCTTGGCAACTACACAATCCCCACATAGAAGTACACCAGCCAATCAGGCCCTACTCACCCCCTCCACAGGAAAAAGGGAGGGGGCGAGAGGAGTTAAGTTCAATTGTGCAGTAGTCAGTGAAGTGCTGACAGGGGAAGCTTGGAGCTCCCTGGAAAAGGTGGCAGTCGGGGTTGTAGCCCTGGACTACCAAACTAGGTGGCAGTGAGGGCCACAGGCGACGGAGATCCGGTTGCGGGGATCCTGAGGCGACCGGGACAGGGTTGTAGCCCACCGGTGTCGAGAGTGGTGACTCGTTCGAGGCCATTCGAGCGGACTAGTCCAGACACGAGGGAGACAGACAGAGAGGATGGAAGGAAGGGCCCCTGGCTATACATCTGGGTGTGGGACCTGAAAACACCCGCAAAAGGTGACCGGCCATTTGGCAGGTTGCTTGACAAAAGGACTCTGTGTATTCTTGACCCTCCACATGAGCACAGCCTCATCCAGCACAACGACTACCAACTGTAAGTGCTCTACTTCCTGCCTCCTAAAGACTGCTCCCTGGAACCCCTCACATTACCGTGGACCCCGGGACTACACCTCCCCTACCCGTGGAGGAGATCCCACCTTGCTGCCCACCTGCTCCATTAGCCCCGGGCACCCCCATATCTAGGCAGCGGCGGTGTCACCATCCATCACCGCAACCCACAGGTGGCGTCACAGACAATCTCCCCTGTAAATAACCCCTTTTCACTCGTGGGCGATGGACGGCTGCGCGAGCCCCGGATTTGGCTGCCACTTGAGCCAAAGCCACTGCCCGGATCCGAGTGCCTCAAGCGGCCCCCGGTTCTGATCTGTCCCCCGCCCGTGACAAATGTTTTTTTACATCTTATAAAATTGATGCAATTTGAATTTCACAGCCGATCTTGAGCAAGTTTCTCAAAGGTCCAATTTCGGCAGATACTTACAAATACATATTTTTCATTGACAACAGAGAACTAGAATCATTCATGAAACAAACTGCCCAACTCATCATTTCTCGGCAGAGGAGGAAATTCCTGGCCTGGAGTCGGTAGCTCGGCCAATTTACCATGCTCTAAGCCACAGCTGCGCTCCTCACCACGAGGCTGCCAGCCTAAAAATAAATCTGTGTGAATACTAAATCACTTACATGTCTGTACCTTGACAGCATCCTTGGGTGTAGAGCTCGAATACAAAACTGATAAGCCGCACGTACAAGATACGAGATGCCAGGTTTTTTTCCACCATTGAGTCTATGAGTGGCTTGAACTTGAGGTTGAGTGGACTCATACTCATGCTCATGTCTAGAAGAGAAAAGTTTAGCAGTTCTTACACCCCTGCTACTCTAGGATCTTTAGTAGGCTTCGTTAAGATGGTGGCCAAATGGACAAGTCAAGTGTAGACGACCAAAACCATAACCGGGGAAGCAGGTGACTTTGAACTTAGGGTCTTCTGAGGAATTTTCATCGGGATATTTATATGGCATGGTTGTAATTTATTGTCTTCTAGTCCATGTTATTGACTGAGAGACTTTATGGTCCTAAAAAAGATCTTCAAAGAAAATGAGTAGACATAAATGAGTCAAGGTGAATCAAATGGCCACTCCTCTACTAACCGCTCCTCAATCTCTCCACTTTTGGGCCAGTCTTCCACTCACTAGGTCCCACGAGCCTGCATGAGCCCCGATGAACGTCATTAGCGTCAACTCTGGGTCGGAAGTGCCCACAAGCTCAGAACAAAGACAGGAGAGCCAATTGAAGGACTCACGGTGACAGGACAGGTACGGGGAGGGCCAAGGAGAGGTGGATTTAAGAAGTGAGTTAACCCTTTGATGCAAATTGAATCTTTCATCTAAATTGAACGTATCTGCCTGAAACGAATATCAGGAGATTTACTCCACTCTAATATTGAGGCTTCAAAAACATTTTTCCTAGACATCGAATAGAAGAAGGAACAGAGCAGGAACCTTGAAAACATGATTTTATCAAAGACAATTTTCTCTTGAAAATGTGACTTAGACTCCTTTCAAATGATCTTCAAAAAGTCTGGCGAGCTGGAGCAACGGTAGATTTGATATCAGATAAGACAGGGTTAAGTCAAGGTAGAGTAGAGGTGACAGCTGTCAAGAGGCTTGGCTAGTAGTGCACGCTTCATGGATAGGGTTCGAGTAAGAGGAGACGTGGACACGGTGTCACGGACAGCCAGGGAACCCTGAGGTAATCTTGAGAGGTCCGAAGCCTACGACTCACCCCGGTTTAGAGAGTCATGCAACGAGAGAACCGTTGGGGCCCAGAAGTGGACGAAGGTGTAATGAAGAAGGGGGAATGGAGGCACAGACCCGGCCGCTTGAGGACAAGTTCCAAGATAGCAGAGGACAGGTCGAGAAAGAGGACCCCAGAAACAATAGAATCAAAACCTTGAGGAGTAAGGACACGTCTGTCATAACGGTGTGAAGGATAAACTGAACAAGTTTGGTTGCCAAGTGAACTCTGATGTTGCGTGGGTTACTATTTCGTCTACGACAAGGACCAGCTGCGGGGTGATGTAAACCAACCTCAAGAAACAAGTAAGTGCTATGGACCCCAGCCAAAGTCACACCTTTATACGGAGTCTCTTTGGCAAAGCAGCATGGTGCCCATAAGGCCTGGTGTCCATTCCTCTCTTTAAGTGGCGCTGTGAGCAGGGCCGTTCCTGACACAACCATCAAGGAAGGGCTGCAGGCAAGATGCCTAAGACCAAAGGACTAAAGACCTTTAAAACAAAGATGGCAGGACATGGTCTGGGACCATAAGCAAGCCCCACCCATCGTGGGTGGTACAGAGGAAAAAAATTGCAAAGCTGAGCTCCGTGTGCTCGAAAGTTGGGGAGTAAGCAATGCCCCGTTTTTGGTGGTTCCCACCTCCGGTGAGTGTACAGAAAATAGAGAGCCTGCCATTCCCAAGAAGTAGATGAGGATTGAGCGGTGGCTCTGAAGAAATGGATGTAGGAGCCAGAAGACACCCCACCCTAGGTGAAATGGAAGTGGAGAATTGTCAGTGTCATGGACATGACACTGCCAATGGAGGATGTGTGGCGCCCTGGACAAGCCAGGTCATCACAGGTACTGCAACAACACACCCCACACCCCGGCTAGGCACACCAAAGTCAGACAAAAATCCTTGTTGCCTCCCTCCAGGGGCTGATGTCCACATCAGGGGGTGGAGCCAGGTGGTTGGCCCCACCCACCGAGGAGTTCACAGATCTGGAGGCGGGAAAAGGAAGCGAGATCAGTTTGGAGAGTTAAAGAGGGAAGTGGTAGTAGAGCAGACTGACCGTGTCCGGGTGCGTGGCCCGGGCACATACAGCCATACAGCAAGGTTGGCAGACGGTGGTGACCGTCTGCAGGAGAGGCTGATTGACGTGAACCGTAAGGACCGGGGACGGGCTGTGGCCCGCCGGTACCAGATCGGGGAGTGAAGAGAAGCCAGCACCATTCGGCAGGGCCTACGGACCCCGACCAGGCTTGGAGTCGCCGTAAAACCGGTCAAATCGAAGGGAACCTCTGGGGTTTCCCAGCAGTCAAGACCCGATTGAAGGCAACTGCTCAAACCGTGAAGGGAAATACAGTCACCTCCGAAGCTACAGTTCCCAGGGCCAGAGCCTGCGGGCAAAAGGGGCTCCCTCAGCATCCATCCAAGCTGGGGAGCGGGTTACCGGTGGGAAGCCACCAGAACCGAGAACATAACACAGGTGCAGGGAAAGGTAGTCACCGCCAACCTACCGGGAGAAGAACCACCGCAGCCGTCTGTGGGACCCGTCCATCCAGCCGTTTGTTTTACCGGAGACTTTGCATTCATCATTGGCTGAGTGAGTACCACCGTGCCGTGCGGCACCGCGCTGCCCCCGCGACCCTGCACCTTACCAGGCCCCGTAACCCACCTGCCATTCCTCCCTCACCGGGCCCCGGGACAACCAACCCCCCTACCCACGGAGGGGAAAAACAACATCCAAGCTGCTCCCTGTCATCGCTCCCGGGATTCCCGTCCAGAGCAGCGGTGGTGTCACAACCTCACCACAACCGTGGGTGGCGTCACGGACAATAAATCCCCAAAACCATTCCCCTTTTCACTCACGGGCGAGGAGCGCCGCTCGAGTCCCCGGATCCGGCCCACCGCTCGAGCCACCGAGCAGCAAGCGAAGCAGCAGCAGTGCCGGACCCGAGCGTGGTGAGCGCAGCGTCCCCTCCTCCGCCCGCGACAGATGCAGCTGCCGCCGAGCCATACACTCACAAGAATGAAACCCAGCAAGCCCAGGTGCAGTGGCTGGTGAGTAACCTGGAGGGACGCAGTCTTGCGGAGGCTGAATGTTGGTGGGCCAGGAGAAAATGGGGTATGGACCTGGATCAGTCACCGTCAAAGTACCAGAAGTTGGCCATGACTGGGAAGGTGGCCTATTTCGGCTTGCTGTATGTGTGACGCCCTGGCCTATCAGGTCGTAACAGGGTATTGTGCAACTTGCCATTCTGCACAGTATCCACCCTCCTTGGTTACGGGTCCTGGTCCTTTGGTATTGCTAACAGCTTGGCCAATCAAAAATCCTAGGGACACTTCCCACTTTAACCTACCAGACTTACCATTGGGGGCCTGAAGGGAATAGGGCCGCCCACATGGGAGGTTGGTGAGGGAGAAGTGAGGAAAGTGACAGTTGAGAGTGGAGTGTTGAGTCCTGAAGAGTGAAGGGAGAGGACGTAGAGTGGTGACTCTGGGGAGGAGAGGCCATGGAGGAGAGCTCATGTGTACTAGGTGGCAGACGTTGGTCTGGGCCTGGTAGGAGCTGGAACCCCAGTCGCAGGGGATAGTGTCAGGGGGCACGGACAGCCGAGGAGGGCAGCTGGTGGCCTTGAGCTATCACCGGGCAGGGGCCAGGGCATGATGGGGTACATGGACCCTAGGCCGGAAAGTAGCTTCACGCGTTCCGGTAATTTATCCGGCGGAGGTGAAGACTTCAAGTGTCATCCCTAACCCACTCCAAATCGCACCGATGGGATAGGACTTTCCCAATACAGTCCAAAGAAATCCTACGCGTGAACCCTGAGAGCAGGCTCACTCCGTTAGCCATATGGGTGAGCGGGACCCGAAGAGTTTTATACCCATGGGTCCAACACAGACAGAGGTGCCAAGGACAGGGCCACAGACCAACAGGAACACCAAGGGCACGGACCCAAGCGTACGCCCTACAAGCTGCAGTGGTGCTCAGAATTCTGGTTTACAAGCTGTCGTGGTTATAACCTGGACTGAGTGAGTACACTGAAAGCCGCTGTTCCTGTGGCGCCCTGGACAAGCCAGGGGCCACAGAGAACAACACCTACACAACCCACACTCCCGGTCAGGCACACCAAAGTCAGACAAAAAACCTTGTTGCCTTCCTCCAGGGGCTGATGTCCACTCCAGGGGGGTGGGCCAGGCGGTTGGGCCCGCCCACCGAGGAGTACACAGTCCTGGAGGCGGGAAAAGTGAGCAGATCAGTTTGAGAGTGGAAAGTGGAAGGAAGGAAGGTGGTAGTAGAGCAGACTGAAGTTGGCCCGGGTGTGTGGCCCGGACAGATCAGCAAGGTTGGCAGACGGTGGTGACCGTCTGCAGGAGTGGCCTATTGGAGCTGCCGTAAGGACCGTGGACGGGCGGTGGCCCGGCAGTACCGGACCGGTGCGCAAAGAGAAGCCAGCACCATCCGGCAGGGGCTTACGGACCCCGGCAAGGCTAGGAGTCGCCGTGAATTTGCCAAATCCGTTAGCGAAGGGAACCTCCTGGGTTTCCCAGCAGCCAAATCCCGACAGAAGGCAACCGTCCAACCGAGAGAGGGAAACACAGTCATCGCCAAGGCTAAAGTTCCCAGGGCCAGAGCCTGCGGGCAAAAGGGGCTCCTTCAGCCTCCATCCAAGCTGGGGAGCGGGTTACCGGTGGGAACCCATTGGAACCGTTACACTACATAGGTGCAGGGAAAGGCAGTCACCATCAACCTGCCGGGAGGAACAACACCGCAGCCGTCTGTGGGACCCGTCCATCCAGCCGAGTGTTTTACCGAGAACTGTGTCCTCATCATTGGCTGAGTGAGTACCACCGTGCCGTGCGGCACAGCGCTGCCCCCGCGACCCTGCACCTCGCCAGGCCCTGTAACCCGCCTGCCATCCATCCCTACTCCATCACCGGGCCCCGGGACAACCAACCCCCTACCCACGGAGGGGAGAACTAACATCAAAGCTGCTCCCTGTCACCGCTCCTGGGATCCCCGTCCAGAGCAGCGGTGGTGTCACCAACTTCACCACAACCGTGGGTGGCGTCACGGACAATCTCAAATCCCCACAATCCAATCCCCACCCTTTTCACTCACGGGCGAGGAGCGCCGCTTGAGTCCCCGGGATCCGGCCCAACGCTCGAGCCACCACCGAGCAGCCGCAGCAGCCACGGCCGGACCCGAGCAGTGGGAGAGCGCAGCGTCCCCTCCTCCGCCCGCGACAACTTGGCGTCACGAACAGGATCCTACCGCTCTGCCGTCTGGTAGAGGTGCGCCTTGTTACCGCCGGAGGTGTCCGGCCGGAAAATTTGAGAAGCCGCCATCTTGGGCGCGAAAAGTTTCCGCTCGAGCATCTCCTCGAGTAGTGGAGGTGCGAAGGCCAAAACCCCGCCTCTGTAGAGGAGGAGCCGGAAAGAGACTAAGGGGGACAGAAACAAGATGTCTGCGCCCTACGGAGCCGCTGGAGTAGCGGCGGACGCAGTCGTGGGAGCACCCGTAGATGGGAATGGGCCTGCCCAGGGTCCGGCCGCGCTGGCGGGGGGCGTCGCGGCCCCAGCTCTCGCTCAGGTGATGCCGTTCTCTTTGCCCTATGTGCCCGCAGCTGCCTGGCTACTGCAGTACGATGGGAAACCTGATGCCTTGCAGGTTTTCCGGAAAAAGCTTAGTCCGCTGCTAGAACTGTACCCCCTGACTGATAAGCAACGTGCAGCGCTAGTGCTGGGGCAGCTAACCGGCGCGGCTGAGCAAGAGGCGGAGACCTGGGCCGAGGGGGACCGGTCCTCTGTAGCCACCATCTTTGAGAAGCTGCAGACTGCATTTGAGACCCGTACCGAGGCGGAGTTGCGGATGCAGTTCTATCAATGCCGGCAACGGCCCGCAGATAGCATTCGGGACTATGCCTTGCGCCTGCAAACCGCGCTCCGCACACTGAAGCGGGTGGACACCATCCACAGTGTGGACAGTAACAAAATGTTAATAGAGCAGTTTGTGCAGGGGATGAGGTCCTCAGAGGACCGCAAACAACTTCGGCTGTGGGCCCTAGAACACCCTGATGTGGACTTTGCCGTATTAAAGGAACGGGCCATCAAAGCTCTGCAACCCCCCGCATCTGAAGCCCCTGAGCCAGCCCCGTGGCCAGTTGAGACTGCTCCCGTTGTGGTGGCCCCTACCCCATCAGCACCTCCAGTGCCTGCAGCCCCAAGCGGAACGATGGAAGAACTCGCTGCTCAAGTTCGCCGCATGGATAGGGACCTCGCTAAGATCCTCGCCGCACTCAGGCCTTCGACCAGATCCCAGGCCCCGGCGAAGATGCAGCTCGCCGACAGCCCTGAGGACGTCCCCTGGATGCAGCGGAGAATGGCCAATGACTCACGGTATGGACCCCCAATCTGTTACAGGTGCAGTAAACCCGGCCACTACTCCCGACGGTGTCCGTTAAACGAGCAACCCCTGGGGCCACGGGCCAATCCTCAGGAGTAGAACCGCATGGCCCCCCAGACTGGCGGGACCGGTACATCGGGGCACGGCCCATCATCCCCGTGGCTGTGGACGGCATACCGGTGATGGCTCTCCTGGACACTGGATCACAGGTAACCACCATACCATACACCTTATACCAGCGGTATTGGGGGACAGACGAGCTGGCTCCCCCAGATGCCAGTATGACACTGATTGCTGCTGATGGACTCCCATTGACCCAAGTGGGGTACAAGCAAGTGGCCATGACTGTGGGACGAGCTGAACTGCAACACCAGGGTATGATTGTGTTAATGAATGAACCCAGTGATCATAACCCGAAGGTAGTGCTAGGGACTAACGTGATGGAGCACTGTATGAGTGTCGGGGAGCCGACAGAGAGCTGTGCAGCGTGAGATCCGAGCCCTGATGTATCGCCAGCATGTAAACTCAACAGGAGGGGAGATTGGTGGAGTGAGGGTGATGGATGTTGCCCCGTTGATTGTGCCTCCCAGGAGCGAGATGATGATTTGGTGTAGGGCAGCGGTAGGGCCTCAGGGGCGTGACTACCCTGCCATGATAGAGCCCATGCCCTCTGAACACTGGCCCACAGTAATGGCCGCCTGAGGGGTGGTAGACGTAAAGAAGGGGAGAGTGCCCGTGAGGGTGCTGAACTGCGGGGAGGAAGAAGTCAGGCTTCCCCAATATGCTACACTTGCTAAGTTGCTCACCCTGGATCCCCACACCATCCGCGAGGCCGTTCCCCCAACCTCACCACCTACTGCCGCACTCACCCATCACCAGGGGAGTTAGACGAGTGGCACCAACAGCTACATGTAGGCACTGACGATACCCCTACACATCACAAGGAAGGGGTATACAGGGTGGTAGGGGAGTATGAGCGAGTTTTTAGCAAACATCACCTAGACTTTGGGCAGATTAAAGGGGTCCAACACCATATCCCCACCGGTGAGCACCCCCCTATCAAAGAGAGGTACAGGCCTATTCCCCCTGCACACTACCAATGTGCCAAGGACATGTTGAGGAACATGAAGGAGGCAGGGGTTATTCGGGACAGCTGTAGTCCCTGGGCCGCCCCGTTGGTACTGGTTAAGAAGAAGGATGGCACCATGCGGATGTGTGTGGACTACCGGAAGATTAACCAGATAATGCATAAGGACGCTTACCCTCTGCCCCGTATTGAGGAATCTCTGGCTGCACTGAGAACCGCTAACTACTTTTCCACCCTTGACCTCACCAGTGGGTACTGGCAGGTGGCTGTGGCGCCAGAAGACCGAGAGAAGACTGCCTTCACCACCCCTATGGGACTCTGCGAATTCAATAGTATGCCTTTCGGGCTGTGCAATGCCCCTGGAACCTTCCAGCGGCTGATGGAGTGCTGTCTGGGGCATCTAAATTTTGAAACCGTCCTGCTGTACCTGGATGATGTGATTGTGTACTCCCAGACATATGAAGCCCACCTGGAGCACCTGGCCGAGGTGTTCGCGTCCCTTGCAAAATATGGGATGAAGTTGAAGCCCTCAAAGTGTCATCTGCTGAAACCCAGAGTGCAGTACCTAGGGCATGTGGTCAGTACAGAGGGTGTCGCCCCTGACCCTGAGAAGATCTCCGCCATCCAGGACTGGCCGACGCCGACCACGGTGAGAGAGGTGAGGCAGTTCCTAGGCCTAGTGGGGTATTACCGTCGCTTCATCAAGGGGTACACGAAGATGGCTGACCCCATGCAAGACCTCCTCGTGGGACAGACTAAAGGTGGAAGACCCCTAGGAACCCCATTGGTGTGAGAAGAAAGGCATGAGGAATCCTTCCGTCAGCTGAGAGTGGCCCTGACCGGAGAAGAAATCCTAGCATACCCTGATTACAACCACCCCTTCATCCTTTACACCGATGCCAGCAATGTAGGCTTAGGGGCAGTCCTATCCCAGGTCCAAGACGGAAAAGAAAAAGTGATTGCTTATGCTAGCCGAAGGCTTCGACCGACTGAGAGGAACCCTGAGAACTACAGCTCCTTCAAGCTTGAACTCCTGGCACTGGTGTGGGCCATCACCGAGCGGTTCCGCCATTACCTGGCAGCGGCTAAGTTTACCGCTTTCACGGATAATAACTCGCTGACCCACCTGGACACAGCCAAGTACAGGGCCGGCCGTGCCAATGTTAATGCCAACGCACTCTCTCGGATGCCCCACCTGTTGGAAGAAGGGCCTGAGGATGACGACCTCGAAGAGATTGAGTTGCCCGCATTTCATCAGCCACCGACTGAGAAGGTGCATGTCCATCAACAACGGGTAAACCTAGACCCGCTGCCCAGTCAGGAGTGGCAAGAAGCCCTGGACTAGGCACCCCCTGTCCGCCTAGTCAAGATCTTGGTGGAACAGGGCGCTGCTGGGATAGACCCTGCCGCCCCAGCTGAAGGCCAACGCCTGTGGTGGGAACGGACCCGGCTGTATCTGCACCAGGGGAAGTTGTACCGTGAGCTGATTAACCCGAAGACCCATGAGAAGATCCGCCAGTTGGTGATTCCCCAAAGCTAACGTGCCCACCGTCCTGCAAGCATACCATGATGGTGCTGGACACTTCGGATGGAAGAAACTAGAGATGCTGTTGAGAGAGCGGTTCTATTGGAGTGGAATGCGGGAATCTGTAGAGGCCTGGTGCCGAGAGTGTGGCCCTTGCACGCTGAGAAGGAAGGACGAGGCCAGCCAGAAGGCGCCCCTACACCCGATCGTTACACATCAACCGCTGGAGCTGGTTGCCCTGGACCATGTAAAGCTCACCCCCAGCCGAAGTGGGTACACCTACGCTCTAACCATTGTAGACCACTATTCAAGGTTCATGGTGGTTGTCCCAGTCAAAGACCTAACCGGCCGTACCGCCGCTAGAGTGTTCCAGGCTTATTTCTGCCGACCACATGGATACCCTGAGAAGGTGCTTACTGACCAAGGCCCGGCCTTCGAAGCGGAGGTATTCCATGAATTTTGTCAGTTGTACGGCTGCAAGAAAATCTGGACCACGCCTTACCATGCCCAAACCAACGGCATGTGTCAAAAGATGAACCACCTGGTCCTGGGCCTCCTCAAGACGTTGCCGCTAGAAGAGCGGAACCTGTGGCCGGAGAAACTACCTGACTTGGTCGATATGTACGACAATATCCCTTCCAGTTCAACGAAATGCACCCCAGCATACCTGATGAGGGCACGCCCCGGTCGGCTACCGGTGGATCTGGACATGGGATTGGAAGCCCCAGAAGCATTCCCTTCGACAGCTGAATGGGACACTCGACGGAGGGTGCAGTATCGACAAATTCAGGAGTATGTTGAGAAGAACTTGAGTCGGAGTCGGGAACAACAGGAGCAGCACTTCAACCAGAAGGCGTCTGCTGGCCCTTTCCAGCCTGGAGATGTAGTGCTGAAGCGAAAGAGGAAGACCCACAAGCTGGATGATCAATGGGAGCAGACCCCATATGTCATACAGCCCACAGGATGGGAAGATGGGAAGGCCTACCAGATCAGTCGTGACCAAGGGGGCACTTTGGCCACGGTTTCCCGGGGCCATCTAAAGAGGTGCCCACCAGCATTGAGGGCAGCAGCTGAAGCTCCGGTTCCTAGACCGGCGGAGAAGGCAAAAGAGGTAATCCACACCGTGATGGGTGACTTCCCAGCAGACTGGCCTACACAGAACGGCATGGTGATTCTTCCAGTGATACTGTTCCCACAACCCGTGGATGAGGAAGTAATGGAAGTGGTCAACCATGAGCCAGTGCCCAGGGATGAACCTGTACCCAGCTCCCCTATGCCTCCGCCTGCCCCACACGGTAGCAGGGAAGAGGAACTGATTGTTCCCTCTGTCCCACTGCCTGTCCCCACTGATACCGGACCCCGGAGGTCCACTCGTCCTAACCTAGGTAGACCCCCACTTAGGTACAGGGAAACTACTCTTTAAAGGGGGGGGAAATTGTGTCTGTATGTGTTAAAAGTACCGTTTAAAAGAATGACAAGTAGATGATTAACCGAAGATTTACCTGATTGTCAGCCTGATTGAGACCGGTCGTTGCCGCCACCGTTGTCCCCGTGGGGACTGCTTACAAGTTTTGCATAAGGGACTCCTTATGGACAAGCCTGAGAACTAGCAAGGCAACCACAAACTTGTGGCTTGTAAATAATTATGTTTGTGGCTTTCACCGTTGCCGCCTCCGGAGAGGCAGATTGGAGGAAGGGCCCGCAGTGGAGCAGGCTGGGGCCCAGCCACCACCGGAACCGGTGGCGATCCTCTGGGGGTTTCAGAGGGTTCCCCATTGACGTGGGTCCCCTGAGAAGGACAGAACCCGCTCGGGTAACTTGTGCTGGACTGGGGTCAAGGGGTGCTGCCTGTTTGCTTAGGGGCAATATCAGGGCCAGGTTACTTGGGTGGGAGAGAGCGGAAGCCGTTACCGTTTGCAACGTTTCAGTAAGAGTACCTCCCGATGTGGGAAGATGTTATTATGCTTATAATATGTTACCGTTTTATCTTTTCCAGTTTGTGAAAATAAAACCGGTGATGGACGGGCAGCCCGCGGACGGTCTGCATTTTACTAAGGGGGAATGTGGCGCCCTGGACAAGCCAGGGGCCACAGAGAACAACACCTACACAACCCACACTCCCGGTCAGGCACACCGAAGTCAGACAAAAAACCTTGTTGCCTTCCTCCAGGGGCTGATGTCCACACCAGGGGGGTGGGCCAGGCGGTTGGGCCCGCCCACCGAGGAGTACACAGTCCTGGAGGCAGGAAAAGTGAGCAGATCAGTTTGAGAGTGGAAAGTGGAAGGAAGAAAAGTGGTAGTACAGCAGACTGAAGTTGGTCCGGGTGTGTGGCCCGGATGGATCAGCAAGGTTGGCAGATGGTGGTGACCGTCTGCAGGAGTGGCCTATTGGAGCTGCCGTAAGGACCGTGGACGGGCGGTGGCCCGGCGGTACCGGACCGGTGCGCAAAGAGAAGCCAGCACCATCTGGCAGGGGCTTACGGACCCCGGCAAGGCTAGGAGTCGCCGTGAATTTGCCAAATCCGTTAGCGAAGGGAACCTCCTGGGTTTCCCAGCAGCCAAGTCCCGACAGAAGGCAACCGTCCAACCGAGAGAGGGAAACACAGTCACCGCCAAGGCTAAAGTTCCCAGGGCCAGAGCCTGTGGGCAAAAAGGGCTCCTCCAGCCCATATCCAAGCTGGGGAGCGGGTTACCGGTGGGAACCCATTGGAACCGTTACACTACATAGGTGCAGGGAAAGGCAGTCACCATCAACCTGCCGGGAGGAACAACACCGCAGCCGTCTGTGGGACCCGTCCATCCAGCCGAGTGTTTTACCGAGAACTGTGTCCTCATCATTGGCTGAGTGAGTACCACCATGCCGTGCGGCACAGCGCTGCCCCCCGCGACCCTGCACCTCGCCAGGCCCCGTAACCCGCCTGCCATCCATCCCTACTCCATCACCGGGCCCCGGGACAACCAACCCCCTACCCACGGAGGGGCGAACTAACATCAAAGCTGCTCCCTGTCACCGCTCCCGGGATCCCTGTCCAGAGCAGCGGTGGTGTCACCAACTTCACTACAACCGTGGGTGGCGTCACAGACAATCTCAAATCCCCACAATCCAATCCCCACCCTTTTCACTCACGGGCGAGGAGCGCCGCTCGAGTCCCCGGGATCCGGCCCACCGCTCGAGCCACCACCGAGCAGCCGCAGCAGCCGCGGCCGGACTCGAGCAGTGGGAGAGCGCAGCTTCCCCTCCTCCGCCCGCGACATTCCTATTCCCTACGGCACGCAAACACCACACTATCACCAGGGACACGAATCCCCTACCCACGGAGGGGTTAAACATCAGGCTGCCGCACCATCGTCACCAGGCTCCCCAACCGCAGCAGGGGTTCCTCACGTTACCACACACCATGGGTGACGTCACGAACATTCTATCCCCCCTGTACATAGTCCCCCTTGCATCGAGTGGTCGTGCGACTCCCGGGTCCGGAGACCCCTCGAGCCAACGCGGGTCCGGATCGGAGCAGCAGCCTGGCTGCTGGTGCGGGGGCAGCACACATTGTGCAGGTACATACTAGAGACTGGGTGGTTGTTGAGTGAGATTCGGTGGAAGAGGGACAGCAGCTTTGGCCAGACAGTCTCTCTGCAGAAAAACTTTTCGTGGCCTTCTTAAAGCTGGAGAACCCCTGTGTATGTGGCCAGTGTGATGTGAGGAGAGGTCTGAAGCCTATAGCTCACCCTGCCGGGCTTAGAAAGTCATGTGATCTGAGAACAGGGCCAAGAAGCAGACAAAGGTGTGAGGAAGAGGGGGAAACGGAGACACAGACCCTGCAGCTTGAGGACAAGTTCCAAGAGTACCCCAGAAACAGTAGAATCAGAACTGTGAGTAGGAGGCCATGGTGTGAAGATAGACTGAACAAGTTTGGTTGCCAAGTGAACTCTGCTGTTGTGTGGGTTACTATTTCTTCTACGACGAGGACCGGCAGCATGGTGATGGACAACAGCCTGAAGAAACCAGTGCCATTCACCCCACCCAAAGTCACCTCTGTTCATGAAGTCTCCTTGGTGAAGGAGCACGGTGCCCATATGGCCTGGTATGCGTCCCTTCCTTCAGCTGGATATGATGTATTACCCAAGGGACCTAAAATGACCACATCATGGAAAGATCAAGACATAGGTCTCAAGATAACCAGGAACCTGATGACTGAAGGCAGCAAGGAGAAGCCTGAAGACCATGAGTGATGTGGTAACCCAACAAAACTGATCTTATCACCTTCTGTAAAAAGTCCTACTGACCATGAAGCTGCCGCACACAATATGGAGTCCATGGAGAGAACATCTTCTCTCGCTTCTCACAGGTCTTTGGCCATGAAGGAGTGAACACCGTCATGAACTACTAAAAAGCACATAAAAACCCTAAAAGCATCTCCAGAATAATGGATGGAGATTTTCCGAGTAACGGAAAAGACAGAAAATTACAACAATCATCATTGTTCCGAACCAAATCAAGCCCTCACCGGGAACGGTTGTTTCCGCGTCTGGTAACAATTGACTTGTTGATTGGCGCCTAGAACGTCTCCATTAGAGCTATTCACAACGCGAGGCTCCGAAAACTCTCGTCTTTCCGTGATTGTCGCTTTTCAAAAACAAAAATGGAAACTGTACAAATATAGAGACTTCATGTGTATTCCGAGAACCAAACAACTCATCATTGCCCTTCCCAGAAAGGGTCTTCTCACTCAGCAGCAGTTTGTGCTCCAGAGCGGCTGTTCCTTCAGAGAAGGAATTGCAATGTCCTACAGGGGCGCCATTATTTATTCACTCGGTATTTGTGCAATTGTTGTTTTTGTGTCTCTGGATGATGGGGATGAGGATGTTGCGCAGGATTAATGTCATCCTGCGCTGCGGAGCTGATGTAACCTGCAGCCTGGGTGTGATTACATTGATGGAGCTCATCATCATCATCATCACCGAAGGCCAAAACGATTATCATCTTCACACACAAGAACCTGGAGTGTAATCAGCTTAGAAAAGCTAGGGGCTAAGCCTCGGTCTAGGGGGATTAACCTGCCATCTGCGCACTCAGGGTATTCGCTCAGACGATGCCAAGCTGTCACCTGACCCATTTTACAATTAGTTCTGCACATAAGATCCATGTACAAGACGCAGCAAATTATCAGATATCACTGCCCTGCCTGTGCGAGGAAGGGGGGAACCGGGACGTCAATCACCGGAGCGCGAGCAACACAGGGAATGTAAGAAAATATAATACTGCCCCTGTGTACAGGAATACAACTGCTATAATACTGCCCCTATATACAAGACTATAACTACTATAATACTGCTCCCTATGTACAAGAATATAACTACTATAATACTGCCCCTATGTACAAGAATATAACTACTATAATACTGCCCCCTATATACAAGAATATAACTACTATAATACTGCCCCTATGTACAAGAATATAACTACTATAATACTGCCCCTATGTACAAGAATATAACTACTATAATACTGCCCCTATGTACAAGAATATAACTACTATAATACTGCCCCTATGTACAAGAATATAACTACTATAATACTGCCCCCTATAT
The DNA here is from genome assembly GCF_048569485.1 of Anomaloglossus baeobatrachus. Classification (NCBI taxonomy): domain Eukaryota; kingdom Metazoa; phylum Chordata; class Amphibia; order Anura; family Aromobatidae; genus Anomaloglossus; species Anomaloglossus baeobatrachus. Next base: position 593,010,558 of record NC_134357.1, on the reverse strand, counting down.
ACAAGAATATAACTACTATAATACTGCCCCTATGTACAAGAATATAACTACTATAATACTGCTACTATATACAAGAATATAACTACTATAATACTGCTCCTATATACAAGAATATAACTACTATAATACTGCCCCTATGTACAAGAATATAACTACTATAATACTGCTCCTATATACAAGAATATAACTACTATAATACTGCCCCTATATACAAGAATATAACTACTATAATACTGCCCCCTATATACAGGAATATAACTACTATAATACTGCCCCTATGTACAAGAATATAACTGCTATAATACTGCCCCCTATATACAAGAATATAACTACTATAATACTGCTCCTATGTACAAGAATATAACTACTATAATACTGCTCCTATATACAAGAATATAACTACTATAATACTGCCCCCTATGTACAAGAATATATCTACTATAATACTGCCCCTATATACAAGAATATAACTACTATAATACCGCCCCTATATACAAGAATATAACTACTATAATACTGCTCCTATATACAAGAATATAACTACTATAATACTGCTCCCTATATACAAGAATATAACTACTATAATACTGCTCCTATATACAATAATATAACTACTATAATACTGCTCCCTATATACAAGAATATAACTACTATAATACTGCTCCTATATACAAGAATATAACTACTATAATACTGCCCCTATGTACAAGAATATAACTACTATAATACTGCCCCTATGTACAAGAATATAACTACTATAATACTGCCCCTATATACAAGAATATAACTACTATAATACTGCCCCTATGTACAAGAATATAACTACTATAATACTGCTCCTATATACAAGAATATAACTACTATAATACTGCTCCTATATACAAGAATATAACTACTATAATACTGCCCCTATGTACAAGAATATAACTACTATAATACTGCTCCTATATACAAGAATATAACTACTATAATACTGCCCCTATATACAAGAATATAACTACTATAATACTGCTCCTATATACAAGAATATAACTACTATAATACTGCCCCTATATACAAGAATATAACTACTATAATACTGCCCCTATGTACAAGAATATAACTACTATAATACTGCCCCTATATACAAGAATATAACTACTATAATACTGCCCCTATATACAGGAATATAACTACTATAATACTGCTCCTATGAACAAGAATATAACTGCTATAATACTGCCCCTTATGTACAAGAATATAACTACTATAATACTGCCCCTTATGTACAAGAATATAACTACTATAATACTGCCCCTATATACAAGAATATAACTACTATAATACTGCTCCTATATACAAGAATATAACTACTATAATACTGCCCCCTATATACAAGAATATAACTACTATAATACTGCCCCCTATATACAAGAATATAACTACTATAATACTGCTCCTATATACAAGAATATAACTACTATAATAGTGCTCCTATATACAAGAATATAACTACTATAATACTGCCACTATATACAAGAATATAACTACTATAATACTGCCCCTATGTACAAGAATATAACTACTATAATACTGTCCCTATGTACAAGAATATAACTACTATAATACTGCCCCTATATACAAGAATATAACTACTATAATACTGCCCCAATATACAAGAATATAACTACTATAATACTGCTCCTATATACAAGAATATAACTACTATAATACTGCTCCTATATACAAGAATATAACTACTATAATACTGCCCCTATGTACAAGAATATAACTACTATAATACTGCCCCTATGTACAAGAATATAACTACTATAATACTGCCCCTATATACAAGAATATAACTACTATAATACTGCCCCAATATACAAGAATATAACTACTATAATACTGCCCCCTATATACAAGAATATAACTACTATAATACTGCCCCTATATACAAGAATATAACTACTATAATACTGCCCCTATATACAAGAATATAACTACTATAATACTGCCCCTTATGTACAAGAATATAACTACTATAATACTGCCGCTATGTACAAATATAACTACTATAATACTGCCCCTATATACAAGAATATAACTACTATAATACTGCTCCTATATACAAGAATATAACTACTATAATACTGCCCCTATATACAAGAATATAACTACTATAATACTGCCCCTATATACAAGAATATAACTACTATAATACTGCTCCTATGTACAAGAATATAACTACTATAATACTGCTCCTATGTACAAGAATATAACTACTATAATACTGCCCCTATATACAAGAATATAAATACTATAATACTGCCCCCTATGTACAAGAATATAACTACTATAATACTGCCCCTATATACAAGAATATAACTACTGTAATACTGCCCCTATGTACAAGAATATAACTACTATAATACTGCCCCTATGTACAAGAATATAACTACTATAATACTGCCCCCTATATACAAGAATATAACTACTATAATACTGCCCCTATGTACAAGAATATAACTACTATAATACTGCTCCTATATACAGGAATATAACTACTATAATACTGCCCCTATATACAAGAATATAACTACTATAATACAGCCCCCTATATACAAGAATATAACTACTATAATACTGCCCCTATATACAAGAATATAACTACTATAATACTGCCCCTTATGTACAAGAATATAACTACTATAATACTGCCCCTATATACAAGAATATAACTACTATAATACTGCCCCTATATACAAGAATATAAATACTATAATACTGCCCCTATGTACAAGAATATAACCACTATAATACTGCTCCTATATACAAGAATTTAACTACTATAATACTGCCCCCTATATACAAGAATGTAACTACTATAATACTGCCCCCTATATACAAGAATATAACTACTATAATACTGCCCCTATATACAAGAATATAACTACTATAATACTGCCCCCTATATACAAGAATATAACTACTATAATACTGCCCCTATGTACAAGAATATAACTACTATAATACTGCTCCTATGTACAAGAATATAACTACTATAATACTGCCCCTATATACAAGAATATAACTACTATAATACTGCCCCTATATACAAGAATATAAATACTATAATACTGCCCCTATGTACAAGAATATAACTACTATAATACTGCCCCTATATACAAGAATATAACTACTATAATACTGCTCCTATATACAAGAATATAACTACTATAATACTGCCCCCTATATACAAGAATATAACTACTATAATACTGCTCCTATATACAGGAATATAACTACTATAATACTGCCCCTATATACAAGAATATAACTACTATAATACAGCCCCCTATATACAAGAATATAACTACTATAATACTGCCCCTATATACAAGAATATAACTACTATAATACTGCCCCTTATGTACAAGAATATAACTACTATAATACTGCCCCTATATACAAGAATATAACTACTATAATACTGCCCCTATATACAAGAATATAAATACTATAATACTGCCCCTATGTACAAGAATATAACCACTATAATACTGCTCCTATATACAAGAATTTAACTACTATAATACTGCCCCCTATATACAAGAATGTAACTACTATAATACTGCCCCCTATATACAAGAATATAACTACTATAATACTGCCCCTATATACAAGAATATAACTACTATAATACTGCCCCCTATATACAAGAATATAACTACTATAATACTGCCCCTATGTACAAGAATATAACTACTATAATACTGCTCCTATGTACAAGAATATAACTACTATAATACTGCCCCTATATACAAGAATATAACTACTATAATACTGCCCCTATATACAAGAATATAAATACTATAATACTGCCCCTATGTACAAGAATATAACTACTATAATACTGCCCCTATATACAAGAATATAACTACTATAATACTGCTCCTATATACAAGAATATAACTACTATAATACTGCCCCCTATATACAAGAATATAACTACTATAATACTGCTCCTATATACAAGCATATAACTACTATAATACTGCCCCCTATATACAAGAATATAACTACTATAATACTGCCCCTATATACAAGAATGTAACTACTATAATACTGCCCCTATGTACAAGAATATAACTACTATAATACTGCCCCTATGTACAAGAATATAACTACTATAATACTGCCCCTATATACAAGAATATAACTACTATAATACTACCCCTATATACAAGAATATAACTACTATAATACTGCCCCCTATATACAAGAATATAACTACTATAATACTGCCCCTATGTACAAGAATATAACTACTATAATACTGCCCCTAAGTACAAGAATATAACTACTATAATACTGCTCCTATATACAAGAATATAACTACTATAATCCTGCCCCTATATACAAGAATATAACTACTATAATCCTGCCCCTATATACAAGAATATAACTGCTATAATACTGCCCCTATATACAAGAATATAACTACTATAATACTGCCCCCTATGTACAAGAATATAACTGCTATAATACTGCCCCTATATACAAGAATATAACTACTATAATACTGCCCCCTATATACAAGAATATAACTACTATAATACTGCCCCTAAGTACAAGAATATAAGTACTATAATACTGCCCCTATGTACAAGAATATAACTACTATAATACTGCCCCTAAGTACAAGAATATAACTACTATAATACTGCCCCTATATACAAGAATATAACTACTATAATACTGCCCCTATGTACAAGAATATAACTACTATAATACTGCCCCTAAGTACAAGAATATAACTACTATAATACTGCTCCTATATACAAGAATATAACTACTATAATCCTGCCCCTATATACAAGAATATAACTACTATAATACTGCCCCTATATACAAGAATATAACTACTATAATACTGCCCCTATATACAAGAATATAACTACTATAATACTGCCTCTATGTACAAGAATATAACTACTATAATACTGCTCCTATGTACAAGAATGTAACTACTATAATACTGCCCCTATATACAAGAATATAACTACTATAATACTGCCCCCTATGTACAAGAATATAACTGCTATAATACTGCCCCTATATACAAGAATATAACTACTATAATACTGCCCCCTATATACAAGAATATAACTACTATAATACTGCCCCTATGTACAAGAATATAACTACTATAATACTGCCCCTCAGTACAAGAATATAACTACTATAATACTGCTCCTATATACAAGAATATAACTACTATAATACTGCTCCTATATACAAGAATGTAACTACTATAATACTGCCCCTATATACAAGAATATAACTACTATAATACTGCCCCTATATACAAGAATATAACTACTATAATACTGCCCCTATATACAAGAATATAACTACTATAATACTGCCCCCTATATACAAGAATATAACTACTATAATACTGCCCCTATATACAAGAATATAACTACTATAATACTGCTCCTATATACAAGAATATAACTACTATAATACTGCTCCTATATACAAGAATGTAACTACTATAATACTGCCCCTATATACAAGAATATAACTACTATAATACTGCCCCCTATGTACAAGAATATAACTGCTATAATACTGCCCCTATATACAAGAATATAACTACTATAATACTGCCCCTATATACAAGAATGTAACTACTATAATACTGCCCCTATATACAAGAATATAACTACTATAATACTGCCCCCTATGTACAAGAATATAACTGCTATAATACTGCCCCCTATGTACAAGAATATAACTACTATAATACTGCCCCCTATATACAAGAATATAACTACTATAATATTGCCCCCTATATACAAGAATATAACTACTATAATACTGCCCCCTATGTACAAGAATATAACTGCTATAATACTGCCCCTATATACAAGAATATAACTGCTATAATACTGCCCCCTATGTACAAGAATGTAACTACTATAATACTGCCCCTATATACAAGAATATAACTACTATAATACTGCCCCTATATACAAGAATGTAACTACTATAATACTGCCCCTATATACAAGAATGTAACTACTATAATACTGCCCCTATATACAAGAATATAACTACTATAATACTGCCCCTATATACAAGAATATAACTACTATAATACTGCCCCTATATACAAGAATATAACTACTATAATACTGCCCCTATATACAAGAATATAACTACTATAATACTGCCCCCTATATACAAGAATATAACTACTATAATACTGCCCCCTATGTACAAGAATATAACTGCTATAATACTGCCCCCTATGTACAAGAATATAACTACTATAATACTGTCCCCTATGTACAAGAATATAACTACTATAATACTGCCCCTATATACAAGAATATAACTACTGTAATACTGCCCCCTATATACAGGAATAGAACTACTATAATACTGCCCCCTATATACAAGAATATAACTACTATAATACTGCCCCCTATTTACAAGAATATAACTACTATAATACTGCCCCTATGTACAGGAATACATGGGTGCCACTGATCCACGTAAGCTCTGTATTTACCTGGGAGATTGGTCAGTCTATTGGAGAACTTCAAGAGACAAGGAAGAAAATTGATCCTCTGGGGGAGAAGCTGCAGCTACAGGCAGCACACCAGAGAGTCGTTGAGAAACCCTGATTTCCCTGGAGAAGAACTGCTGAAGGATTGTGACTGATGCTCGGGACATTTATCCCATTACTGGACTATTTTACCCTCTGTGTAGTGGATTATTTTATGGACCTTCTGGATTGCATGGAATACAAGTTCTTTGGATTGTCATCTCCTCTCTCGCTCTGTTGATTGAGTGATATGGGAGAAGGACCCCGTGACAACTGGTGACAGCGGTGGGATCAACAGAGCACAGCCCAATGGAGATCCACCAACAGAGTGAGTACAGAAACTGGACCGCATCCAGTCTACAGGAGAGAGCCAGAGATCTGGGCCTGAGCTACCAGGGACTGAGTAAAGAAGCCTTAATTGATCTACTGGTGGATGCGAGCTAGTCCACCTCCTCACAGATGTCTGAAGGACAAGCACTGGGGACGGGGATCCCTGCCCTAAAAAGCCAGTGGTTGGTGTGGTATGAAGAAGAGATGGCAGTTCTGGGCCAGGTGTATCTCAGGAGTATAAGGAGGAGGCTCCTCGCCGAGCACAGAGGAGACAAGAAGCAATGGAGTCCGACAGAGGGAGTAATGTGAGTTGGAGTAAACCCAGCGATCCGGGAGCCTGTGCGGATCACCCGGGCGGACTTCAAGCCATTTGATGAGGCTTCTGGAGATGTGGAGGGGTTCTTCATGGACTTTGAGCAGCAGTGTGCGGTGATGGGGGTTCCCCACTCTGGCTGGGTGCGTTTGTTAGTGGGACTCCTGAATGAAAGCCTGGCGGAGGCTTATCACACCATTGCCTCACAGCAGAACCGGGATTACAACATTGTAAAGCGGACTATCCTGGATTACCATGCCATCACCCCAGACTCACATAGGGCACAGCTCCGAGACCTCCCATGCACCACGGGGGGATCGTTTAGGTTGTATGCCATAAGATGTCCCAGGCATGTCAGAGATGGCTGGAAGCGGAAGACGCCTTCACTGTGGAAGACGTTATACAGGTATTTCTTATAGAACAATTTCTGTACAAGTGTCCCTCAGAAATACGGGAATGGGTCAGAGCACCTTGGATAGATCTGCAGCCCTGGCTGATGAGGCCCTTATTATCCGACCGCAATGGAGGGGGCTTCTGGACAATAAGAAACAGCCTGCTCCTGCCCCCCGGCCCTCTCCAGTTATACCTGCCTCTCCAACCAGCCGCAGGCCGATGACAACCACTACTCACAATCCTAGGCCCCAACAGTTCCGACCACTCTCTGGTGGAATCACAGAGAGGAGATGTTATGGGTGCGGGCAACCTGGGCACCTGCAATCCAGTTGTCCCGCAAGGACTCAGAGGGACCCCCACGTACCTCCACCTCGTCTGGTGCATTTTGTGCAGTCCATCCCGCCTGAGGAAGAGTTACCACCACCTCCACCGGAGTGTACCGCTGACCCCTGCACCATAGATGCCCTTGTTGGAGTGTATGGCCTCCGGCCTTTGTCACCAGGTTCTCCTACTGCCTTCTCCAGAATGCACATTGGAAGGAGTAGGACACAGAGGAGATGTTATCGATGTGGGCAGCGTGGGCATTTGCAAGACACTTGCCCTGCTGGTCGATTGAGGAATGACCTTGCACCAAATCGACCAGTTCATTCTCTACAGCCAAATACAATGGGGGAAGACTTCTCACCCCTTCAAGTTGACTTATCCAAACGAGTCAGACACTCGTGGTCGGCCACTAGGGGTTTATGGGGTGCGAGCCACAGCCCCGAGTTCCTCTCACCATCAAAGTAAGCACTTACAGGAGGTTGTGCTGGATGGACAGAGGGTCATTGGATTTTATGACTCCGGGGCACTTCTCACAATAGCTGATCCCCGGGTGGTGCGGCCAGAGGCGATACATCATGGACCAGGGATTGTTATTGAATTGGCTGCAGGACAAAGGAGGAAGATCCCAAAGACGACTGTAGATCTGGACTTTGGCTTTGGGGTCAAGCAATGTGTGGTTGGGGTGATGAGCGGCTGCCTGCAGATATTCTCCTAGGAAATGATGTGGAGATCTACAATGCCGATTTGTGGGTGCAGGTGTGGCGCCCCTGACCTGGTCAGGCACCACTGAGTATTGCACTCACTCCTGGGTCAGTACAAAACAGGTAATCCCAAAGGCTGACAAGGGTGTGGACAAACACAGACACTTAAGGTACCGTTACACTAAGCAACATCACTGCTGAGACACAACTTGCTAGCGATGTCGCGGTGTGTGACATCCAGCAACAACCTGGCCCCTGCTGTGAGGTCGCCGGTTGTTGCTGAATGTCCTGGCCCCTGCTGTGAGGTCGCCGGTTGTTGCTGAATGTCCTGGCCCCTGCTGTGAGGTCGCCGGTTGTTGCTGAATGTCCTGGCCCCTGCTGTGAGGTCGCCGGTTGTTGCTGAATGTCCTGGCCCCTGCTGTGAGGTCGCCGGTTGTTGCTGAATGTCCTGGCCCCTGCTGTGAGGTCGCCGGTTGTTGCTGAATGTCCTGGCCCCTGCTGTGAGGTCGTCGGTTGTTGCTGAATGTCCTGGCCCCTGCTGTGAGGTCGCCGGTTGTTGCTGAATGTCCTGGCCCCTTCTGTAAGGTCGCCGGTTGTTGCTGAATGTCCTGGCCCCTGCTGTGAGGTCGTTGGTTGTTGCTGAATGTCCTGGACCATTTTTTAGTTGTTGCTGCCCCGCTGTGAAGCGCAGATCACTGTGTGTGACAGCGAGACAGCAACAACTAAATGTGCAGGGAGCAGGAGCCGGCTTCTGCGGACGCTGGTAACCAAGGTAAACAGCGGGTAACCAAGAAGCCCTTACCTTGGTTACCCGATATTTACCTTCGTTACCAGCGTCCGCCGCTCTCACACTGCCAGTGCCGGGTCCTGCTCCCTGCACACATAGCTGGAGTACACATAGGGTAATTAACCCGATGTGTACTGTGGCTAGGTGTGCAGGGAGCCAGCGCTAAGCGGTGTGCGCTGGTAACACACACAGCTTAGAGGGGACCCCTGGGCAGACCCAGGGAGGGGGCGTAGCCCTCACATCCCAGCTAGTGGTGGGTAGTGGGACTAGAGACGGGGAGTGTGCAGAGGCAGCAAGAGGAGAGGAGTGGAGCAGAGAAAAGGACCCTGTCAGACCCTGCACCTGTAGTGGCTGCTGGCGGGGGAGAGCGGCTACCCAGTGGTGCTGCCTGAAATCCACCTAGCGAAGAGGTGGCTGAGTAAGGGGACTAGCGGTAGACCAGGCCCGCACGGGGAAACAGGTCCCCAGAGCAGGAAGCCATCTACTCGGCCTGCTAAAGCTGCTGGTGAGGGTGCTGGATGTACCTCACCGAACCACACAGAGTCCGCAGCATCAGCAGCAACGAGGGGGCCCATAAGGAGGATCGAGCCTCGAGCCATCTTATCCTTGTCAGCAAACGGGCCAGAAAGGGGAGAACGGCAGTTGCGACTTCCCTGGGTGATTCCCGCAGTACTACATGTAAGGAGTCACCCCAAACAAGAAGGGGTAGGAAGGCGAGTCAGCAGTCACCCCTACATCAGCTGGAGGGATACCTGGTTCCACCTGGTTCATCACAGCATCGCCCGGGTTGACTCACTCCTGCCATCTGAAACTGAGTAAAAACCCTGAAAGACATTGCTGTTTGTGTGTGAGTTCTTCTGCGACCTGTGGTACTACACACTTACACTGGGCCCCTTCGGCCAGCCGCACTCTCGGGAGCCCACAACATCAAACTGCATTTACCATCAGCCCCAGAAGCTCCCTAAACTGCAGTGGTGGTCACCCATTGACCGCAAAACCGAGAGTGGTGTCACGATTCCCATTGAAGTTAACCTGACCTGCCTGTTGTCAGAAGAATCCCAGCACGTGAAGTCCCTGAAGACCTGAGGCGACCTGAAGGTAATGGGGCTCCACAGAGGAAACACAGTTTGAGTGAAGACAGACACAAAGGGAAGCTTGTCCTATCAACCCTACAAGGGACTATCCACAGCTGAGCAGCATGGACTTAAGTGAGGTGGCCAGAAGTCTGTGTAGACCTCATGGTGTACTCACTTATTAAGGAGGGAGAGGTTGTGATGGTGGGATATGGGGGGTTGTGTATAATTTTGTGTAGGTTCGTTTTTTAGGTGTGCTGCTCTGTTCATTCTGTATTCCTTGTGTGTACATTGTCCTGTACCCCAGAGAGGCGTTGAGAATCCCCGATTTCCCTGGAGAAGGACTTCTGGAGGATTGTGACTCATTCCCGTGATATTTATGCCATTACTGGACTATTTTACCCTCTGTGTGATGGATTTGTAAGAACCTTTTGATAAAGACTGATCTGGAGGAGATGAAACAGCTGAGGGTTATTCAACCATCTCACAGCCCCTGGGCCTCTCCTGTTGTTCTGGTCCCCAAAAAGGATGGTACAACGAGGTTCCGTGTCGATTACCGGCGTAGATTAAACTATGCCACCAAGAGTGCCCAATTTGTTAGAGTTGAACAAGCGGAACTGGCAGATACCCCTAACACAGGACGCTCTGGAGTGCTCCGCTTTCTGGATGTGTCTGTGTCGCCCTGGGCAAGCCAGGGGACACAGGTCACACACCACCACACCCTACATCCCAGGTAGGAACATCTAAGCTAACCAAAAATCCTTGTTGCCTTCCTCCAGAGGCTGATGATTCACACCAGGGGGTGGGCCAGGCGGTTGGCTCCGCCCACCGAGGAGATCACAGCTCTGGAGGCGGGAGAAACCAGGCAGTCAGCTCAGGGAAGAGCTTGAGTGAGGAGCAGATAAGCTAAGTGAAAGTGAAGAAAGAAGAGTAGTAAAGGAGGAAAGCAAGAGTGGTGACAGAACAGAAGGAGTGTGTAAAGCCTGAAGTAGTCCAGCTGAGTGCAGGACAGGTCAGCAAGGTCAGCAACGGCGGTGACTGTCTGGAGGGGGACCGTTTGGAAGTTCCTGGAAGGACCCCGTAGGCTGTGTGCCCGGCGGTCTGGAGCAGTGTTCCGAAGGACAGTCAGCACCAGGGCAGGGGCCTCTCGGACCCCGGCAAGGCTTGGAGTCGCCAGAATTTGCCGAATCCGTCAGTGAAGGGGAGGTAGATCCCCCAACAACCAAGTCCCGATTGAAGGCAACCGCCCAGCCAGTGTAAAAGAGACACCGCCACCACCAAGGCACCAGTTTCTTAGGGCCAGCGCCTGCGGGCAAAGAGTAGAGCTCCCCCGGTCCAGCTTGAAGCCGGGGAGCGGGTTACCGGTGGGGACCCATCGCAACCAACTAGTACACAGAGGTGCAAGGAAGAGGGACATCACCGTCACCTACTGGGAGAGCAATTGCAGCCGTCCGTGGGACCGTCTTACCAGCCGTTTGGTTTACCGTACAAACTGTGTCAACGTCTCAGGCTGAGTGAGTACCACAGTGCCGCAAGGCACAGCGCTGCCCCCGCGTCCCTGCGCCCACCAGGCCCTGCACCTCCCAAACCGTCACTGGGCCCCGGGATCACCAACCCCTACCCACGGAGGGGCAACACAACACCTGGCTGCTCCGCATCACCATCCCCGGGATCCCCGTATTGAGCAGCGGTGGTGAAATCACCACAACCGTGGGTGGCGTCACGGACAATAAACAATCCCCGCACCCAACAAACCCCTTTCACTCACGGGCGAGGAGTGCCGCTCGAGAAACCCCCGGGATCCGGCCTACAGCTCGAGCCACCACTAAGCAGCGGCCGCCAGACCCGAGCAGAAGGGGTGAGCGTAGTGTGCTGACACCCTCCTCCCCGCCTGCGACAACTTGGCGTCACGAACAGGATCTTACCGCTCTGCCGTCTGGTAGAGGTGCACCTTGTTACCGCCGGAGGTATCCGGCAGGAAAATTTCAGAAGCCGCCATCTTTGGCGCGAAAAGTTCCCGCTCGAGCGTCTTCTCGAGCAGTAGAGGCGCGAAGGCCAAAACCCCGCCCCGAGAGAGGAGGGGCCGGAAAGAGCTAAGGGGGACGCGATGGCGGCTGGCCGCATGTAGCTGCGGCTATAAAAGCAGGGACGCCAGGACTCTGCAAACATACCGTTCCTGGAAGCAAAAGAAGAAGCCATCATGTGGATGCCGTCCCGTGACACCGTAGCCCCCGCGCCTGGAACCGCGGCGTGGGTGGAGATCCGAACCGCGCAGCTCTACCAAAGGCTGCAGGTCAGGATGCAGCTCCTCATGGAGGAGTGGGAGGCCGACATGGCGGACGTTGTAGCCACCGTGCGGAGACGCGAGGAGGAAGCGGAGAAAGGGAGGGTGAGTGACCCACGTCCCGATGCCCTTGGAGGGCCGGTCATCGCGGCTGTGGGGCCCGGTCCAAGCCCTCTCCCCCCGTTGCCTCCCTCGCCACCCGTTCCGGAGGCCGTGACCCCGCCACTAGGCCTGCTACCACCGCAACCGGTAGCAGTACCCAGCGTCCCCGCCCAAGCGGGCCGACCTGTAGCCGGAGCCCGCGGCACACCGGAGGTGTTACCGTGGAAGACGCCGAAGGAGAAACCGGAGGCATCCCCTGAAAACCCCCCCGAGCTGGAGCCGATGACCCGCTCCGAGCCGAAGGCCCAGCAGCGGAAAGCCCCTATGCCCATCCCCCACACCTCGGCTGAGGTAGCGCCGGGTTGTTGTTGCAAGGCAGCGCCCAAGGCCAAGACACCGCGGGACCTGTCGCCCATACTCCTGACAGTGGGCAACGTCCAGGATGTCCCGCGGGGCCCGACCCGTGCGCCGGCGCTGGCAGCAGCGCCGTATTGGGATAGGGAGCCGGTACCGCTGGGCCTGGAGATCACCGAGAGGGAGTGAAAGAAGGCCGAACTGGTGGCCAGAGCGATCCGGGAGAAAGAGAACCTCCGGCAAGCAACCCCCCGTGTCCGAGGACCGTTGTACGAGGGGCAGGTGAGGCGGTTTGATGTCCGCCGGGGCTACGGGTTCATCTACGAGCCGGGCCTGGAGGCCGAAGTTTTTGTAGCCCGGCGGGATGTGAATGCCCACCTGCCTGAGGAACATCCCGGCCGCAATCTGATGCCGGGTGACATCGTACAATACACCCGGTACTTTGGGGAGCGGGGGTGGTTTGCGCTGGACGCCAAACTAAGGAGGGGCCCGGAGGCCCTAGCGAGCGCAGACCTCCCTCCCCTGGCAGCGGCCCCAGAGCTTGAGCAACCGGAGTAGGGCAGCGGATGCCCGCAATACCGTCCCCGTTGGGACCACCACTTTGTTGTTTGTTTGAAAAGTTCTGCCAATGATGAAAATGATTACCGAGTACCTAACCTGATTGCCTTTGTGATTGAACCGGCCGGAGCCGGCACCGTTGTCCCCGTGGGGACCGTTTAAAAAGTTTTTGCATGGGAACTATCCATGGACAAGCCCGTGAACTTGCAGGGCACCCACAAACGTTAAGTGGCTTGTAAATCTGTTGTTTACCGTTACCGTTTTCCGCAGGCCGCCTCCGGAGAGGCAGGTTGGAGGGAGGGCCCTCAGCAGAGCAGGCTGGGGCCCAGCCACCAAAGGAACCGGTGGCTACCCTCTGGAGGGAAGGACAGATCCCGCTCGGGTACCGTGTGCTGGACTGTGGGTCAAGGGGTGCTGCCTGGGTTTTAGGGGCAGCATCAGGGCCAGGTTGCTTGGGTGGGAGAGAGGGGAAACCGTAACCGTAAACCGTTATGCAACGTTAAAGTAAATGTGCCTCCCGTTAAGGGAAGAGTTATTGAAAATGTATTTATGTGTTATTTACCTTGTTATCCCTTTTTGCAGAAAAATAAAACCGGTGTTGGACGGCAGCCCGCGGACGGTCTGCATTTTGCTAAGGGGGAATGTGTCGCCCTGGGCAAGCCAGGGGACACAGGTCACACACCACCACACCCTACATCCCAGGTAGGAACATCTAAGCTAACCAAAAATCCTTGTTGCCTTCCTCCAGAGGCTGGTGATTCACACCAGGGGGTGGGCCAGGCGGTTGGCTCCGCCCACCAAGGAGATCACAGCTCTGGAGGCGGGAGAAACCAGGCAGTCAGCTCAGGGAAGAGCTTGAGTGAGGAGCAGATAAGCTAAGTGAAAGTGAAGGAAGAAAAGTAGTAAAGGAGGAAAGCAAGAGTGGTGACAGAACAGAAGGAGTGTGTAAAGCCTGAAGTAGTCCAGCTGAGTGCAGGACAGGTCAGCAAGGTCAGCAACGGCGGTGACTGTCTGGAGGGGGACCGTTTGGAAGTTCCTGGAAGGACCCCGTAGGCTGTGTGCCCGGCGGTCTGGAGCAGTGTTCCGAAGGACAGTCAGCACCAGGGCAGGGGCCTCTCGGACCCCGGCAAGGCTTGGAGTCGCCAGAATTTGCCGAATCCGTCAGTGAAGGGGACGTAGATCCCCCAACAACCAAGTCCCGATTGAAGGCAACCGCCCAGCCAGTGTAAAAGAGACACCGCCACCGCCAAGGCACCAGTTTCTTAGGGCCAGCGCCTGCGGGCAAAGAGTAGAGCTCCCCCGGTCCAGCTTGAAGCCGGGGAGCGGGTTACCGGTGGGGACCCATCGCAACCAACTAGTACACAGAGGTGCAAGGAAGAGGGACATCACCGTCACCTACTGGGAGAGCAATTGCAGCCGTCCGTGGGACCGTCTTACCAGCCGTTTGGTTTACCGTACAAACTGTGTCAACGTCTCAGGCTGAGTGAGTACCACAGTGCCGCAAGGCACAGCGCTGCCCCCGCGTCCCTGCGCCCACCAGGCCCTGCACCTCCCAAACCGTCACCGGGCCCCGGGATCACCAACCCCTACCCACGGAGGGGCAACACAACACCTGGCTGCTCCGCATCACCATCCCCGGGATCCCCGTATTGAGCAGCGGTGGTGAAATCACCACAACCGTGGGTGGCGTCACGAACTATAACAATCCCCGCACCCAACAGACCCCTTTCACTCACGGGCGAGGAGTGCCGCTCGAGAACCCCCGGGATCCGGCCTACAGCTCGAGCCACCACTGAGCAGCGGCCACCGGACCCGAGCAGAAGGGGTGAGCGTAGTGTGCTGACACCCTCCTCCCCGCCCGCGACATGTCCATGCCACTTGATGAACCCCTGCTGACGTTTCCTAACTGTGAATCCATTACTCCTCTGCTCTCCAAATGCTGAATATACCTCTCTATAGTGCCTCTATCCCTAGGTCTGGAGGTGGAAGGGCTGAAAACCATCCAATATGTCTGATTACTTCTGGATATAAAGATAGTGCCTAAAGAGGACAAGGTCAGAAGCAGCAGGTGGAACCTTTGTGGGACGCTGATGCTACGGCCAGTACCCAGAGAGACTTGGAGAAACTGTGATTACCCTGGAAGAGAAATAGCTGGAGGATTGTGACTCATCTCCCGACATTTATCCCATTACTGGACTATATCCGTGTTCTTGGACTATTTTACCCTATTTGTGGTGGATTCTTTTATGGACCTTTTGGTTTGCATGTAATAAAGGTTATTGGGATTGTTCACTCATCTCTCGCTCTGTTGATTGTGTGATACCAGAGTAGAACCCCGTGACACCCCTCCATTCACTGAGGGTTCTGTATCCTTTGAAGTGTTGCAGCAGTCGTGTGGTTATTATGCAGAATGTTTTATTTTATTTTTTATGACCATTTTGTGCAAGATTTACAAACAATGTACAAAAATTAAACAAAATTACAACCAGATATTTACATATTAATGACATTGGGTTTATACAGATATAACTCCTGGGGTGTGAATTCTGGAAGACACAGGGCTGCAAAATTACAGTTTTCTAATATGTACAATACCACAGCGTGCCCACATCATAGTACCGCGATAAGGTGTCTACGTAAAAGCACCGTATAGTATCTGGACCAAGGAAGTCACATGGTTTGGAAGCATTGACCCACAAGTGAGGGTGTCATGGCCTTCATAGTCTCTTGTAGAACATGTTGACTTTTATCACATTTCTGACCATGTCGTAAAGGAGATCAAGAAGGTCTATAAACAAATGTAGGACCTTTATCCATTTTCACTATCCAGAATGAATGGAAATTGGGAAGATCTCGATTTTCTGTAGACCTCAGAATCGAATCTCTTGAAGCTCCTGACCTCGTGATGGCTGAACCTTTTGGAGCTCTTGACCTCATGATAGTAGAACCTCTTGAAGATCTTGACCTCATGATAGTTGAACCTCTTGAAGCTTATGACCTCAGGATGGTTGAACCTCTTGAAGATCTTGACCTTGTGATGGTTGAATCTCTTGATATCGTAATGGTTGAACCTCTTGAAGCTCTTGATCTCATGATGGTTGAACCTCTTGAAGCTCTTGACCTCGTGATGGCTGGATAGGGCCATGACCTCTCAAATATTGGGCTACGATCAAATATATTATTCTACATTCATCATGTCACATGGCGAGGTATCTGTCCATAAATATTAGGGACAACCATTTTCCTGGCTGGTGGTTTTCTCCAGTAGAATGGAAGATGTTCTCCTCATTCTTCTTAGTAATGGTTCTTGACACTCGTCCCTTATATTTCTATTATTTTTTTTCCTGGTGAAATTTTGTAAACTGTTGAAAACTTCCATTCGTAGTGTCCTTGAAACGACCTGAGCGCAGATGATATTTCGAGGTCTTCAACCTCTTCATCATCTCATGGGTGAAGAAGTGACTCCATGATGAGTTTTCGACCTACAATACAAAGTCTTATATTTCACTTTCTTCCACAGTCTCCTCTATTGTCTCCCCCAAGGTCAATCCTCCATCGCTGCTCTCCGAAACGCTCCCCCGAGCAAAATACTGCAGTGGTGCATTGTTATTGGGGCCGAGGTCAGAGGAGATGTTGACCGTGGCTTGTAGGAGCTGAACGCTGCTATTCTTCTTCCCATTCTGGTAATTTTCACTTTCCAGGAACAATTGACCTTTTGGCTTTTTAGGTCTTTGAGTTTTATACTTCACTTTATTACCAAGAATACAACTTTTACATGGAAAATACTGGAGAAGAAAGAGGTTCCATTGTTTCCGGAGCTCAGCCTTCACCTGTCAAGAGAAAAAGGAGGATGATGAAACCTCTGAGACCAGATATGAGGAATAACTAATAGGAGCAATATTATAGCTGTTATATTCCTATACATAGGGGCAGTATTATAGTAGTTAACCCCTCCTTGGCCGTGTTACTATTATGGTTTATATGTCCTCGTTCCTCTTGGTGATTGGATCTGACGTCCTTGAGTCTTTATGAGATTATCCTCCACTGAATGTCACAATTAACAGTTTTACGACCTCGTGAAGTCTACGACTAATTGACCTTTTCACAGATGGAGGATAAATCTCCAGACTATTTGCAGGAGGACATTTTCTTCTCCTGCTTTGTGGTTATGAAATCTTAAAGCATAAATGATGATTATATTTTCACTCTCACGGCTGCAGGAGGTTTAGAGGCGATGGTCATAATTTGGCTCCGGGGTGAGAAAGAACCTAAAATCCCCGACACAGCTCCAGATACACAAGGTCGCGAACACATTGGATGTGAAGGGAGAAGAAATAGGGAAATCCTCATACTCACCTCCCCATTAGTGAAGCAGTACAAATACGCAACCACGAAACCCTGCACAGAAGAGAGAACACACAGTTAGGGGAAACGTCCAGAGGCTGATACCGTAAAGGTCTCATTTCTGTAGGGTCCAGGGGTGAAGCTTTCTGTGGGGTGTCGCATCTGAAGTGTCCAAGGGTGGAGCTTCTGAGGGGTAGGGGATCTGAAGAGTCCAAGGGTGGAGCTTCTGAGGGGTGGGGGATCTGAAGAGTCCAAGGGTAGAGCTTCTGAGGGGTGGGGGATCTGAAGTGTCCAAGGGTGGAGCTTCTGAGGGGTGGGGCATCTGAAGTGTCCAGGGATGGAGCTTTCTGTGGGGTGTCGCATCTGAAGTGTCCAAGGGTGGAGCTTCTGAGGGGTGGGGGATCTGAAGACTCCAGGGGTGGAGCTTCTTAGAGGTGTGGGATCTGAAGAGTCCAGGGGTGGAGCTTTCTGAGGGGTGGGGCATTTGAAGTGTGCAGGGGTGCTGCTTTCTAAGAGGTGGGGCATCTGAAGAGACCAGGGGTGGAGCTTCTTAGAGGTGGTGGATCTGAAGAGTCCAGGGGTGGTGCTTCTGAAGGGTGGGGAATCTGATGTGACCAGGGGTGGAGCTTCTTAGAGGTGGGGGATCTGAAGAGTGCAGGGGTGCTGCTTTCTGAAGGGTAGGGCATCTGAAGAGACCAGGGATGGAGCTTCTTAGATGTGGGGGATCTGAAGACTCCAGTGGTGGAGCTCTGAGGGGTGTGGCATCTGAACAGTGTAGGGGTGGAGCTTTTTGAGGGGTGAGGCATCTGAAGAGTTAAGAAATTGACCTTTTTGTAGGAAAGGGCATCTGAAAGATTTAGGGGTGAAGCTAACTGTGGGGTGGGGCATCTGAAGAGTCCAGGGGTAGAGCTTTCTGTGGGGAGGGGAATCTGAAGAGCCCAGGGGTAGAGCTTTCTGTGGGGTGGGGAATTTGAAGAGCCAGTAGTGGAGCTTTCTGTGGGGTGGGGCATCTGAAGAGTCCAGGGGTGGAGCTTTCTGTGGGGTGGGGCATTTAAAGAGTCCAAGAGTGCAGTTATCTGATGGGTAGCCCATCTGAATACTCCAGGAATGTAGCTTTCTGAGAGGTGGGGCAGCTAAACAGTCTAGAGGTGGAGTTTTTGAGAGGTTGAGCATGTTGAAGAGTCCAGATGTGGAGCTTTTTGAAGGGTGGGATATCTGAAGAGACCAAGGGTGGAGCTGATGATGGGTGGAGCATCTGAACAATCTAGGGGTGAAGCTTTCTGATAGGTGGGACATCTATAGAATCCAGATGTGGAGCTTTTTGAGGGGTGGGGCATTGAAGAGTCCAACGGCGGAACTTTCTGATGGGTGGGGCATCTGAATAGTCCAGGGGTAGAGCTTTCTGAGCGGTGGGACATCTATAGAATCCAGGTGTGGAGCTTTATGTGGGGTGGGGCATCTTATGAATCCATGGGTTAAGCTTTCTTTGGGTTGGGGAATCTGAAGAGTCCAGAGGTAAAGTTTCTGATCTGAGAGGTGGAGCATCTGAAAAGTTTAGGGGTGGAGCTTTCTGTGGGGTGGGGCATCTGAACAGTCCAGGGTGGAGCTTTCTTGTTGGTGGGGAATCCAAAAGTCTAGGGGTGGAGCTTTCTGTTGGGTGGGGCTCTGAAGAGTCCAGGGGTGAAGCTCTCTGACTGGAAAGGCATCAAAGAGTCCAAGGATGGAGCTTCCTGAGGAATGGGGCATCTGAAGAATGCAGAGTTGGAGCTTTCTGATGGGTAGGGGTTCTGGGGAGTCCAGGGGAGCAGCTTTCTGATGGGTGGGGCAGCTGAAGAGTTCAGGAGTGGAGCTTTCTGTGGGGTGGGGCATGTGAAGAGTCCAGTGGTGGAGCTTCTGAGTGGTGGGGCATCTGAAGTGTTTAAAGGTAAAGCTCTGTGTGTGGGATGGGGATCTAAAGACTGCAGAGGTGGAACTTTCTGTGGAGTGAGGCATCTGAAGAGACCATGGGTGGAGCTTTATATGGGCTGGGGCATCTGAAGAGTCCAGGGGTGGAACTTTTTAAAGGGTGGAGTTTCTCGGTGTGGGTTTTTTGAGGGTTTAAGATAATAATGAGTGCTGTGGTTGAACTGTTTATAAGCTTCATTGGGTCCACCAGAAACGGGGGGCAAAACCAAGATTTTTATAAAAAGTGTTTAGAGGTAGGATATTGCCAAAGGGAGTACTTTTCTTTTCCAAATCTCATGGCACTTTCAACATCAGCAAGCTTCTTCCCAGCCAAAGATTAATCTAGGGCACTAAGAACTTGAGATACATAGGTTACAGAACCCCTAACGCCATATGAAGGGACCAAAATGTCTGACTCCTGGGGCACATAAAGTTGGCAGCACTAGTAATTTTCAGTATTGATATGGGTTTGCAGAACTATATAGTAACCCTTTTGAAGATGACGTCACCTGGAAGGAGCTCATGGTCAGCCGGATGAAGAGAAGGATATGATTGGTGAGACCCTTGATGTGCTCATCACTGACGAACGTGAACACGACCTCGTGAGTCCCCAGTAGCGGGATGAGGATGAGCGTTGCTTTGGCAAACCTTAAAAACAAAAAATATGAAGTTGTAGGTGGGTTGAGAGGCCGATGTAAGTGAAACAAGGTCAACGGGATCAACCAGAGTACTCCCAGGAGCAGCCATAGGTCCCGTCCCTGCTTAGCTGTACAGTTAAATGATAGGTCCACATGTGTATCTACATGTCTTCGGTTCTGGAGCAGGTGGGTACTTGGTTCGGGACTGGTGCTTATTAAAACTGAATTAGTGGAGTTCCCCTGAAGGCAGAATCTGTAATACATTCTGTTTTCGCATTAGTGGAGGGGCAACTACTATGTGATTGAGAGAGACTATAAGGTGCCTACTGATTTCAATGGGTCTTGCTGAGCTTCACTACATCAGCAGGACTCTGAAGGGGCCTGGCTGGTTCTGGTGGGACTCTTTTGAATCTAGTGGAACTCATTTTGGTCTAACGAAACACTGATGAGTCTAAAAATACGCTTTTGGGTCTAGTGGGTCTCTATTGGACTAATTAAGCCTCCTGGATCTCTGTTGGACCAAGTAAGAGTCTCCTAGTCCTAGTGGGCCTCTGTTGGGCCAAGTAAGACTCTATTGTCCTAGAGGGCCTCTCTTGAGCCAAGTAAGACTCTCCTGGTCCTAGAGAGCCTCTGTTGGGCCAAGTAGGACTCTCCTGTTTGCATTGAGCTTCTGTTCGGCCAAGTATGCCTCTCCTAGTTTTAGTGGGCCTCTGTAGGGCCAAGTAAGACTCTATTGTCCTAGAGGGCCTCTCTTGAGCCAAGTAAGACTCTCCTGGTCCTAGAGAGCCTCTGTTGGGCCAAGTAGGACTCTCCTGTTTGCATTGAGCTTCTGTTCGGCCAAGTAAGCCTCTCCTAGTTTTAGTGGGCCTCTGTAGGACCAAGTAAGACTCTATTGTCCTAGAGGGCCTCTCTTGAGCCAAGTAAGACTCTCCTGGTCCTAGAGAGCCTCTGTTGGGTCAAGTAAGACTCTCCTGTTTCTAGGAGGCCTCTGTAGGGCCAAGTAACACTCTCGTTATCCTAGTGGGCTTCTGTTGCTTTTAGTGGGTCTCTGTTGTATGCTTAGTTGGCTGCTGCTAGTCCTATTGGGCTATGCTTAATTCTCGTGGGCTTCTCTTGAGTCTAGGGAGCCTCTGTTGTGTCTAGTGGGTTTATATTGGTTCCACTGGAACTCAGTTGGGTCTCAGTGGACTGTTTGTTTGAGAGGGATTCTGTTAATTTTAGTCGGACTCTCTAGGTTAGTGGGCCACAGATGGTTCTGGTGGAACTCTCTTGAGTTGAGTGATAAACATTTGGTTCTAGTATGACTATATTGGCTCCAGTGGGAATCTGTTGCATCTAATAATCATCTGTGGCTTCTAGTTGGCATCTGTTGCTTCTAGTGTGACTCTCCATTTAAGGGGCCTCTGATGCTTTTACTAGTGTCTCTTAGTTGGTTCTGATGGGACAATGTTGGGTCTTTTATTAATTTGATGGTTCTAATGGTTCTTTGTTAGGTATAATGGGTCTCTGTTGAATCTAGTGAGTATCTGTTGCTTCTAGAGGGAACTTGCTTCCTGTAGTAGTACTCTGTAGGATCTAGTGGGACTATGTTGGGTCTAGTAGATGTTGTTGGGTCTAGGAGACGTCTGATAGGCTTAGTTGAACACACTTGATTTCTGTGGGACTCTGTTAATCTTATGGGCCACAAACAACTTTCAGTACCCTAACAGGACTTGGACGCTCTATCTTCTTTGATGGGCTCTCCATTTCATGGACCTGTAAGGTACCCTATATACACATCTTCACCCTACATAGCCATGGTTCCATAAACTATTTTCTTTCTAACCCACCAGCACATCTCTCCACTGGTTGCGTATTTTTAAATTGACTTTCCAGAATGGGAGGATTAGATTAGAAGCTCCTCAGGGGCGGGGCCCAATATGAATAATTACAGTATGGAGCTCACCATGAGATGCCAGTTCTGATATTACGCCCTCTGGGGTCACTCGTCTTCTTACCTGTACTTGTAGTCTGTAAACTTTAGCTGCTGGGCCTTCAGCTTCAGATGGAGAAGATTCAGGATCCTGATGTGTACGATGAAGTTTATCTACAGAAGTAACACAGACCGTCTATGTAATGGCCAGGAACGCGGGGTTCTTCTTAAAGGTTGCGATACTTACGAATATGCAGAGGAGCATTGGTCCCTTGATAATGTACCAGATAGCCATATTCTGGTTTACTGCCCAGCACCTAAAGGAGAAACTACGAAATATAAGATCCGAGAGGGGTCGGAGGGAGGAAGAACTTGAACACTACATGCCTCAGAATGTATCGCGGAGGAACATGCTTGCTACTGATATCATCCGCAAGGGAGGGATCCTGAGCGCTAACAGGAGAGGAGGAGGGAGAAGCAGAGAACAGGGCTGGACACAATCACTGGGGCTGCTGGGGGTCCACAGGTGTGCTACAATGGGGGAGATCCTGAGCGCTAACAGGAAAGGAGCAGGGATAAGCAGAGAAAAGGGCCAGACGCCATCACTGGGGCTGCTGGGGGTCCACAGGTGTGCTATAATGGGAGAGATCCTGAGCACTAACAGGAAAGGAGCAGGGATAAGCAGAGAAAAGGGCCGGATGCCATCACTGGGGCTGCTGGGGGTCCACGGGTGTGCTATAATAGGGAAGATCCTGAGCGCTAACAGGAGAGGAGGAGGGAGAAGCAGAGAACAGGGCTGGACACAATCACTGGGGCTGCTGGGGGTCCACAGGTGTGCTATAATGGGAGAGATCCTGAGCGCTAACAGGAAAGGAGCACGGATAAGCAGAGAAAAGGGCCGGATGCCATCACTGGGGCTGCTGGGGGTCCACGGGTGTGCTATAATAGGGAAGATCCTGAGCGCTAACAGGAGAGGAGGAGGGAGAAGCAGAGAACAGGGCTGGACACAATCACTGGGGCTGCTGTTGGTTCACGGGTGTGCTTCAGTGGGGGAGACCCTGAGCGCTAATAGGAAAGGAGCAGGGATAAGCAGAGAAAAGAGCCAGACGCTATCACTGGGACTGCTGGGGGTCCACGGGTGTGCTATAATGGGGGAGACCCTAAGCACTAACAGGAAAGGGAGAAGGGAGAAGAAAATGGCCGGATGCCATCACTGGGGCTGCTGGGGGTCCACAGGTGTGCTATAATGGGAGAGATCCTGAGCACTAACAGGAAAGGAGCAGGGATAAGCAGAGAACAGGGCCGGATGCCATCGCTGGGGCTGCTTGGGGTCCATGGGTGCACTTCAATGGGAGAGACTGTGAGCGCTAACAGGAAAGGGAGGAGGGAGAAGAAAAGGGCCAGATGCCATCACTGGGGCTGCTGAGGGTCCACGGGTGTGCTATAATAGGGGAGATCCTGAGCGCTAACAGGAAAGGGAGGAGGCAGAAGAAAAGGGCCAGATGCCATCACTGGGGCTGCTGGGGGTCCACGGGTGTGCTATAATAGGGGAGATCCTGAGCGCTAACAGGAAAGGGAGGAGGCAGAAGAAAAGGGCCGGATGCCATCACTGGGGCTGCTGGGGGTCCACAGGTATGCTATAATGGGAGAGATCCTGAGCATCAACAGGAAAGGGAGGAGGGAGAAGCAGAGATCAGGGCCGGACGCCATCACTGGGGCTGCTGGGGGTCCATGGGTGCACTTCAATGGGAGAGACTGTGAGCGCTAACAGGAAAGGGAGGAGGGAGAAGAAAAGGGCCGGACACCATCACTGGGGCTGCTGAGGGTCCACGGTTGTGCTACAATGGGGGAGATCCTGAGCGCTAACAGTCATAGGGATTAGGAGCCGCCACTATTATGGGGGTGCTGGGCTGTATAATATAGGGGTGCTGGGCTATATAATTTGGGGGTGCCTGACTGTTTACGAGTGCGTTGGCCTTTTATTAGTGGGGCGCAATAGCTATTATAGGGATGTAGTGTCTATTTGTCTATTGGGGGCTGCAGTCGTTTCTTTTGGGGGGTGCATGGCTGTCTATTGCGGGTGCATGACTGTCTATTGAGGGATGCATAGCTGTCTATTGGGGGGTACATCAGTTTCTATTATGGGGGTGCAGCGGTTTCAATTATGGGGGTACAGTAATAACTATGTGGGTGCAGCAGTTTCTATTTATAGGGGTGCAGTGGTTTATGTTATGGGGGTGCAGGGGCAGTGGCAGTTATGGGGGTGCAGTGACAATTATGGGGGTACAGTGGTGCTGGCAGTTATGGGGGATCGCAATGTCCTGACCATTCGGCCTCCGATACCCTGACACTGATATTTCCCATGGAGCCGGCGCCGCTTCTCTCGGCAGCTGTGGAGGTGATCCTGTATCTCGCGCTTGCAGGGCGCGGTGGTGATTGAGGCGCGCAGTTAGCGGATCGATATCTGCAGTATGTAGATTGTCCGCGGAGATTGTCTCATGATTCACGCTGCCAATGGCGCATTTAGAGACGTGACTGATCGCTGCGACCTCCGGATCCCCCATAATTATATCCTGCCGCCGGCAGCTGCTCACATCAATCATGGAAGAGTCACTGACACTCAGATCAGAAGGAATGAAGGGAAATGGCCGTCCTGAAATACTCTGCACTGCTGTGAGGAGGAATGAATGGCGCCAGGACTTACCCCTCGTTCTCCAGATAGGTTCTCGCTATCACCCAGGGAATGATGAACAGCAGGGGGCAGACTGCAAAACAAAGGTAGAAAGGTGAGATAGCCCCCCGGACACAGGCGATACAGGGGAGATAGCCCCCCGGATACAGGCAATACAGGGGAGATAGCCTCCCGGACACAGGCGATACAGGGGAGATAGCCCCCCGGATACAGGCGATACAGGGGAGATAGCCCCCCGGACACAGGCGATACAGGGGAGATAGCCCCCCGGATACAGGCGATACAGGGGAGATAGCCCCCCGGACACAGGCGATACAGGGGAGATAGCCCCCCGGATACAGGGGAGATAGCCCCCCGGACACAGGCGATACAGGTGAGATAGCCCCCCGGACACAGGTGATACAGGGGAGATAGCCCCCCCCGGACACAGGCGATACAGGGGAGATAGCCCCCCGGACACAGGCGATACAGGGGAGATAGCCCCCCGGACACAGGCGATACAGGTGAGATAGCCCCCCGGACACAGGCGATACAGGGGAGATTGCCCCCCGGACACAGGCGATACAGGGGAGATAGCCCCCCGGACACAGGCGATACAGGGGAGATAGCCCCCCGAACACAGGCGATACAGGGGAGATAGCCCCCCGGACACAGGCGATACAGGGGAGATTGCCCCCCGGACACAGGCGATACAGGGGAGATAGCCCCCCGGATACAGGCGATACAGGGGAGATAGCCCCCCGGACACAGGCGATACAGGGGAGATAGCTCCCCGGACACAGGCGATACAGGGGAGATTGCCCCCCGGACACAGGCGATACAGGGAAGATGGGGGTACTTACACCAGCCGATGGCCATGTATCTCAGCAGCATGCGCCGCTCGCACAGGACCAGGGACACGATGGTGCTGTGCAGATAGACCCCCTCCACCAGAAGCCAGAAGAAATTGGTGCCCACAAAGAAATGCAGCGAGATGTGAATGATGCGGCAGGAGGCGGGGGTCTGCGGAGGAAGGACACAGGTTACAGCGCCCCCGGTGGACATCACCGACCACATCAAATTACCGTGACCCCCCATAGACCCCATCACGTACCTGAGTGGTCAGCACAGACAGCCAGTCATCCTCGTTTCTGGCCTTTTTTGGGGCCGGGTCCATGGTCTGCATGTCCTTTATCAGCACCGCCAAAGCCTTCAGGATGAAGGAGCCGAAGAGATTCATGTGGATGTAATTACGGGTGCAGTGAAGCTTCCTACAGAGCGAGAGAAGGAGCGAGAGTGAGCCCCGAAACACAGACCGCAGTGCACACATCCACCACCGGGGGGCGACAGAGAGAATGAGCCCGAAACACAGGCCGCAGTGCACAGACCCACCACCGGGGGGAGACAGAGAGAATGAGCCCAGAAACACAGGCCGCAGTGCACAGACCGACCCCCGGGGGGCGATAGAGAGAATGAGCCCAGAAACACAGGCCGCAGTGCACACATCCACCACCGGGGGGAGACAGAGAGAATGAGCCCGAAACACAGGCCGCAGTGCACACATCCACCACCGGGGGGAGACAGAGAGAATGAGCCCGAAACACAGGCCGCAGTGCACAGATCAACCACCGGGGGGAGACAGAGAGAATGAGCCCAGAAACACAGGCCGCAGTGCACACATCCACCACCGGGGGGCGACAGAGAGAATGAGCCCGAAACACAGGCCGCAGTGCACAGACCCACCACCGGGGGGAGACAGAGAGAATGAGCCCAGAAACACAGGCCGCAGTGCACAGACCGACCCCCGGGGGGCGATAGAGAGAATGAGCCCAGAAACACAGGCCGCAGTGCACACATCCACCACCGGGGGGAGACAGAGAGAATGAGCCCGAAACACAGGCCGCAGTGCACACATCCACCACCGGGGGGATACAGAGAGAATGAGCCCAGAAACACAGGCCGCAGTGCACAGACCCACCACCGGGGGGAGACAGAGAGAATGAGCCCAGAAACACAGGCCGCAGTGCACACATCCACCACCGGGGGGCGACAGAGAGAATGAGCCCAGAAACACAGGCCGCAGTGCACAGACCCACCACCGGGGGGCAACACAGAGAGAATGAGCCCGAAACACAGGCCGCAGTGCACACATCCACCACCGGGGGGAGACAGAGAGAATGAGCCCCGAAACACAGGCCGCAGTGCACACATCCACCACCGGGGGGAGACAGAGAGAATGAGCCCCGAAACACAGGCCGCAGTGCACACATCCACCACCGGGGGAAGACAGAGAGAATGAGCCCGAAACACAGGCCGCAGTGCACACATCCACCACCGGGGGGAGACAGAGAGAGTGAGCCCCGAAACACAGGCCGCAGTGCACAGACCACCACCGGGGGAGACAGAGAGAATGAGCCCGAAACACAGGCCGCAGTGCACACATCCACCACCGGGGGGCGACAGAGAGAATGAGCCCCGAAACACAGGCCGCAGTGCACACATCCACCACCGGGGGGCGACAGAGAAAATGAGCCCCGAAACACAGGCCGCAGTGCACAGACCCACCACCGGGGGGAGACAGAGAGAATGAGCCCGAAACACAGGCCGCAGTGCACACATCCACCACCGGGGGGAGACAGAGAGAATGAGCCCGAAACACAGGCCGCAGTGCACACATCCACCACCGGGGGGCGACAGAGAAAATGAGCCCCGAAACACAGGCCGCAGTGCACAGACCCACCACCGGGGGGAGACAGAGAGAATGAGCCCGAAACACAGGCCGCAGTGCACACATCCACCACCGGGGGGCGACAGAGAGAATGAGCCCCGAAACACAGGCCGCAGTGCACACATCCACCACCGGGGGGCGACAGAGAAAATGAGCCCCGAAACACAGGCCGCAGTGCACAGACCCACCACCGGGGGGAGACAGAGAGAACACGAGAGTGAGCCCCGAAACACAGACCGCAGTGCACACATCCACCACCGGGGGAGACAGAGAGAATGAGCCCAGAAACACAGGCCGCAGTGCACAGACCCACCACCGGGGGGCAACACAGAGAACACGAGAGTGAGCCCCGAAACACAGGCCGCAGTGCACACATCCACCACCGGGGGGCGACAGAGAGAATGAGCCCAGAAACACAGGCCGCAGTGCACAGACCCACCACCGGGGGGGAGACAGAGAGAATGAGCCCGAAACACAGGCCGCAGTGCACACATCCACCACCGGAGGGAGACAGAGAGAATGAGCCCAGAAACACAGGCCGCAGTGCACAGACCCACCACCGGGGGAGACAGAGAGAATGAGCCCGAAACACAGGCCGCAGTGCACACATCCACCACCGGGGGGCGACAGAGAGAATGAGCCCAGAAACACAGGCCGCAGTGCACAGATCCACCACCGGGGGGCGACACAGAGAATGAGCCCCGAAACACAGGCCGCAGTGCACACATCCACCACCGGGGGGAGACAGAGAGAATGAGCCCAGAAACACAGGCCGCAGTGCACACATCCACCACTGGGGGGCGACAGAGAGAATGAGCCCGAAACACAGGCCGCAGTGCACACATCCACCACCGGGGGGAGACAGAGAGAATGAGCCAGAAACACAGGCCGCAGTGCACAGACCTACACCGGGGGGCGACAGAGAGAATGAGCCCAGAAACACAGGCCGCAGTGCACAGATCAACCACGAGGGGGCAACAGAGAGAATGAGCCCAAAACACAGGCCGCAGTGCACAGACCCACCACCGGGGGGCGACAGAGAGAATGAGCCCAAAAACACAGGCCGCAGTGCACAAGATCGACCACCGGGGGACGACACAGAGAACACGAGAGTGAGCCCCGAAACACAGGCCGCAGTGCACAGACCCACCACCGGGGGGCGACACAGAGAGAATGAGCCCAGAAACACAGGCCGCAATGCACAGACCCACCACCGGGGGGCGACAGAGAGAATGAGCCCGAAACACAGGCCGCAGTGCACAGATCAACCACGAGGGGCAACAGAGAGAATGAGCCCGAAACACAGGCCGCAGTGCACAGACCCACCACCGGGGGGCGACAGAGAGAATGAGCCCAGAAACACAGGCCGCAGTGCACAGACCCACCACCGGGGGGCGACAGAGAGAATGAGCCCGAAACACAGGCCGCAGTGCACAGACCCACCACCGGGGGGCGACAGAGAGAATGAGCCCAGAAACACAGGCCGCAGTGCACAAGATCGACCACCGGGGGGCGACACAGAGAACACGAGAGTGAGCCCCGAAACACAGGCCGCAGTGCAAGGATCCACCACCGGGGGGCGACAGAGAGAATGAGCCCCGAAACACAGGCCGCAGTGCAAAGACCCACCCCCGGGGGGCGATAGAGAGAATGAGCCCCGAAACACAGGCTGCAGTGCACAAGATCGACCACCGGGGGGCGACACAGAAAACACGAGAATGAGCCCCGAAACACAGACCGCAGTGCACAAGATCGACCACCGGGGGGCGACACAGAGAACACGAGAGTGAGCCCCGAAACACAGGCCGCAGTGCAAGGATCCACCACCGGGGGGAGACAGAGAGAATGAGCCCAGAAACACAGGCCGCAGTACAAGGATCCACCACCGGGGGGCGACAGAGAGAATGAGCCCGAAACACAGGCCGCAGTACAAGGATCCACCACCGGGGGGGCGACAGAGAGAATGAGCCCCGAAACACAGGCCGCAGTACAAGGATCCACCACCGGGGGGCGACAGAGAGAATGAGCCCCGAAACACAGGCCGCAGTGCACAGATCCACCACCGGGGGGCGACAGAGAGAATGAGCCCCGAAACACAGGCTGCAGTGCACAGATCCACCACCGGGGGGCGACAGAGAGAAGGAGCCCGAAACACAGGCTGCAGAGCACAGATCCACCACCGGGGGGCGACAGAGAGAATGAGCCCGAAACACAGGCTGCAGAGCACAGATCCACCACCGGGGGGCGACAGAGAGAATGAGCCCGAAACACAGGCTGCAGAGCACAGATCCACCACCGGGGGGCGACAGAGAGAATGAGCCCGAAACACAGGCTGCAGAGCACAGATCCACCACCGGGGGGCGACAGAGAGAATGAGCCCGAAACACAGGCTGCAGAGCACAGATCCACCACCGGGGGGCGACAGAGAGAATGAGCCCGAAACACAGGCCGCAGTACAAGGATCCACCACCGGGGGGCGACAGAGAGAATGAGCCCCGAAACACAGGCCGCAGTGCACAGATCCACCACCGGGGGGCGACAGAGAGAATGAGCCCCGAAAAACAGGCTGCAGTGCACACATCCACCACCGGGGGACGACAGAGAGAAGGAGCCCCGAAACACAGGCTGCAGAGCACAGATCCACCACCGGGGGGCGACAGAGAGAATGGGCCCGAAACACAGGCCGCAGTACAAGGATCCACCACCGGGGGGCGACAGAGAGAACACGAGAATGAGCCCCAAATACTGACCGCAGTACACAGATCCACCACCGGGGGGCGACAGAGAGAACACGAGAATGACCCCAAATACTGACCGCAGTGCACACATCCACCACCGGGGGACAACAGAGAGGAGAACACGAGAATGACCCCAAATACTGACCGCAGTGCACAGATCCACCACCGGGGGGCGACAGAGAGAACACGAGAATGATCCCCAAACACTGACCGCAGTGCACAGATCCACCACCGGGGGGCGACAGAGAGAACACGAGAATGAGCCCCAAATACTGACCGCAGTACACAGATCCACCACCGGGGGGCGACAGAGAGAACACGAGAATGACCCCAAATACTGACCGCAGTGCACACATCCACCACCGGGGGACGACAGAGAGGAGAACACGAGAATGACCCCAAATACTGACCGCAGTGCACAGATCCACCACCGGGGGGCGACAGAGAGAACACGAGAATGAGCCCCAAACACAGACCGCAGTGCACAGATCCTCGACCGGGGGGCGACAGAGAGGAGAACACGAGAATGAGCCCCAAACACAGACCGCAGTGCACAGATCCACCACCGGGGGGCGACAGAGAGGAGAACACGAGAATGACCCCAAATACTGACCGCAGTGCACAGATCCACCACCGGGGGCGACAGAGAGAACACGAGAATGAGCCCCGAATACTGACCGCAGTGCACAGATCCACCACCGGGGGGCAACAGAGAGGAGAACACGAGAATGACCCCAAATACTGACCGCAGTGCACAGATCCACCACCGGGGGGCGACAGAGAGAACACAAGAATGACCCCAAACACAGACCGCAGTGCACAGATCCACCACCGGGGGGCGACAGAGAGGAGAACACGAGAATGACCCCAAACACTGACCGCAGTGCACAGATCCACCACCGGGGGGCGACAGAGAGGAGAACACGAGAATGACCCCAAACACAGACCGCAGTGCACAGATCCACCACCGGGGGGTGACAGAGAAGAACATGAGAATGACCCCAAATACTGACCGCAGTGCACAGATCCACCACCGGGGGCGACAGAGAGAACACGAGAATGATCCCCAAATACTGACCGCAGTGCACAGATCCACCACCGGGGGGCAACAGAGAGAACAAGAGAATGACCCCAAATACTGACCGCAGTGCACAGATCCACCACCGGGGGGCGACACAGAGAACACGAGAATGACCCCACATACTGACCGCAGTGCACAGATCTACCACCGGGGGGCGACAGAGAGAACACGAGAATGACCCCAAATACTGACCGCAGTGCACAGATCCACCACCAGGGGGCGACAGAGAGGAGAACATGAGAATGACCCCAAATACTGACCGCAGTGCACAGATCCAACACCGGGGGGCGACAGAGAGAACACGAGAATGACCCCAAATACTGACCGCAGTGCACAGATCCACCACCGGGGGGCGACAGAGAGAACACGAGAATGACCCCAAATACTGACCGCAGTGCACAGATCTACCACCGGGGGGCGACAGAGAGAACACGAGAATGACCCCAAATACTGACCGCAGTGCACAGATCCACCACCGGGGGGCGACAGAGAGGACACGAGAATGAGCCCAAACACTGACCGCAGTGCACAGATCCACCCCCGGGGGGCGACAGAGAGAACACGAGAATGAGCCCCAAACACAGACCGCAGTGCACAGATCCACCACCGGGGGGCGACAGAGAGGACACGAGAATGACCCAAATACTGACCGCAGTGCACAGATCCTCCACCGGGGGGCGACAGAGAGGAGAACACGAGAATGACCCCAAATACTGACCGCAGTGCACAGATCCACCACCGGGGGGCGACAGAGAGGACACGAGAATGACCCCAAATACTGACCGCAGTGCACAGATCCAACACCGGGGGGCGACAGAGAGAACATGAGAATGACCCCAAATACTGACCGCAGTGCACAGATCCACCACCGGGGGGCGACAGAGAGAACACGAGAATGACCCCAAATAGTGACCGCAGTGCACAGATCCACCACCGGGGGGCGACAGAGAGGACACGAGAATGAGCCCCAAATACTGACCGCAGTGTACAGATCTACCACCGGGGGGCGACAGAGAGAACACGAGAATGAGCCCCAAACACAGACCGCAGTGCACATATCCACCACCGGGGGGCGACAGAGAGAACACGAGAATGACCCCAAATACTGACCGCAGTGCACAGATCCACCACCGGGGGGCGACAGAGAGGAGAACACGAGAATGACCCCAAATACTGACCGCAGTGCACAGATCCACCACCGGGGGGCGACAGAGAGGACACGAGAATGAGCCCAAACACTGACCGCAGTGCACAGATCCACCACCGGGGGGCGACAGAGAGGACACGAGAATGAGCCCAAACACTGACCGCAGTGCACAGATCCACCCCCGGGGGGCGACAGAGAGAACACGAGAATGAGCCCCAAATACTGACCGCAGTGCACAGATCCACCACCGGGGGGCGACAGAGAGGACACGAGAATGACCCCAAATACTGACCGCAGTGCACAGATCCACCACCGGGGGGCGACAGAGAGGAAACGAGAATGAGCCCCAAATACTGACCGCAGTGCACAGATCTACCACCGGGGGGCGACAGAGAGGACACGAGAATGACCCAAATACTGACCGCAGTGCACAGATCCACCACCGGGGGGCGACAGAGAGGAGAACACGAGAATGACCCCAAACACTGACCGCAGTGCACAGATCCACCACCAGGGGGCGACAGAGAGGAGAACACGAGAATTACCCCAAATACTGACCGCAGTGTACAGATCTACCACCGGGGGCGACAGAGAGAACACGAGAATGACCCCAAATACTGACCGCAGTGCACAGATCTACCACCGGGGGGCGACAGAGAGGACACGAGAATGACCCAAATACTGACCGCAGTGCACAGATCCACCACCGGGGGGCGACAGAGAGGAGAACACGAGAA
Source organism: Anomaloglossus baeobatrachus (assembly GCF_048569485.1). Classification (NCBI taxonomy): domain Eukaryota; kingdom Metazoa; phylum Chordata; class Amphibia; order Anura; family Aromobatidae; genus Anomaloglossus; species Anomaloglossus baeobatrachus. The sequence goes on along the minus strand of NC_134357.1, from coordinate 592,976,798 downwards.
TGACCCCAAACACTGACCGCAGTGCACAGATCCACCACCAGGGGGCGACAGAGAGGAGAACACGAGAATGACCCCAAATACTGACCGCAGTGTACAGATCTACCACCGGGGGCGACAGAGAGAACACGAGAATGACCCCAAATACTGACCGCAGTGCACAGATCCTCCACCGGGGGGCGACAGAGAGAACACGAGAATGACCCCAAATACTGACCGCAGTGCACAGATCCACCACCGGGGGGCGACAGAGAGAACACGAGAATGACCCCAAATACTGACCGCAGTGCACAGATCCACCACCGGGGGGCGACAGAGAGAACACGAGAATGACCCCAAATACTGACCGCAGTGCACAGATCCACCACCGGGGGGCGACAGAGAGGACACGAGAATGAGCCCCAAATACTGACCGCAGTGTACAGATCTACCACCGGGGGGCGACAGAGAGAACACGAGAATGAGCCCCAAACACAGACCGCAGTGCACAGATCCTCCACCGGGGGGCGACAGAGAGGAGAACACGAGAATGAGCCCCAAATACTGACCGCAGTGCACAGATCCACCACCGGGGGGCGACAGAGAGGACACGAGAATGACCCCAAATACTGACCGCAGTGCACAGATCCTCCACCGGGGGGCAACAGAGAGGAGAACACGAGAATGACCCCAAATACTGACCGCAGTGCACAGATCCACCACCGGGGGGCGACAGAGAGAACACGAGAATGACCCCAAATACTGACCGCAGTGCACAGATCCTCCACCGGGGGCGACAGAGAGAACACGAGAATGACCCCAAATACTGACTGCAGTGCACAGATCCACCACCGGGGGGCGACAGAGAGAACACGAGAATGAGCCCCAAACACAGACCGCAGTGCACAGATCTACCACCGGGGGGCGACAGAGAGAACACGAGAATGACCCCAAATACTGACCGCAGTGCACAGATCCACCACCGGGGGGCGACAGAGAGAACACGAGAATGACCCCAAATACTGACCGCAGTGCACAGATCCTCCACCGGGGGGCGACAGAGAGAACACGAGAATGAGCCCCAAACACAGACCGCAGTGCACAGATCTACCACCGGGGGGCGACAGAGAGAACACGAGAATGACCCCAAATACTGACCGCAGTGCACAGATCCACCACCGGGGGGCGACAGAGAGAACACGAGAATGACCCCAAATACTGACCGCAGTGCACAGATCCTCCACCGGGGGGCGACAGAGAGAACACGAGAATGACCCCAAATACTGACCGCAGTGCACAGATCCACCACCGGGGGGCGACAGAGAGAACACGAGAATGACCCCAAATACTGACCGCAGTGCACAGATCCTCCACCGGGGGGCGACAGAGAGGAGAACACGAGAATGACCCCAAATACTGACCGCAGTGCACAGATCCACCACCGGGGGGTGACAGAGAAGAACATGAGAATGACCCCAAATACTGACCGCAGTGCACAGATCCTCCACCGGGGGGCGACAGAGAGAACACGAGAATGACCCCAAATACTGACCGCAGTGCACAGATCCACCACCGGGGGGCGACAGAGAGAACACGAGAATGACCCCAAATACTGACCGCAGTGCACAGATCCACCACCGGGGGGCGACAGAGAGAACACGAGAATGACCCCAAATACTGACCGCAGTGCACAGATCCACCACCGGGGGGCGACAGAGAGAACACGAGAATGACCCCAAATACTGACCGCAGTGCACAGATCCACCACCGGGGGGCGACAGAGAGGACACGAGAATGAGCCCCAAATACTGACCGCAGTGTACAGATCTACCACCGGGGGGCGACAGAGAGAACACGAGAATGAGCCCCAAACACAGACCGCAGTGCACAGATCCTCCACCGGGGGGCGACAGAGAGGAGAACACGAGAATGAGCCCCAAATACTGACCGCAGTGCACAGATCCACCATCGGGGGGCGACAGAGAGGACACGAGAATGACCCCAAATACTGACCGCAGTGCACAGATCCTCCACCGGGGGGCAACAGAGAGGAGAACACGAGAATGACCCCAAATACTGACCGCAGTGCACAGATCCACCACCGGGGGGCGACAGAGAGAACACGAGAATGACCCCAAATACTGACCGCAGTGCACAGATCCTCCACCGGGGGCGACAGAGAGAACACGAGAATGACCCCAAATACTGACCGCAGTGCACAGATCCACCACCGGGGGGCGACAGAGAGAACACGAGAATGACCCCAAATACTGACCGCAGTGCACAGATCCTCCACCGGGGGGCGACAGAGAGAACACGAGAATGAGCCCCAAACACAGACCGCAGTGCACAGATCTACCACCGGGGGGCGACAGAGAGAACACGAGAATGACCCCAAATACTGACCGCAGTGCACAGATCCACCACCGGGGGGCGACAGAGAGAACACGAGAATGACCCCAAATACTGACCGCAGTGCACAGATCCTCCACCGGGGGGCAACAGAGAGGAGAACACGAGAATGACCCCAAATACTGACCGCAGTGCACAGATCCACCACCGGGGGGCGACAGAGAGAACACGAGAATGACCCCAAATACTGACCGCAGTGCACAGATCCACCACCGGGGGGCGACAGAGAGAACACGAGAATGACCCCAAATACTGACCGCAGTGCACAGATCCTCCACCGGGGGCGACAGAGAGAACACGAGAATGACCCCAAATACTGACCGCAGTGCACAGATCCACCACCGGGGGGCGACAGAGAGAACACGAGAATGACCCCAAATACTGACCGCAGTGCACAGATCCTCCACCGGGGGGCGACAGAGAGAACACGAGAATGAGCCCCAAACACAGACCGCAGTGCACAGATCTACCACCGGGGGGCGACAGAGAGAACACGAGAATGACCCCAAATACTGACCGCAGTGCACAGATCCACCACCGGGGGGCGACAGAGAGAACACGAGAATGACCCCAAATACTGACCGCAGTGCACAGATCCTCCACCGGGGGGCGACAGACAGGAGAAGACAAGACTACACAACTCTTTACCTTTTATCACACAGGAGAGGATTAGATACACGGCTCAGCAGACAGTATCACACAGGAGAGGATTAGATACACAGCTCAGCAGACAGTATCACACAGGAGAGGATTAGATACACAGCTCAGCAGACAGTATCACACAGGAGAGGATTAGATACACGGCTCACTAGACAGTATCACACAGGAGAGGATTAGATACACAGCTCAGCAGACAGTATCACACAGGAGAGGATTAGATACACGGCTCACTAGACAGTATCACACAGGAGAGGATTAGATACACAGCTCAGCAGACAGTATCACACAGGAGAGGATTAGATACACAGCCCAGCAGACAGTATCACACGGGAGAGGATTAGATACACAGCTCAGCAGACAGTATCACACAGGAGAGGATTAGATACACAGCTCAGCAGACAGTATCACACAGGAGAGGATTAGATACACAGCTCAGCAGACAGTATCACACAGGAGAGGATTAGATACACGGCTCAGCCGAGAGTATCACACAGGAGAGGATTAGATACACGGCTCAGCAGACAGTATCACACAGGAGAGGATTAGATACACAGCTCAGCAGACAGTATCACACAGGAGAGGATTAGATACACAGCTCAGCAGACAGTATCACACAGGAGAGGATTAGATACACAGCTCAGCAGACAGTATTACACAGGGGAGGATTAGATACACGGCTCACTAGACAGTATCACACAGGAGAGGATTAGATACACAGCTCAGCAGACAGTATCACACAGGAGAGGATTAGATACACAGCTCAGCAGACAGTATCACACAGGAGAGGATTAGATACACGGCTCACTAGACAGTATCACACAGGAGAGGATTAGATACACAGCTCAGCAGACAGTATCACACAGGAGAGGATTAGATACACGGCTCACTAGACAGTATCACACAGGAGAGGATTAGATACACAGCTCAGCAGACAGTATCACACAGGAGAGGATTAGATACACAGCTCAGCAGACAGTATCACACAGGAGAGGATTAGATACACAGCTCAGCAGACAGTATCACACAGGAGAGGATTAGATACACAGCTCAGCAGACAGTATCACACAGGAGAGTATTAGATACACGGCTCAGCCGAGAGTATCACACAGGAGAGGATTAGATACACTGCTCAGCAGACAGTATCACACAGGAGAGGATTAGATACACAGCTCAGCAGACAGTATCACACAGGAGAGGATTAGATACACAGCTCAGCAGACAGTATCACACAGGAGAAGATTAGATACACGGCTCAGCAGACAGTATCACACAGAAGAGGATTAGATACATGGCTCAGCAGACAGTATCACCCAGGAGAGGATTAGATACACAGCTCAGCAGACAGTATCACACAGGAGAGGATTAGATACACGGCTCAGCAGACAGTATAACACAGGAGAGGATTAGATACACGGCTCACTAGACAGTATCACACAGGAGAGGATTAGATACACGGCTCACTAGACAGTATCACACAGGAGAGGATTAGATACACGGCTCACTAGACAGTATCACACAGGAGAGGATTAGATACCCAGACCCACCTGAATGTGAGGAGGATGCCCAGTGCGAAGATGAGGGTCCCCAGTGATGCGGAGTATCCCACCGTGTAGCAGATCTGCAGCAGTAGTAGCAGCGAGTGATCCTTTTTCTGTAATACAGGGGTGATTCCCATAGATGTCACCGGTCTCTTCTCATGCTATAGACCTCTGGAGTCGGCAGACAGATGACAGCGCTCACGGGGTTAATAAATACAGAACTCTCCTCGGTTACATCCATTATCCGGAGATTCTAGAATGTATCCAGTGTTAGGAGCAGACGGGCGAGAAAGACGGGCGAGAAAGACGGGCGAGAAAGACGGGCGAGAAAGACGGGCGAGAAAGACGGGCGAGAAAGACGGGCGAGAAAGACGGGCGAGAAAGACGGGCGAGAAAGACGGGCGAGAAAGACGGGCGAGAAAGACGGGCGAGACGTCCAAATATCACCGGCACTTTCCATAGGATTGTTATTATAGGACATTCCTCCTGTAACACTAACAGCCGGGCCCCATGATAGTTCTGCTGTGCAGGGGTCCGCGCAGTGTAGCCACAGGTGGAGGCCTCCTGTCCTGTACTGTCTGTAAGGAGATCACTAAGTGTGTGACTACTGGTATCACCGGTGTAATCCTGCCTATCTAGTCTCCAGCAGTATCACCGGTGTAATCCTGCCTATCTAGTCTCCAGCAGTATCACCTGTGTAATCCTGCCTATCTAGCCTCCAGCAGTATCACCGGTGTAATCCTGCCTATCTAGTCTCCAGCAGTATCACCGGTGTAATCCTGCCTATCTAGTCTCCAGCAGTATCACCGGTGTAATCCTGCCTATCTAGTCTCCAGCAGTATCACCTGTGTAATCCTGCCTATCTAGTCTCCAGCAGTATCACCAGTGTAATCCTGCCTATCTAGTCTCCAGCAGTATCACCGGTGTAATCCTGCCTATCTAGTCTCCAGCAGTATCACCTGTGTAATCCTGCCTATCTAGCCTCCAGCAGTATCACTGGGGTAATCCTATCTATATAGTCTCCAGCAGTATCACCGGTGTAATCCTGCCTATCTAGTCTCCAGCAGTATCACCGGTGTAATCCTGCCTATCTAGCCTCCAGCAGTATCACTGGGGTAATCCTATCTATATAGTCTCCAGCAGTATCACCGGTGTAATCCTGCCTATCTAGTCTCCAGCAGTATCACCAGTGTAATCCTGCCTATCTAGCCTCCAGCAGTATCACCGGTGTAATCCTGCCTATCTAGTCTCCAGCAGTATCACCGGTGTAATCCTGCCTATCTAGTCTCCAGCAGTATCACCAGTGTAATCCTGCCTATCTAGTCTCCAGCAGTATCACCTGTGTAATCCTGCCTATCTAGTCTCCTGCAGTATCACCAGTGTAATCCTGCCTATCTAGTCTCCAGCAGTATCACCAGTGTAATCCTGCCTATCTAGTCTCCAGCAGTATCACCTGTGTAATCCTGCCTATCTAGTCTCCAGCAGTATCACCTGTGTAATCCTGCCTATCTAGTCTCCTGCAGTATCACCAGTGTAATCCTGCCTATCTAGTCTCCAGCAGTATCACCAGTGTAATCCTGCCTATCTAGTCTCCAGCAGTATCACCTGTGTAATCCTGCCTATCTAGTCTCCAGCAGTATCACCGGTGTAATCCTGCCTATCTAGTCTCCAGCAGTATCACCAGTGTAATCCTGCCTATCTAGTCTCCAGCAGTATCACCAGTGTAATCCTGCCTATCTAGTCTCCAGCAGTATCACTGGGGTAATCCTATCTATATAGTCTCCAGCAGTATCATCGGGGTAATCCTTCCTATTTAGTCTCTAGCAATATCACCAGTGTAATCCTGCCTATCTAGCCTCCAGCAGTATCACCGGTGTAATCCTGCCTATCTAGTCTCCAGCAGTATCACCGGTGTAATCCTGCCTATCTAGTCTCCAGCAGTATCACCAGTGTAATCCTGCCTATCTAGTCTCCAGCAGTATCACCTGTGTAATCCTGCCTATCTAGTCTCCAGCAGTATCACCGATGTAATCCTGCCTATCTAGTCTCCAGCAGTATCACTGGTGTAATCCTGCCTATCTAGTCTCCAGCAGTATCACCAGTGTAATCCTGCCTATCTAGTCTCCAGCAGTATCACCAGTGTAATCCTGCCTATCTAGTGTCCAGCAGTATCACCGGTGTAATCCTGTCTATCTAGTCTCCAGCAGTATCACCGGTGTAATCCTGCCTATCTAGCCTCCAGCAGTATCACCGGTGTTATCCTGCCTATCTAGTCTCCAGCAGTATCACCAGTGTAATCCTGCCTATCTAGTCTCCAGCAGTATCACCAGTGTAATGCTGCCTATCTAGTCTCCAGCAGTATCACCAGTGTAATGCTGCCTATCTAGTCTCCAGCAGTATCACCAGTGTAATCCTGCCTATCTAGTGTCCAGCAGTATCACCGGTGTAATCCTGCCTATCTAGTCTCCAGCAGTATCACCGGTGTAATCCTGCCTATCTAGTCTCCAGCAGTATCACCGGTGTAATCCTGCCTATCTAGTCTCCAGCAGTATCACCAGTGTAATCCTGCCTATCTAGTCTCCAGCAGTATCACCTGTGTAATCCTGCCTATCTAGTCTCCAGCAGTATCACCGATGTAATCCTGCCTATCTAGTCTCCAGCAGTATCACCGATGTAATCCTGCCTATCTAGTCTCCAGCAGTATCACCGGTGTAATCCTGCCTATCTAGTCTCCAGCAGTATCACCGGTGTAATCCTGCCTATCTAGTCTCCAGCAGTATCACCGGTGTAATCCTGCCTATCTAGTCTCCAGCAGTTTCACCGGTGTAATCCTGCGTATCTAGCCTCCAGCAGTATCACCGGTGTAATCCTGCCTATCTAGCCTCCAGCAGTATCATTGATGTAATCCTGCCTATCTAGTCTCCAGCAGTATCACTGGTGTAATCCTGCCTATCTAGCCTCCAGCAGTATCACCGGTGTAATCCTGCCTATCTAGTCTCCAGCAGTATCACCGGTGTAATCCTGCCTATCTAGTCTCCAGCAGTATCACCGGTGTAATCCTGCCTATCTAGTCTCCAGCAGTATCACCAGTGTAATCCTGCCTATCTAGTCTCCAGCAGTATCACCGGTGTAATCCAGCCTATCTAGTCTCCAGCAGTATCACCAGTGTAATCCTGCCTATCTAGTCTCCAGCAGTATCACCTGTGTAATCCTGCCTATCTAGTCTCCAGCAGTATCACCGATGTAATCCTGCCTATCTAGTCTCCAGCAGTATCACCAGTGTAATCCTGCCTATCTAGTCTCCAGCAGTATCACCGGTGTAATCCTGCATAACTAGTCTCCAGTATGTTTAGTTAGTAAGTGTGTGCTGCGTTCCTGCCTATCTTGGCTCCGGTATAGGAGCAGCTTGGTCTATGGGTCAGTATAGGCCCAGCCTCCAGTGATGATTGGATGAGACCTCTTATAGCAATGTATATACACAATTACTCTTGTATATAGTCAGTTGTGCATTCCTGCCTATCTTGGCTCCGGTATAGGAGCAGCTTGGTCTATGGGTCAGTATAGGCCCAGCCTCCAGTGATGATTGGATGAGACCTCTTATAGCAATGTATATACACAATTACTCTTGTATATAGTCAGTTGTGCGTTCCTGCCTATCTTGGCTCCGGTATAGGAGCAGCTTGGTCTATGGGTCAGTATAGGCCCAGCCTCCAGTGATGATTGGATGAGACCTCTTATAGCAATGTATATACACAATTACTCTTGTATATAGTCAGTTGTGCGTTCCTGCCTATCTAGGCTCCGGTATAGGAGCAGCTTGGTCTATGGGTCAGTATAGGCCCAGCCTCCAGTGATGATTGGATGAGACCTCTTATAGCAATGAATATACACAATTACTCTTGTATATAGTCAGTTGTGCGTTCCTGCCTATCTTGTCTCCCGCAGTACCAGGCCTTTATCAGTCAGTATCACATAATAACATGTCTCTCCTGGATTTTCCAGCCTTGGCTGCCTTGTGTCCTGAATAACTCTGGTCCCATAAAAGCTCGGCAATCTGCGGTAATCCGGGGGATTAGCGGTGAAATGTAGAATAAACATGGCAGACTCACGTTCTGTTTGAAGTGATTGGCGGTGGAGCACTCGGTGTCGTCCCGCCAGATATCGGTGGAGTTGTCCTTTCTCCGCCAGAGCCCGTGCTCGGTGCATTGTCTGTGCGTGGAGCCGGTGCTGCCTGGAACGACACAGCCCAGGGGCTCAGAACATGGCGCAGCGACTCCGGGCCCCGCTACTGTACTGGCCCCATATAGGTTCATCTGGTCTGTATAATTGGGGGAATGACGGTCCGGCGCCATCTCCTGACTGTGACCAAACGCCAAACAGGACAGTATCTGATTCTCATCATGATTATGCAAGGATCCTGTGCCATATAGTGCCTGATAACCACTGCCATATAGTGCCTGATAACTATTGCCATATAAACTCCTAATAACCACCGCCATACAGTGCCTGATAACCACCGCCATATAGTGCCTGATAACCACCGCCATATAGTGCCTGATAACTATCGCCATATGAACTCCTGATAACCACCGCCATATAGTGCCTGATAACCACCGCCATATAGTGCCTGATAACCACCGCCATATAAACTCCTGATAAACACCGCCATATAGAGAATCATAACCACCGCCATATAGTGCCTGATAACCACCGCCATATAAACTCCTGATAAAAACTGCCATATAGTGCCTGATAACCACCGCCATATAAACTCCTGATAACAACCATCATAAAGTGCTTGATAACCACCGCCATATAAACTCCTGATAAACACCGCCATATAGAGAATGATAACCACCGCCATATAAACTCCTGATAACCACCACCATATAGTGCCTGATTACCACCGCCATATAAACTCCTGATAACCACCGCCATATAGTGCCTGATAACTATCGCCATATGAACTCCTGATAACCACCACCATATAGTGCCTTATAAGCACCACCATATAGTGCCTGATAACCACCGCCATATAAACTCCTGATAAACACCGCCATATAGAGAATTATAACCACCGCCATATAGTGCCTGATAACCACCGCCATATAAACTCCTGATAAAAACTGCCATATAGTGCCTGATAACCACCGCCATATAAACTCCTGATAACCACCGCCATATAAACTCCTGATAACCACCACCATATAGTGCCTGATAACCACCGCCATATAAACTCCTGATAACCACCGCCATATAAACTCCTGATAACCACCACCATATAGTGCCTGATAACCACCGCCATATAAACTCCTGATAACCACCGCCATATAGTGCCTGATAACCACCGCCATATAAACTCCTGATAACCACCGCCATATAGTGCCTGATAACCACCGCCATATAAACTTCTGATAACCACCGCCATATAAACTTCTGATAAACACCACCATATAGTGCCTGATAACCACCGCCATATAAACTCTTGATAAACACCACCATATAGTGCCTGATAACCACCGCCATATAAACTCCTGATAACCACCGCCATATAGTGCCTTATAACTATCGCCATATAAACTCCTAATAATCACCTCCATACAGTGCCTGATAACCACCGCCATATAAACTCCTGATAACCACCGCCATATAGTGCCTGATAACCACCGCCATATAAACTCCTGATAACCACCGCCATATAAACTCCTGATAACCACCACCATATAGTGCCTGATAACCACCGCCATATAAACTTCTGATAACCACCGCCATATAAACTTCTGATAAACACCACCATATAGTGCCTGATAACCACCGCCATATAAACTCCTGATAACCACCGCCATATAGTGCCTTATAACTATCGCCATATAAACTCCTAATAATCACCTCCATACAGTGCCTGATAACACCGCCATATACTGCCTGATATGAGGCAGACAGTACCAGAGGGCATTTACAGTCTATAAATCAGTCTGTGTACCATTACTATGCACATAGCAGGATCGGTGGCTCCTCGTTACCTTCTTGTATGGTCGGCAGGTACCATGGACACGGCACAGACACGTTCCCGGGGTACGAGGACGGCCAGCACACGAACTGATCAAACGTCCCATTACAGTAAACGCCTGCAAGAAAAGAGGACACAGAGGGTCAGCAACAGTGATGTCATCAGCAGCTGTAAAGTGAGACGCTGCAAAGGGCAGGAAGTGGGAGGTCACAAGATAGGAGGACCATGATAGAAGAAAAAGAGCAAAGAAAGAAGAGGAGGAGAAGGGAAGAAGAGGAAGAAGAGGAGGAGAAGGAAAGAAGAGGAAGAAGAGGAAGAAGAGGAAGAAGAGGAAGAAGAGGAGGAGAAGGGAAGAAGAGGAAGAAAAGGAAGAAGAAGAGGAGAAGGGAAGAAGAGGAATTAGAAAAAGAAGAGGAGGAGAAGGGAAGAAGAGTAAGAAAAGGAAGAAGAGTAAGAAAAGGAAGAAATGGAGGAGAAGGGAAGAAGAGGAAGAAAAGGAAGAAGAGGAGGAGAAGGGAAGTAGAGGAAGAAGAGGAAGAAGAGGAGGAGAAGGGAAGAAGAGGAAGAAAAGGAAGAAGAAGAGGAGAAGGGAAGAAGTGGAAGAAGAAAAAGAAGAGGAGGAGAAGGGAAGAAGAGGAAGAAAAGGAGGAGAAGGGAAGAAGAGGAAGAAGAGGAAGAAGAGGAGGAGAAGGGAAGAAGAGGAAGAAAAGGAAGAAGAAGAGGAGAAGGGAAGAAGAGGAAGAAGAAAAAGAAGAGGAGGAGAAGGGAAGAAGAGTAAGAAAAGGAAGAAGAGTAAGAAAAGGAAGAAATGGAGGAGAAGGGAAGAAGAGGAAGAAAGGGAAGAAGAGGAGGAGAAGGGAAGAAGAGGAAGAAGAGGAGGAGAAGGGAAGAAGAAGAAGAAGAAGAAAAGGAAGAAGAGGAAGAAAAGGAAGAAGAGGAAGAAAAGGAAGAAGAGGAAGAAAAGGAAGAAGAAGAGGAGAAGGGAAGAAGAGGAAGAAGAAAAAGAAGAGGAGGAGAAGGGAAGAAGAGGAAGAAGAGGAGGAGAAGGGAAGAAGAGGAAGAAAAGGAAGAAGAGGAGGAGAAGGGAAGAAGAGGAAGAAAAGGAAGAAGAAGAGGAGAAGGGAAGAAGAGGAAGAAGAAAAAGAAGAGGAGGAGAAGGGAAGAAGAGGAAGAAGAGGAGGAGAAGGAAAGAAGAGGAAGAAGAGGAAGAAGAGGAGGAGAAGGGAAGAAGAGGAAGAAAAGGAAGAAGAAGAGGAGAAGGGAAGAAGAGGAAGAAGAAAAAGAAGAGGAGGAGAAGGGAAGAAGAGTAAGAAAAGGAAGAAATGGAGGAGAAGGGAAGAAGAGGAAGAAAAGGAAGAAGAGGAGGAGAAGGGAAGTAGAGGAAGAAGAGGAAGAAGAGGAGGAGAAGGGAAGAAGAGGAAGAAAAGGAAGAAGAAAAGGAGAAGGGAAGAAGTGGAAGAAGAAAAAGAAGAGGAGGAGAAGGGAAGAAGAGGAAGAAAAGGAGGAGAAGGGAAGAAGAGGAAGAAGAGGAGGAGAAGGGAAGAAGAGTAAGAAAAGGAAGAAGAAGAGGAGAAGGGAAGAAGAGGAAGAAGAAAAAGAAGAGGAGGAGAAGGGAAGAAGAGTAAGAAAAGGAAGAAGAGTAAGAAAAGGAAGAAATGGAGGAGAAGGGAAGAAGAGGAAGAAAGGGAAGAAGAGGAGGAGAAGGGAAGAAGAGGAAGAAGAGGAGGAGAAGGGAAGAAGAAGAAGAAGAAGAAAAGGAAGAAGAGGAAGAAAAGGAAGAAGAGGAAGAAAAGGAAGAAGAAGAGGAGAAGGGAAGAAGAGGAAGAAGAAAAAGAAGAGGAGGAGAAGGGAAGAAGAGGAAGAAGAGGAGGAGAAGGGAAGAAGAGGAAGAAAAGGAAGAAGAGGAGGAGAAGGGAAGAAGAGGAAGAAAAGGAAGAAGAAGAGGAGAAGGGAAGAAGAGGAAGAAGAAAAAGAAGAGGAGGAGAAGGGAAGAAGAGTAAGAAAAGGAAGAAGAGTAAGAAAAGGAAGAAATGGAGGAGAAGGGAAGAAGAGGAAGAAAGGGAAGAAGAGGAGGAGAAGGGAAGAAGAGGAAGAAGAGGAGGAGAAGGGAAGAAGAAGAAGAAGAAAAGGAAGAAGAGGAAGAAAAGGAAGAAGAGGAAGAAAAGGAAGAAGAAGAGGAGAAGGGAAGAAGAGGAAGAAGAAAAAGAAGAGGAGGAGAAGGGAAGAAGAGGAAGAAGAGGAGGAGAAGGGAAGAAGAGGAAGAAAAGGAAGAAGAAGAGGAGAAGGGAAGAAGAGGAAGAAGAAAAAGAAGAGGAGGAGAAGGGAAGAAGAGGAAGAAGAGGAGGAGAAGGGAAGAAGAGGAAGAAGAGGAGGAGAAGGAAAGAAGAGGAAGAAGAGGAAGAAGAGGAGGAGAAGGGAAGAAGAGGAAGAAAAGGAAGAAGAAGAGGAGAAGGGAAGAAGAGGAAGAAGAAAAAGAAGAGGAGGAGAAGGGAAGAAGAGTAAGAAAAGGAAGAAATGGAGGAGAAGGGAAGAAGAGGAAGAAAAGGAAGAAGAGGAGGAGAAGGGAAGAAGAGGAAGAAGAGGAGGAGAAGGGAAGAAGAAGAAAAGGAAGAAGAGGAAGAAAAGGAAGAAGAGGAAGAAAAGGAAGAAGAGGAGAAGGGAAGAAGAGGAAGAAAAGGAAGAAGAGGAGGAGAAGGGAAGAAGAGGAAGAAAAGGAAGAAGAGGAGGAGAAAGGAAGAAGAGGAAGAAAAGGAAGAAGAGGAGGAGAAGGGAAGAAGAGGAAGAAAAGGAAGAAGAGGAGGAGAAAGGAAGAAGAGGAAGAAAAGGAAGAAGAGGAGGAGAAGGGAAGAAGAGGAAGAAAAGGAAGAAGAGGAGGAGAAAGGAAGAAGAGGAAGAAAAGGAAGAAGAGGAGGAGAAGGGAAGAAGAGGAAGAAAAGGAAGAAGAGGAGGAGAAAGGAAGAAGAGGAAGAAAATGAAGAAGAGGAGGAGAAGGGAAGAAGAGGAAGAAAAGGAAGAAGAGGAGGAGAAGGAAGAAGAGGAAGAACAGGAGGAGAGGGGAAGAAGAGGAAGAAAATGAAAAAGAGGAGGAGAAGGGAAGAAGAAAAAGAAAAGGAAGAAGAGCAAGAAAAGGGAAGAAGAGGAGGAGAAGGAAAGCAAAGGAAGAAGAGGAGGAGAAGGGAAGAAGAGGAAGAAGAGGAAGAAGTGGAAGAAGAGGAGGAAAAAGGAAGAAGAGGAAGAAGAGGAGGAGAAGGGAATAAGAGGAGGAGAAGGGAAGAAGAGGAAGGAAAGGAAGAAGAGGAGGAGAAAGGAAGAAGGGAAAGAAAAGGAAGAAGAGGAGGAGAAGGGAAGAAGAGGAAGAAGAAAAAGAAGAGGAGGAGAAGGGAAGAAGAGGAAGAAGAGGAGGAGAAGGGAAGAAGAGGAAGAAGAGGAGGAGAAGGAAAGAAGAGGAAGAAGAGGAAGAAGAGGAGGAGAAGAGAAGAAGAGGAAGAAAAGGAAGAAGAGGAGAAGGGAAGAAGAGGAAGAAGAAAAAGAAGAGGAGGAGAAGGGAAGAAGAGTAAGGAAAGGAAGAAATGGAGGAGAAGGGAAGAAGAGGAAGAAAAGGAAGAAGAGGAGGAGAAGGGAAGAAGAGGAAGAAGAGGAGGAGAAGGGAAGAAGAGGAAGAAAAGGAAGAAGAGGAAGAAAAGGAAGAAGAGGAAGAAAAGGAAGAAGAGGAGGAGAAGGGAAGAAGAGGAAGAAAAGGAAGAAGAGGAGGAGAAGGGAAGAAGAGGAAGAAAAGGAAGAAGAGGAGGAGAAAGGAAGAAGAGGAAGAAAAGGAAGAAGAGGAGGAGAAGGGAAGAAGAGGAAGAAAAGGAAGAAGAGGAGGAAAAAGGAAGAAGAGGAAGAAAAGGAAGAAGAGGAGGAGAAGGGAAGAAGAGGAAGAAAAGGAAGAAGAGGAGGAGAAAGGAAGAAGAGGAAGAAAAGGAAGAAGAGGAGGAGAAGGGAAGAAGAGGAAGAAAATGAAGAAGAGGAGGAGAAAGGAAGAAGAGGAAGAAAATGAAGAAGAGGAGGAGAAGGGAAGAAGAGGAAGAAAAGGAAGAAGAGGAGGAGAAGGGAAGAAGAGGAAGAACAGGAGGAGAGGGGAAGAAGAGGAAGAAAATGAAGAAGAGGAGGAGAAGGGAAAAAGAAAAGGAAGAAGAGCAAGAAAAGGGAAGAAGAGGAGGAGAAGGAAAGCAAAGGAAGAAGAGGAGGAGAAGGGAAGAAGAGGAAGAAGAGGAAGAAGTGGAAGAAGAGGAGGAAAAAGGAAGAAGAGGAAGAAGAGGAGGAGAAGGGAATAAGAGGAGGAGAAGGGAAGAAGAGGAAGAAAAGGAAGAAGAGGAGGAGAAAGGAAGAAGGGAAAGAAAAGGAAGAAGAGGAGAAGGGAAGAAGAGGAAGAAGAGAAAGAGCAGGAAAGTGGGAGGTCACAAGACAGGATGACCATAATTAATAAGGAAGAAGAGGAAGAAGAGGAGAAGAAATATTTTTATATCTTTATTTTTAAAGAGTAGAAGGAAGAAGAGGAAGAGAAGGAAGAAGAGGAAGAGAAGGAAGAAGAGGAAGGAAAGGAAGAAAAGGAAGAAGAGGAGTAGAAGAGAGAAGAAAATGAAGATGAGTAGATAGAAGAAGAGGAGGAGAAGGAAGAAATGAAATAGTAGGAAAGAAAAAGGAAGATGAGAAGGAGAAGAAATGAAAGAGGAGGAGAAGAGAAGGAAGAAGAGGAATCGAAGTAAGAAGAGAAAGAGAAGGTAAAAGGAGAACTAAAGGAACATAAGAAAAAAAGAGGGAAAAAAAACAGGAGAAGGAAGAAGAGGAAGCGAAGGAAGAAGAGAAAGGAAAGAAAGAAAGAAAGGGAGGAGAAGAGGACAAGAAGGAAGAAAAGAAAGAAGGAAAGAAAGAGGAGAAGGAAAAGGGGGAGAAGGAAGAAGAGGAAGTGAAGGAGAAAGAGGAGAAGGTAGAAGAGGAGAAAACTGGAACAAGAAAAGGAAGTAGAGAAAGAAAAGGGAAGAAGTGAAAGAACGGAGAAAGGATGGAAAGGAAAAAGATGAACAAATGGTCAAGAAAGGAAAAGAAAATTATACCTATGAATAGAAGAAGAATGTAAGGAAAAGAAAGAAAGAAGAGGAGGAGAAAAAAAGAAAAAGTAAAGGAGAAAACAGATGGAAAAGGGAAAGTAGAGGAAGGAAAGGATAAAATAGAAAACAAGAGGAGGAAGAAGAAAAGAATAAAAGAAGTAGAAATTATTTAAACATCTGTGCAGTAGAAGTGAAGGAGAAGTATGCTGCGCATCATTTTAATTGTGTTTGCTCTGTCTCTTCGCCGCAGGATAATCCTCCTCCCGTCTCCAGTCTCCAGTTATTATTATTTTTGGATACTGAGGGGTCGTAAAACATTCTTATCCGATAATAACATCCTCCTTATATCTGACTCCTCACAGAGTCTTCACTCGCTCCGGTTCTGGATGAGTAATTATTATCAGGACATACTGGACCCATAAATCCCTTCCCCCATCACTGCGGAGGCTTTCATCATTAGCACACGATAAGACACCGGGTCTGAGCGACACAAGGAAGCTCCATAGCATTCATTAGACGGACCCATGTGGAAGATGGGCAGTGATTGGAGGTCTACTGGATCGTTTGTATAAAATAAGGAAAACACTGACTGTTTCCGGATTAAATATACATAATTTAATATCTTCGTCTCTCTTGCTCTATATTTACATCCCCAAAGCCGTCCACTCTATTAGTGATGAGCGAGTACTAAAAAGCTCGGGTGCTCGAAGCTCGGGCCGAGCCTCCCAAGATACTCGTGTACTCGGCCCGAGCAACGAGCCCAATGTTATCCTATGGGAGACCCGAGTATTTTTGTGAAATGACCACCGGCAGCATGGAGAAACCCTAAAAATGGCACAAAAGTCTCCGAAGAGTGCTCAAATGACATGGCAACAGCATGGGGAAGACCCCTTGAAGCATTTATCACTCAAAAGTCACAGCTGTGAACAATTTAGTCCGCGTTTTACGCCATTTTTACGGACTCACCAGAAAACCTTCCAAAATGACACCAAAATGAATTTTCATGGCGGAAATGTTAAGGGCACATACCCAATAGTGAGATAGAGCTGGTGTATGTTACTTTTTGAGATTACTACATGAAAGATTTTACGTGAAAACATTGTGTGGCACTCCGATGTCCCTGAGAAGAGACGTACATAAAGGCCTCTGAGTCTAATGTGCCCATTTTGAGGAAGTGAGTCTTTGTAGTATTTTCCTTTGCCAGGGCAGTCCAAAATTGTGAGGTTCACCAATGCCCCTGCATACAGACGTGCATGATGGCCTGTAAACCTGAAGTGCCCATTGTAAGGAAGTGGGTCTATTGTAGTATAGCCCTTAGGCAGGGCAGCCAAAAATTGTGAGGCTCCACATTGTCCCTGGATAGAGACGTGCATGAGGGCCTGTAAACCTGAAGTGCCCATTGGAAGGAAGTGGGTCTATTGTAGTATAGCCCTTAGGCAGGGCAGCCAAAAATTGGGAGGCTCCACGTTGTCCCTGGATAGAGACGTGCATGAGGGCCTGTAAACCTGAAGTGCCCATTGGAAGGAAGTGGGTCTATTGTAGTATAGCCCTTAGGCAGGGCAGCCAAAAATTGGGAGGCTCCACGTTGTCCCTGGATAGAGACGTGCATGAGGGCCTCAAAACATTAAGTGTCCCTTGTCAGGAAGTGGGTCTTTTGTAGTATAGCCCTTTGGCAGGGCAGCCAAAAATTGGGAGGCTCCACGTTGTCCCTGGATAGAGACGTGCATGAGGGCCTGTACACCTGAAGTGCCCATTGGAAGGAAGTGGGTCTATTGTAGTATAGCCCTTTGGCAGGGCAGCCAAAAATTGGGAGGCTCCACGTTGTCCCTGGATAGAGACGTGCATGAGGGCCTGTACACCTGAAGTGCCCATTGGAAGGAAGTGGGTCTATTGTAGTATAGCCCTTAGGCAGGGCAGCCAAAAATTGGGAGGCTCCACGTTGTCCCTGGATAGAGACGTGCATGAGGGCCTCAAAACATTAAGTGTCCATTGTCAGGAAGTGGGTGTATTATAGTATAGCCCTTTGGCAGGGCAGCCAAAAATTGGGAGGCTCCACGTTGTCCCTGGATAGAGACGTGCATGAGGGCCTCAAAACATTGTTCCCATTGCAAAGGAGCGGGTCTCCTGTCGTTGTAATGTCCATTCTGCAAAGAATGGGCGAAAAAATTTACCACTGGGGGTATACCTGAAACAAAGGCCTAACTCTTGTAACGGTCATCATGGTGGCGCATGAGAAGGAGGAGCAGTCCAGCGATTATCCAAAGTCCAGAAGTGTGTACCCATGGGTGACTGGAGGTACATGGCAAATTCCCGTTACAAACTTTAAATTCCGCTCTCATTTGCTGGTGGTGTGGTGAAGTCTGGCCCAATCCAACCCTTGTTCATCTTGATCAGAGTCAGCCTGTCAGCATTTTCAGTTGACAGGCGGGTGCGTTTATCTGTAATGATTCCACCTGCGGCACTAAAAACACGCTCTGACAAAACGCTAGCGGCAGGGCAGGCCAGGACTTCCAAGGCGTAGAGAGCCAATTCATGCCACGTGTCCAGCTTGGATACACATTAATTGTAAGGCACAGAGGAATGTCGGAGTACAGTTGTTCGATCTGCAAGGTACTCCTTGAGCATCTGGGCAAACTTAGGATTTCTTGTGGCACTACCCCGCACCTCAGGGGCTGTGGTATGTGAGGGGCTGAGAAAACTGTCCCACATCTTAAAGACTGTTCCCCTACCTCTGGCGGATTGGACTTGTGCCTCTCTCGGCTGTACGCCTTGGTTGTCCACTGATTCCTGACCTATGCCGCTAGCGTTTTGTGAGGGGAATGCTTTGCCTACTTCCGTGACTATGGCCTTCCGGAACTGCTGCATTTTGGTTGACCTCTCCGCCTCGGGAATAAGAGACATAAAGTTCTCCTTGTAGCGTGGGTCTAACAGTGTTACCAACCAGTAATGATTGTCGGCCAAGATGTTCTTAACGCGAGGGTCACAAGACAGGCAGCTTACCATAAAGTCAGCCATGTGCGCCAGACTCTTAACAGCCAGGACTTCAGTAGCCTGACCAACACGTTGACTGAACATGCTGTCCTCCTCCTCCTCCTCCTCCTCCTCCTCATCTACCCTGTCCTCTGGCCAGCCACGCTGAACCGAGGATATGACTGGTGTGCATGTCATATCCTCAATTTGGCCGGAGATTTGCTCCATGTCTTCATCCTCCTCCTCGTCATAGTCCTCCACTGCACGTTGTGATGAGACGAGGCTGGGCTGTGTGTTATCACCCACACCCACTACTGTTTCTTGCTGCAACTCATCGCGCTCCGCCTGCAATGCATCATGTTTGGTTTTGAGCAGAGACCGTTTTAGAAGGCAGAGTAGCGGTATGGTGACGCTAATAATGGCGTCATCACCACTCACCATCTTGGTGGAGTCCTCAAAGTTTTGGAGGATGGTACATAGGTCGGACATCCATCTCCACTCCTCAGGTGTTATGTGTGGAGTTTGACCCATTTCCCGACGGCTTAGGTGATGCAGGTACTCAACAACTGCCCTCTTCTGCTCACATATCCTGACCAACATGTGCAGAGTTGAATTCCAACGCGTGGGGACATCACACACCAGTCTGTGAGCCGGAAGATGCAAACGGTGCTGAAAGCCGGCAAGGCCGGCTGAAGCAGTAGGTGACTTTCGAAAATGTGCAGACAGGCGGCGAACTTTTACCAGCAGATCAGACAGCTCTGGGTATGACTTTATAAACCGCTGAACCACGAGGTTGAGCACATGGGCCACGCATGGAACATGTGTCAGCTGGCCTCGCCTCAAAGCCGCCACCAGGTTCCGGCCATTGTCACACACGACCTTTCCTGGCTTTAGGTTCAGAGGTGTGAGCCAGTGATCTGCCTGCTGTTTCAGAGCTGTCCACAGCTCTTCTGCATTGTGGGGTTTGTCACCTATGCAGATTAGCTTCAGCACAGCCTGTTGCCGCTTCGCCGAGGCAGTGCTGCAGTGCTTCCAGCTTGTGACTGGTGTGGAGGGTACAGTGGATGAGGATGCGCAGGAGGAGGAGGAGGCTGAGGAGCATGACATTCCGGAGCTTTAGAGTGTGGGTGAAACACTGACTGAGGTAGGGCCTGCAAACCTTGGTGTGGGAAGGACGTGTTCCGTCCCTCGCTCAGACTGGGTCCCAGCTTCCACAATATTAACCCAGTGTGCCGTCAACGAGATGTAGCGGCCTTGCCCACAAGCACTTGTCCACGTGTCTGTGGTTAGGTGGACTTTGGGTGAAACAGCGTTGTTCAGGGCACGTGTGATGTTTTGTGACACGTGGTTATGCAACGCGGGGACGGCACACCGGGAGAAATAGTGGCGGCTGGGGACCGAGTAACGTGGGACAGCTGCCGCCATCAGGTCGCGGAATGCTTCTGTCTCCACCAGCCTAAAAGGCAACATTTCCAGCGCAAGCAGTCGCGAAATGTTAGCATTTAGAAGTGTGGCATGTGGGGCGTTGTCAGTGTATTTGCGCCTGCGTTCAAAGGTTTGCTGAATGGATAACTGAACGCTGCGCTGGGACAAGGACGTGCTTGATGATGGTGTTCTTTCTGCGTAGGCAACTGCAGGTGCAGGAGTGGAGGAGGCTTGTTCGCAGGCAGCATGGACAGGGGATTGGCTCGCATGCACAACCAGCGAAGACGTAGCAGTGACATCAGCAAGCACTGCTCCTCGACTCTGTTGTACTTCCCACAAAGTCGGGTGCTTGGCTGACATGTGCCTGATCATGCTGGTGGTGGTCAGGCTGCTAGTTTTGGTACCCCTGCTGATGCTGGCACGGCAGGTGTTGCAAATGGCCTTTTTAGAATCATCTGGAGCCAACTTAAAAAACTGCCAGACTCGGGAAGACCTAACATTTGTACAGGCACCTTGTGTCGTCGTGTTGTTCCGGGGAACGGTTGCCTGACTTCTGCCTGGGGCCACCACCCTGCTTCTTACTGCCTGTTGTGATGCTACGCCTCCCTCCCCCTGTGCACTGCTGTCCTCGCTCTGCATATCCTCCTGCCAGGTTGGGTCAGTTACTGGATCATCCACCACGTCGTCTTCCTCTTCCGCACCCTGCTCCTCCTCCTGACTTCCTGACAATTGTGTCTCATCATCGTCCACCACTTGTTGAGACACGTTGCCAACTTCGTGAGAACGTGGCTGCTCAAATATTTGGCCATCTGTACAGACGATCTCCTCATGACCCACTTCAACATGAGCTGGCGAGAGGCCAGAATGTGTGAATGGAAACGTGAACAGCTCTTCCGAGTGTCCAAGTGTGGGATCATTAATGTCCGAGGAGGACGTGTACTCAGCCTGGTGGTAGGAAGGAGGATCAGGTTCAGAAATGTGCGGTGCAGTATCACGGCTACTGACACTTGACCGTGTGGAAGACAGAGTGTTTGTGGTGGTGCCAATCTGACTGGAAGCATTATCCGCTATCCAACTAACAACCTGTTGACACTGGTCTTGGTTCAAGAGCGGTGTACTGCTGCGGTCCCCAAGAATTTGGGACAGGACGTGCGAGCGACTAGATGTGGCCCTTTAATGTGGCGAAATTAGAGCTTGCCCACGACCTCGGCCTCTGCCTGCACCACCATCACGTCCACTTCCTTGTTCCTTGCCAACGCCCTTGCGCATTTTGCAATGCTGTGCTGACGTGTATTCACTACTTGTGCGTTATATCAAAGTTTGTGCAAATTGTGCACCTGTACGCTGCCACCGACAGGCACACACGTGCGGTTTTTAAATGCAAGCACGGACGCAATAAGAACCTAACACAGGTTTTAGGAGCGACAATTACTGAGAAGTCTGACACTATCAGACACTGCTGACTGACATGTATTATACACTACACTTGTGCGTTATATAATAGTTTGGTAAAAACGCACACAAGTGCACCTGTACGCTGCCACCAACAGGCACACACGTGCGGTTTTTAAATGCAAGCACAGACGCACTAAGAACCTAACACAGGTTTTAGGAGCGACAATTGCTGAGAAGTCTGACACTATCAGGACTGTTTTAGACTGTGTACACCAGCCCCAGATATGATGAAGGCTGGTATACGGTCACCACTAGGAATGGCTATATACCCTGCCTGCCTGCCTGTATACTGCTACAATAGTCCTGACAAGGACTCTTTTGGCCACTAGCCTGTATTCCAACCTGGCTATACCCTGCCTGTATACAGCAACAATAGTCCTGAGAAGGACTCTGCTACTGTACTCCGACCTGGCTATACCCTGCCTGCCTGTATACAACTAGAATAGTCCTGAGAAGGACTTTTGGTCACACTGTTTGCAGCCCTGCAACTGAAAAAGCTATAAAGGGCCGCAAACCTTTCCCTGAAGCAGCGACCCTCTCCCTGCACTGACTGTCTGGATAGCTGTGAGCAGAGCACAGCGCGCCGGCCGGTATAAAGGCTCGGTCACGCTGTGCAGGCCGGCCAATCACTGCAATTCCACAACTAACAGGGCTGTGGCATTGCAGTGGTCTGCCAGCCAATCCCTGCATGAGGGCTGGCTCTCAAAAGAGCGCCAACATGCAGGGATGAAGACCACGAGTACAGCACGAGTATCGCGAGATTACTCGGTCTCCGCCGAGCAGCCCGAGTACAGCGATACTCGTGCGAGTACCGAGTAGTTACAAGCATGCTCGCTCATCACTACACTCTATTTAACAGGTGGGCAATTTGCTTGTATAAGCGATTGGAGGTGACAACGAGTAGTAGTTAGCTTTTTTTAGTTGGGTTATTGTGGAGTTGACGGTGACCATACCACGGTATATACTGTATTTCCTTATTTTTTTTCAATGAAGATAACCTTAAATTACACAGAAATCCCCTCTACACATTCTAATGTGGTAAATGATTATTCTCGCTGCAAACGTCTGGTTTTGAATGCAATATCTACATAAAATCTACATAATGGAAAAGATTAATATGGGCAAAAGAACACAGACATTGGACAGAGGAAGATTGGAAAAAAGTGTTATGGACAGATGAACCGAAGTTTGAGGTGTTTGGATCACACAGACCTACTCAAAAGATGCTGGAAGAGGCCTGACGCCTTCTGTCAAGCATGGTGGAGGTCATGTGATGGTCTGGGATTGCTTTGGTGCTGGTAAAGTGGAAGATTTGTACAGGGTGAAAGGGATTTTGAATAAGGAAGGCTATCACTCTATTTTGCAACGCCATGCCATACCCTGTGGACAGCGCCTGATTGGAGCCAATTTCATCCTACAACAGGACAATGACCCAAAGCCACCTCCAAATTATGCATGAACTATTTAGGGAAGAAGCCGGCAGCTGGTATCTATCTGTAGTGGAGTGGCCCAGACACCAGATCTCAAGATTGTAAAATATATATATATTAAATAATAAAGTATAATAATATAATAATATAGTAATTCATCCATAAAATAATACAGTATCACAGAAAAGAATATTATAAAATAATTGAATAAAATGATATAACAATAATATAACATATAATAAATAATAAATATATAATATGAATATAATACAATAAATATTAAATACATGTAATAAAATAATAAACATAAAAACAATAATTAATGGGGGGGGTTTTCTACACTTTGATTTTTTTCAGTATTTACTGGGGTTAAGTTTTAACCTCTTGTGTAATGTTTCCAGTACAAGGATAAATCCCCATATTTCTGTGCTGCTGCTGCTCGGATTATGTAAAAGTAATAGGATGTATTTATTTTTATATTATTCTTTCCTTCCAGCAATGAATATTAAATGTGAGGTTCTATTTTATCTTTTATATGATAATGACTCCGGGGAAGCAGCATTTATATATGAGGCTACACGCTGGATGTCGGAGCCAGTGAAGCATGCTCACTAAATGGCGAAACGGAGCCAGTCAGCAGATCCACATTATTAAACTCATTTTTTTTGCCCTAACACACATACAAAAAAAGACCAAAAAAAATCTGAAATAAGAAAGATAACATAAAACATCAAAATAATAAAAAAATAAAGAAATAAAAAAGAAATCAAATAATTATATTATAGACTAAAAATAAATCATAAATAGGTTTTAAAAAAATTATTCTAAAAGCTAAAAAAAAAATCTTAAATAAGAAAGATAAGATAAAACATATAAATAATGGAAAAAAAAAGAAATAAGATTAAATCAATAATTATAATAAAGACTAAAAATAAATCATAAATAGGTTTTAAAAACATTATACTAAAAGCTAAAAAAAAATCTTAAATAAGAAAGATAACATAAAACATCAAAATAATGAAAAAATAAAGAAATAAAAAAGAAATCAAATAATTATATTATAGACTAAAAATAAATCATAAATAGGTTTTAAAAACATTACACTAAAAGCTAAAAAAAAATCTTAACTAAGAAAGATAACATAAAACATCAAAATAATGGAAAAAAAAGAAATAAAAAAAGAAATCAATAATTATAATATAGACTAAAAATAAATCATAAATAGGTTTTTAAAAAATTATACTAAAAGCTAAAAAAAAATCTTAAATAAGAAAGATAACATAAAACATCAAAATAATGGAAAAAAAATAAATAAAAAAATAAATCAATAATTATAATATAGACTAAAAATAAATCATAAATAGGTTTTTAAAAAAATTATACTAAAAGCTAAAAAAAACCTTAAAATATAATTAAGAAGTAATAAAGAAAAGCCTAAAAGAAGCAAGTCAGTAACTCTACGTTATTAAACTATTTTTTTTCCCATAACACACACACATACACACACACACACACACACAAAAAAAAGGGGGAAAAATTGAAATAATGAAGATAGTAAAAACCATCTAAATATTGGAGAAAAATAAATAAAAAATAAATTAATAATTAAAATATAGACTAAAAATGCATGATAAATTATAAAAAGGTTAAAAAACACTAAAAGCTAAAAAAAAATATTAAAATATCATTATGTTGCAAAAATGGCTAAAAGAAAAAATAACAGTTTATTAAAAAGACTGAAAAATAAAATCTAACAAAACTTAAAAAATAAATAATAAATTATAAAACAAAACACTAAAAAGATATGTTGTATTAAAACATAAAAAGAATATATAAAAAGCCAAAGAAATAAAACATGAAGGATAAAAAAAAAGCAAAATGGCTAAATAAATAAATAAATATATAAATACATACAAAAAAATAGAAAATAAAAAAATAAAATATATACATACATATATATATATATATATATATATATATATTATATATATAGCTATATGTATATAAAATATATCTATATATATCTATATCTATATATATATATATATATATATATATATAAAATATAGATATATTTTATCATTTATTCATTTTTATTTTAAATTTGTTATTTTGCATATATATGTATTTTATACAAAAGAATAGAGAATAAAATATATATATATATGTATTTTATATATATATATATATATATATATATATATATATGTGTGTATATATTTTATTTTTTTATTTTCTATTTTTTTTATTTATTATTGTTATATATAAATAACTAAAATTTAAAATAAAATTAAAATTAATAAATGGTAAAATGCAAAAAAATAATGAAAAGCTAAAATATAGATTTAAAAAAAGTCATAAAAATAGATTCTAAACCATAAAAATGCTAAAAATAACTACAAAAAATACGTTGGATTAAAACAAAAATATAAATGATATAAGTTGCTAATATATATGCATATATATATATAATATATATATAAATATATAAGAACTGTCTCAGAACGATATTGGGGTCTATTAAATATGTATGACTATCAGGATGATCGAGCAGCAATAATTTGGTAATTTGCATAGAGTGATAGTGAGGTGCGAGCTGCTCGCCGCGGTGTCGTGTGTAGTCGGCCATGGTAAAGTGTTTCGCACGCCCGGTGTGTTCATACATTACAGAAATCTATTTATTCATGAAATATTAGTGCGGGGGATGGGGAGTGATCACCGCTTGACATTCTATTATAGGAAATCTAGAACATCAGCATTTACAGGCGACGATGGTCCATACGCGCTAAAAGTACAACAAATTGGAGGTCTGGGGGGAGGAAAATCACTGAAATGGATGGAAACAGCGCGGAGAAGACGTCTGGACGCATCTCTGACTCCAGCTCGCTGCCGGGGACAATGGTGTCAGAAGATTACACCATATTTATGGACTGACAATAAAATGTCCAAAACTAAAGATAACATGGACTCCTATGCACCCTGTACTAGGCATAGAGGAAGCCTCATACACATTCTGTGATAATGGTTAGCTAGTGAGACTGCTACACTCATAAAGCCAAAAATTAAAAGGAGGGACTGCAATACCCCCTGCATGACATGTAGAGGAGGGCCACAAAAAACATTTTTTTAACCATTTTTAAGGAGTGGGACTCCTAATTTGGTAAAGCATATGCACTAGGGCTGAAAAACACTTACCCCTGGGGGATATACATATATATATATATATATATATATATATATATATATATATATATATATATATACAGATCTTCTTCAGGTCTTTCAGGTCACTCCTCCCCTCCATACAGATCTTCTTCAGGTCTTTCAGGTCACTCGTCCATACAGATTTTCTTCAGGTCTTTCAGGTCACTTCTCCCTACAGATCTTCTCCAGATCTTTCAGGTCACTCCTCCATACAGATCTTCTGCAAATCTTTCAGGTCACTCCTCCATACAGATCTTCTGCAGATCTTTCAGGTCACTGCTGCATACAGATCTTCTCCAGATTTTTCAGGTCACTTCTCCATACAGATCTTCTCCAGATCTTTCAGGCCACTCCTCCATACAGATCTTCTTTAGATCTTTCAGGTCACTCCTCCATACAGATCTTCTCCAGATCTTTCAGGTCACTCCTCCATACAGATCTTCTCCAGATCTCTCAGGTCACTCTTCCATACAGATCTCCAGATCTTTCAGGTCACTCCTTCATACAGATCTTCTCCAGATCTTTCAGGGAACTCCTCCATCTTCTCCAGATCTTTCAGGAAACTCCTCCATACAGATCTTCTCCAGATCTTTCAGGTCACTCCTCCATACAGATCTTCTCCACATCTATGAGGTCACTCCTCCATACAGATCTTTCAGGTTGCTCCTCCATACAGATCTTCTCCAGATCTTTCAGCTCACTCCTCCATACAGATCTTCTTGGGGTCTTTCAGGTCACTCCTCCATACAGATCTTCTCCAGGTCCTTCAGGTCACCCCTCCATACAGATCTTCTCCAGATCTTTCAGGTCACCCCTCCATACAGATCTTCTCCAGATCTTTCAGCTCACTCCTCCATACAGATCTTCTTGGGGTCTTTCAGGTCACTCCTCCATACAGATCTTCTCCAGGTCCTTCAGGTCACCCCTCCATACAGATCTTCTTCAGATCTTTCAGGTCACTCTTCCATACATATCTTCTCCAGATCTTTCAGGTCACCCCTCCATACAGATCTTCTCCAGATCTTTCAGCTCACTCCTCCATACAGATCTTCTTGGGGTCTTTCAGGTCACTCCTCCATACAGATCTTCTCCAGGTCCTTCAGGTCACCCCTCCATACAGATCTTCTCCAGATCTTTCAGGTCACCCCTCCATACAGATCTTCTCCAGATCTTTCAGCTCACTCCTCCATATAGATTTTCTTGGGGTCTTTCAGGTCACTCCTCCATACAGATCTTCTCCAGGTCCTTCAGGTCACCCCTCCATACAGATCTTCTTCAGATCTTTCAGGTCACCCCTCCATACAGATCTTCTCCACATCTTTCAGGTAACTCCTCAATACAGATCTTCTCCAGATCTTTCAGGTAACTCCTCAATACAGATCTTCTCCAGATCTTTCAGGTCACCCCTCCATACAGATCTTCTCCACATCTTTCAGGTAACTCCTCAATACAGATCTTCTCCAGATCTTTCAGGTCACTCCTCCATACAGATCTTCTCCACATCTTTCAGGTAACTCCTCAATACAGATCTTCTCCACATCTTTCAGGTAACTCCTCAATACAGATCTTCTCCAGATCTTTCAGGTCACCCCTCCATACAGATCTTCTCCACATCTTTCAGGTAACTCCTCAATACAGATCTTCTCCAGATCTTTCAGGTAACTCCTCAATACAGATCTTCTCCAGATCTTTCAGGTCACTCCTCCATACAGATCTTCTCCACATCTTTCAGGTCACCCCTCCATACAGATCTTCTTCACATCTATCAGGTCTCTCCTCCATACAGATCTTCTCCAGATCTTTCAGGTCACTCCTCCATACAGATCTTCTCCAGATCTGTCAAGTCACTCCTCCATACAGATCTTCTCCAGATCTGTCAGGCCACTCCTCCATACAGATCTTCTCCAGATCTTTCAGGCCACTCCTCCATACAGATCTTCTCCAGAACTTTCAGGTCACTCCTCCATACAGATCTTCTCCAGATCTTTCAGGTCGCTCCTCCATCTTCTCCAGATCCACAACCGTTCTTCAATGCTCTTACTGAGAAAAGGAGGTTGTTGGCCAAAATCTCACAATGCATGACCCCAGCCATCCTCCCTTCGATACAGTGTAGTTCTTCTGTCACCTTTGCAAAAAGAAAAACCCAAGTATGATGTTTCCACCACCATGCTCCACTGTTGGGATGGTATTCTTGAGGTTGTACTCATCCTTCTTCTTCCTTCAAACATGGAAAGTAGAGCTGATACCAAAACGTTGTATTTTGGTCTCCTCTGACCATGTGACCTTCTCCCCATGCCTTCTATGGATCATCCAGATGGTCATCGGCAAACGTCAAACAGGCCTGACATGTGCTGGCGTGTGCAATGCAGGATTTTAAGCCATGACGGCGTAGTGTGTTACTTACAGTAATCTTTGAGACTGTGGTCCCAGCTCTCAGGTCATTGACCAGGTCCGTTATTATCACCGCCCCTACTGGACATTATTATCACCGCCCCTACTGGACATTATTATCACCGCCCCTACTGGACATTATTATCACCGCCCCTATTGGACATTATTATCACCGCCCCCTACTGGACTTTATTATCACCGCCCCTACTGGACTTTATTATCACCGCCCCTACTGGACTTTATTATCACCGCCCCTACTGGACATTATTATCACCGCCCCTACTGGACATTATTATCACCGCCCCTACTGGACTTTATTATCACCGCCCCTACTGATTGTTATTATCACCGCCCCTACTGGATGTTATTATCATCTCCGCTACTGGACTTTATTGTCACCGCCCCTACTGGACATTATTATCACCGCCCCTACTGGACATTATTATCACCGCCCCTACTGGATGTTATTATCATCTCCGCTACTGGACTTTATTATCACCGCCCCTACTGGACATTATTATCACCGCCCCTAATAGACTTTATTATCACCGTCCCTACTGGACATTATTATCACCGCCCCTACTGGATGTTATTATCATCTCCGCTACTGGACTTTATTATCACCGCCCCTACTGGACATTATTATCACCGCCCCTAATAGACTTTATTATCACCGCCCCTACTGGACTTTATTATCACCGCCCCTACTGGACTTTATTATCACCGCCCCTATGGACTTTATTATCACCGCCCCTATGGACTTTATTATCACCGCCCCTACTGGACTTTATTATCAACGCCCCTACTGGACTTTATTATCACCGCCCCTACTGGACTTTATTATCACCGCCCCTACTGGACTTTATTATCACCGCCCCTATGGACTTTATTATCACCGCCCCTACTGGACTTTATTATCACCGCCCTTACTGGACTTTATTATCACTGCCCCTACTGGACTTTATTATCACCACCCCTATGGACTTTATTATCACCACCCCTATGGACTTTATTATCACCGCCCCTACTGGACTTTATTATCACCGCCCCTACTGGACTTTATTATCACCGCCCCTACTGGACTTTATTATCACCGCCCCTACTGGACTTTATTATCACCGCCCCTACTGGACTTTATTATCACCGCCCCTACTGGACTTTATTATCACCGTCCCCACTACTGGACTTTATTATCACCGCCCCTACTGGACTTTATTATCACCGCCCCTACTGGACTTTATTATCACCACCCCTATGGACTTTATTATCACCGCCCCTACTGGACTTTATTATCACCGCCCCTACTGGACTTTATTATCACCACCCCTATGGACTTTATTATCACCACCCCTATGGACTTTATTATCACCACCCCTATGGACTTTATTATCACCGCCCCTACTGGACTTTATTATCACCGCCCTACTGGACTTTATTATCACCGCCCCTATGGACTTTATTATCACCGCCCCTACTGTACTTTATTATCACCACCCCTATGGACTTCATTATCACCGCCCCTACTGGACTTCATTATCACCGCCCCTACTGGACTTTATTATCACCGCCCCCACTGGACATTATTATCACTGCCCCTAATAGACTTTATTATCACCGACCCTACTGGACATTATCATCACCGCCCCTAATAGACTTTATTATCACCGCCCCTACTGGAGACTATTATCACCGCCCCTACTGGACTTTATTATCACCGCCCCTACTGGACTTTATTATCATCGCCCCTACTGGACTTTATTATCACCGCCCCTACTGGACTTTTTTTATCACCGCCCCTACTGAACATTATTATCACCGCCCCTACTGATTGTTATTATCACCGCCCCTACTGGATGTTATTATCATCTCCGCTACTGGACTTTATTATCACCGCCCCTACTGGACATTATTATCACCGCCCCTAATAGACTTTATTATCACCGTCCCTACTGGACATTATTATCACCGCCCCTACTGGATGTTATTATCATCTCCGCTACTGGACTTTATTATCACCGCCCCTACTGGACATTATTATCACCGCCCCTAATAGACTTTATTATCACCGCCCCTACTGGACTTTATTATCACCGCCCCTACTGGACTTTATTATCACCGCCCCTATGGACTTTATTATCACCGCCCCTATGGACTTTATTATCACCGCCCCTACTGGACTTTATTATCAACGCCCCTACTGGACTTTATTATCACCGCCCCTACTGGACTTTATTATCACCGCCCCTACTGGACTTTATTATCACCGCCCCTATGGACTTTATTATCACCGCCCCTACTGGACTTTATTATCACCGCCCTTACTGGACTTTATTATCACTGCCCCTACTGGACTTTATTATCACCACCCCTATGGACTTTATTATCACCACCCCTATGGACTTTATTATCACCGCCCCTACTGGACTTTATTATCACCGCCCCTACTGGACTTTATTATCTTCGCCCCTACTGGACTTTATTATCACCGCCCCTACTGGACTTTATTATCACCGCCCCTACTGGACTTTATTATCACCGCCCCTACTGGACTTTATTATCACCGTCCCCACTACTGGACTTTATTATCACCGGCCCTACTGGACTTTATTATCACCGCCCCTACTGGACTTTATTATCACCACCCCTATGGACTTTATTATCACCGCCCCTACTGGACTTTATTATCACCGCCCCTACTGGACTTTATTATCACCACCCCTATGGACTTTATTATCACCACCCCTATGGACTTTATTATCACCACCCCTATGGACTTTATTATCACCGCCCCTACTGGACTTTATTATCACCGCCCTACTGGACTTTATT
The DNA here is from genome assembly GCF_048569485.1 of Anomaloglossus baeobatrachus. Classification (NCBI taxonomy): domain Eukaryota; kingdom Metazoa; phylum Chordata; class Amphibia; order Anura; family Aromobatidae; genus Anomaloglossus; species Anomaloglossus baeobatrachus. The sequence continues at coordinate 592,945,411 of NC_134357.1, read as the reverse complement.
ATCACCGCCCCTATGGACTTTATTATCACCGCCCCTACTGTACTTTATTATCACCACCCCTATGGACTTCATTATCACCGCCCCTACTGGACTTCATTATCACCGCCCCTACTGGACTTTATTATCACCGCCCCCACTGGACATTATTATCACTGCCCCTAATAGACTTTATTATCACCGACCCTACTGGACATTATCATCACCGCCCCTAATAGACTTTATTATCACCGCCCCTACTGGAGACTATTATCACCGCCCCTACTGGACTTTATTATCACCGCCCCTACTGGACTTTATTATCATCGCCCCTACTGGACTTTATTATCACCGCCCCTACTGGACTTTTTTTATCACCGCCCCTACTGAACATTATTATCACCGCCCCTACTGATTGTTATTATCACCGCCCCTACTGGATGTTATTATCATCTCCGCTACTGGACTTTATTATCACCGCCCCTAATAGACTTTATTATCACCGCCCCTAATAGACTTTATTATCACTGCCCCTACTGGACTTTATTATCACCGCCCCTATGGACTTTATTATCACCGCCCCTACTGTACTTTATTATCACCACCCCTATGGACTTCATTATCACTGCCCCTACTGGACTTCATTATCACCGCCCCTACTGGACTTTATTATCACCGCCCCCACTGGACTTTATTATCACCGCCCCTAGGGGACTTTATTATCACCGCCCCTACTGGACATTATTATCACTGCCCCTACTGGACATGATTATCACCTCCCCTACTGGACATTCTTATCACCGCCCCTAGGGGACATTATTATCACCTCCCCTACTGAACATTATTATCACCGCCCCTACTGATTGTTATTATCACCGCCCCTACTGGATGTTATTATCATCTCCGCTACTGGACTTTATTATCACCGCCCTTAATAGACTTTATTATCACCGCCCCTACTGGACATTATTATCACCGCCCCTACTGGACTTTATTATCACCGCCCTTACTGGACTTTATTATCACCGCCCCTACTGGACATTATTATCACCGCCCCTACTGGACATTATTATCACCGCCCCTACTGGACTTTATTATCACCGCCCCTACTGGACTTTATTATCACCGCCCCTACTGGACTTTATTATCACCGCCCCTACTGGACATTATTATCACCGCCCCTATGGACAATATTATCACTGTCCCTACTGGACTTTATTATCACCGCCCCTACTGGACTTTATTATCACCGCCCCTACTGGACTTTATTATCACCGCCCCTACTGGACTTTATTATCACCACCCCTACTGGACTTTATTATCACCGCCCCTACTGGACATTATTATCACCGCCCTTACTGGACTTTATTATCACCGCCCCTAATAGACTTTATTATCACCGCCCCTACTGGACATTATTATCACCGCCCCTATGGACAATATTATCACCGTCCCTACTGGACATTATTATCACCGCCCTTACTGGACTTTATTATTATCGCCCCTACTGGACTTTATTATCACCGCCCCTACTGGACATTATTATCACCTCCCCTACTGGACATTATTATCACCGCCCCTACTGGACTTTATTATCAGCGCCCTTACTGGACTTTATTATCACCGCCCCTACTGGACTTTATTATCACCGCCCCTACTGGACATTATTATCACCGCCCCTACTGGACTTTATTATCACCGCCCCTACTGGACATTATTATCACCGCCCCTACTGGACTTTATTATCACCGCCCTTACTGGACTTTATTATCACTGCCCCTACTGGACATTATTATCACCGCCCCTACTGGACATTATTATCACCTCCCCTACTGGACATTATTATCACCGCCCCTACTGGACATTATTATCACCGCCCCTACTGGACTTTATTATCACCGCCCCTACTGGACTTTATTATCACCGCCCCTACTGGACTTTATTATCACCGCCCCTACTGGACTTTATTATCACCGCCCCTACTGGACATTATTATCACCGCCCCTACTGGACTTTATTATCACCGCCCCTACCGGTTGTTATTATCACCGCCCCTACTGGACATTATTATCACCGCCCCAATAGACTTTATTATCACCGCCCCTACTGGACTTTATTATCACCGCCCCAATAGACTTTATTATCACCGCCCCTACTGGACATTATTATCACCGCCCCTACTGGACATTATTATCACCGCCCCTACTGGACAGTATTATCACCGCCCCTACTGGACTTTATTATCACCGCCCCTACCGGTTGTTATTATCACCGCCCCTACTGGACATTATTATCACCGCCCCTAATAGACTTTATTATCACCGCCCCTAATAGACTTTATTATCACCGCCCATACTGGACATTATTATCACCGCCCCTACTGGACATTATTATCACCGCCCCTACTGGACATTATTATCACCGCCCCTAATAGACTTTATTATCACCGCCCCTAATAGACTTTATTATCACCGCCCCTACTGGTTGTCATTATCACCGCCCCTACTGGACATTATTATCACCGCCCCTACTGGACTTTATTATCACCGCCCCTACTGGACTTTATTATCACCGCCCATACTGGACATTATTATCACCGCCCCTACTGGACATTATTATCACTGCCCCTACTGGACTTTATTATCACCTCCCCTACTGGACATTATTATCACCGCCCCTACTGGACATTATTATCACCTCCCCTACTGGACTTTATTATCACCTCCCCTACTGGACATTATTATCACCGCCCCTACTGGACATTATTATCACCTCCCCTACTGGACATTATTATCACCGCCCCTACTGGACATTATTATCACCTCCCCTACTGGACATTATTATCACCGCCCCTACTGGACATTATTATCACCGCCCCTACTGGACTTTATTATCACCGCCCCTACTGGACTTTATTATCACCGCCCCTACTGGACTTTATTATCACCGCCCCTACTGGACTTTATTATCACCGCCCCTACTGGACATTATTATCACCGCCCCTACTGGACTTTATTATCACCGCCCCTACCGGTTGTTATTATCACCGCCCCTACTGGACATTATTATCACCGCCCCAATAGACTTTATTATCACCGCCCCTACTGGACTTTATTATCACCGCCCCAATAGACTTTATTATCACCGCCCCTACTGGACATTATTATCACCGCCCCTACTGGACATTATTATCACCGCCCCTACTGGACATTATTATCACCGCCCCTACTGGACTTTATTATCACCGCCCCTACTGGACATTATTATCACCGCCCCTAATAGACTTTATTATCACCGCCCCTAATAGACTTTATTATCACCGCCCATACTGGACATTATTATCACCGCCCCTACTGGACATTATTATCACCGCCCCTACTGGACATTATTATCACCGCCCCTAATAGACTTTATTATCACCGCCCCTAATAGACTTTATTATCACCGCCCCTACTGGTTGTCATTATCACCGCCCCTACTGGACATTATTATCACCGCCCCTACTGGACTTTATTATCACCGCCCATACTGGACATTATTATCACCGCCCCTACTGGACATTATTATCACTGCCCCTACTGGACTTTATTATCACCTCCCCTACTGGACATTATTATCACCTCCCCTACTGGACTTTATTATCACCTCCCCTACTGGACATTATTATCACCGCCCCTACTGGACATTATTATCACCTCCCCTACTGGACATTATTATCACCGCCCCTACTGGACATTATTATCACCGCCCCTACTGGACATTATTATCACCTCCCCTACTGGACATTATTATCACCTCCCCTACTGGACATTATTATCACCGCCCCTACTGGACATTATTATCGCCTCCCCTACTGGACATTATTATCACCGCCCCTACTGGACATTATTATCACCGCCCCTACTGGACATTATTATCACCTCCCCTACTGGACATTATTATCACCTCCCCTACTGGACTTTATTATCACCTCCCCTACTGGACATTATTATCACCGCCCCTACTGGACATTATTATCACCTCCCCTACTGGACATTATTATCACCTCCCCTACTGGACATTATTATCACCTCCCCTACTGGACATTATTATCACCGCCCCTACTGGACATTATTATCACCTCCCCTACTGGACATTATTATCACCTCCCCTACTGGACATTATTATCACCTCCCCTACTGGACATTATTATCACCTCCCCTACTGGACATTATTATCACCGCCCCTACTGGACATTATTATCACCGCCCCTAATAGACTTTATCATCACCTCCCTTTCTGGACTTTATTATCACCGCCCCTAATAGACTTTATCATCACCTCCCCTACTGGACATTATTATCACCGCCCCTACTGGACTTTATTATCACCGCCCCTACTGGACTTTATTATCACCGCCCCTACTGGACTTTATTATCACCGCCCCTACTGGACTTTATTATCACTATAGTACTTTATGGTATTATAACCACCCCTATTGGATGTTACTATCATCGCACCTACTGGACGATATTATGACTACACCTATTAGATGTTATTACCATCGCCCCTACTAGACGATATTATCACCGACTTTACTGGACATTATTATCCCCGTCCTCTGATACAATCTCTGCTGATTCACAGATACGTGTGGGAGGAATCAGGAAAACAGGAAAAACACTGATCCTGGCAAATCTCCAGAGGAACAGCTTGTTTTTCCTACTTTAACAAATTCTCTGATTAGAATAAAAAAATAATAAAATAAAGCGACAAAGCAAAAAGAAAAATGAGAAATATGTTCAACGTGTAAAATATAAATTATACAAGAAATGCGGGCGTCACATGGTACGATCTATTGTGCGATTTCACGAGCGATCGTACCCGCCCCGTCGTTTGTGCATCACGGGCAATTAGTTGTCCATGGCGCACAAAGTCGTTAACCCCCCGTCACACGTACTTACCTGCTGTGTGACCTCGCTGTGGGCGGTGAACATCCACTTCCTGAAGGGGGAGGGACGTTCGGCGTCACAGCGATGTAACACAGCAGCCGCCCAATAGAAGCGGAGGGGCGGAGATGAGCGGGACGTAACATCCCGCCCACCTCCTTCCTTCCGCATTGCCAGCGGGAGCCGCAGGACGCAGGTAAGCTGTGTTTATCGTTCCCGGGGTGTCACACGAAGTGATGTGCTCTGCCTCGGGAACGATGAACAACCGGCGCCATTAAAAATGAACAATTTTTTAAAAATAAGCGACGAGTACACGACTCACGATTTGTGAACGATTCAGCGTCGCTCGGAGGTGTCACATGAAACGACGTCGCAAGCGATGCCGGATGTGCGTCACGAAAACCGATAGATCGTCTCATGTGATGCCCGTGTACTCGGATCCGGACTCGCCGGGTGGTGGCTCGAGTGTCTCGGGACCCGGGAGCCCTGTGGTCCACTTCGATCTGAAAGGGGGGACTGGCGCTGTAGGGGGACGTAGGTGTATCGCTGGAGCCGTGTTTGAGTTGGTGACGCCACCCACGGTGGGTGGTGATATTGGACACCACCGCTGCGTTTACTGGGCACCCGGGGGAGATGTTGCGCAGCAAGATGTTAACCCCTACGTGGGCAGGGATGATGGCCTCGGGACCCGTTGGGTGTTGTGCGGTTGGGCGGTGCGCGGTTGGGCGGTGCAGGGAGGTGCGCAGCCGGAGGGCACTGTTGTACTCACGGTTAGTAACACACACAAGTCTCTGGTAAAACAAGTGGATGGTGGTCGGTGCCCGCAGCCGGCTGCGTCTGGTCCCCCACCCAGTTGGTGGTCTCTGCCTTTCTCCTGCACCGTGTAGTGTATGTGTGGCTGCCTGCACTTCAGCGACGGGAGTCCACTCCCCGGCTTTGTGGATGTTGGGAGAGCCCTTTTGCCCGCAGACTCTGGCCCGTGGGATCTCCCTGCCTGTGCGGTGGCTTTCTATCCCCCTCGGTGGGCTGTTGTCTTCAGTCAAGACTTTGGGTGGGAAAGGACCTATAGTCCAGACCGCAATCAGTTAATTAACTCAGTCCAGTGGATTCTGGACCTCGTTTCAGGGTCTGAGTACCCCCCTTTGTGCTCTGGTTTCCGAGTCGGTTCCCCGGGTCAGTACCGGCGGGTCACTACCCTGTCCCAGTCCACCACAATTCCACCGAGCCGTCTTCCCGGCTCCTGCAGACTGAGGCCACCGCTTGCCTCCTAGCCAAAGGTGCCCGGGCTCCAACCCTGGCACCTATCAGATTTCTGCAGACCTGGGCACAGGACTGCTTCCACTCACTACACCTGCACAACTAATCTGCCGTTTTTCCCAACTCAGGCTCTCTGAACTCCTCGGTGGGCGTGGCCAACTGCCTGGCTCCGCCCCCTGGTGTGAACATCAAGCCCTGAGAGGGATGACTAGGGTTTTACTGGTTGGCTGGTGACACCTTATTAGGGGACAGGTGTTGTGCGGGTTGCTATCTGTGACTACCTGGCTAGTCCAGGGCGTCACACTCCCCCTTGGTTAACTACAGACCGTCCGCGGGCTGTCCGACCACCACCGTTATTTTTTTTTCCTTTTTTTTCTGAACTGCAAAAGATAAAAGAGAACATGTATACATGTATACCAACATATTTACAATTACGAAAGCATTTGTTTCACCCCTTAACGGGAGGCATTATACTTGAACGTTGCAAATAAAACGTTTTTAATAACCGGGAACGGGACGGGACCGGGTCCTTTCATTTGCCCACCCAAGCAAACCTAGCCCTGATGCTACCTCTAAGCACTAGGTCAGCACCCCTTTTCCCCAGTCCAGGAAACGGGTTCAGGTCCAGGTATTGCCCACACGGGCCGGGTAATAAGTTCCTTCCCCGGCAGTCTCTCAGAGGCCCCACGTCCAGGGGACCCCTGACCCAGAGGGTTGTCACCATTTTGCATGGTGACGGGACCTCGGCCTCCTCTGCCGCAGATCCTTCCTCCAACCAGCCTCTCCGGAGACTGTAGGACATGAAAGGGTGGTCCGGGATTATTTACAAGCCCAATCGTTTTTGGGTGGCCTGCAAGTTCTCGGCCATGTTCATTTAAAACGGGCAATAACGGGGGTCAAAACAAAGTCCCAACGGGGACGTGCAGTATGGTAGCCGGGAACCGCTACCTTTTAACACTCAACAGTCTTTGTAATCAGGTGAGAGTCTCGGGTGATTGGCATTCATTCACACATCTCTTTACTTAATCAACATGTTGCATCCCTAGATGGCAGTTTCCCTGTATCTAAGGGGCTGACCTAGATTAGGGCACGTGGACCTCCTGGGCCCAACACTCTCTGGTGGAGGCGATGGGGAAGAGGTTACAGCCGGTCCCTCTTCCCGAGTGTCAGGTATGGCGGGTAGAGACCTGCGAGGGCATGGTGTACGTGCATCCCTGGGCACTTGCTCGGGTGCCTCACTGGCGGACATCTCCGGCTCCATTTCTTCCACGGGTTGTGGGAATATTATCACAGGAACAATCACCGCATCGTTCTGCGTAGGCCAATCAACTGGAAAGTCATCCATCACCGTATGGATCACCTCTTTCTTCTTCTCCACGCTCGGCGTGGGCACGGGGACCTCATCTACCAGTCTCAGGGGACCCGGGCATCTCTTCAGGTGGTCCCTGGAAACAGTGGTCGTGGTCTTCCCCTGGTCGCGACTAATGAAGTAGGTCTTCTCATTTTCCCATCCGGTTGGCTGTATGACGTAGGGGGTCCTTTCCCATTGATCGTCGAGCTTATGTGTTCTCCTTTTGCGCTTCAGCACCACATCCCCGGGTCCAAAAGGGGCAGCCTGAGCCCGCTTGTTGAAGAGCTGCTTTTGTTTTTCTCGATTTTGACGCAGATTCCTATCCACATACTCTTGGATCCATCGGTACTGCGTCTGTCGCTTGGCATCCCAGTTGGCAGTGGGAGGAAGAGTTTCGGGCACTTCTACATCCATTTGCAGGTCCACTGGCAGCCGCCCCGGCCGGGCTCTCATCAGGTACGCAGGCGTGCACTTGGAGCTGCAGGGGATGTTGTTGTACATGTCCACCAAATCAGGCAGCTTCTCCGGCCACAGATTCCGTTCTTCCAGGGGTAAGGTCTTGAGGAGATTAAGGACTAGATGGTTCATTTTCTCGCACATCCCATTAGTTTGGGCATGGTAGGCTGTGGTTCGGATCTTCTTACACCCGTACAAGTGGCAAAACTCCAGAAACACCTCCGCTTCAAAGGCCGGGCCCTGATCCGTGAGCACCTTCTCCAGGTAGCCATGCGGTTGGCAAAAGTAGGCCGGGAAGGCTCTGGCTGCTGTGCGGCCAGTCAGGTCTTTGACGGGGACGACCACCATGAATCTCGAGTAGTGGTCCACAATCGTCAGGGCGTAGGTATACCCACTCCGGATGGGCGTGAGCTTGACATGGTCCAGGGTGACCAACTTGAGCGGCTGGTGGGTGACAATTGGCTGTAGCGGGGCCCTCTGGCTGGTTTTGTCCCGTCTTCTCAGCGTACAGGGACCACACTCTCGGCACCAGGCCTCCACGGACTCTCGCATCCCACTCCAGTAAAACCGCTCCCTCAGCAGCATCTCCAGCTTCTTCCAGCCGAAGTGACCTGCGCCATCATGGTAGGCCTGCAGGACCTTGGGCACGCATGCCTGGGGCACCACCAGCTGGCGAAATTTCTCATGGGTCTTCGGGTTGATCAACCCCCTATACAACTTCCCTTGATGCAGGTACAGACGGTCCCTCTCTTTCCACAACCACTGAGCCTCCCAGGGGGCTGTGGGGTCCATCCTGGAAGAGCCCTGGACAATCATTGTCTTGACCAGCTGAACTGCAGGCTCCTGATCCTGGGCTTCTTGCCACCCCTGGCTTTGCAGCGGGTCAAGGTTCGCCTGCTGTTGACTAACACAGGGCTTCTCATCCCTTGGCCGATGGAATGCGGGTAGCTCGATCTCCTCAAGGCTGTCTTCCTCCATCCCTTCATCGAGCAAGTGTGGCATCTGAGATAGCGCATCCGCGTTAGTGTTCTTGCGGCCGGCCCTGTACTTGATGGTGAAGTCGTAATTGGACAGTCGAGCCATCCAACGCTGCTCCAGGGCGCCCAGCTTGGCCGTATCCAGATGTGTCAACGAGTTGTTGTCCGTGTAGGCAGTGAACTTCGCCGCCGCGAGGTAATGTTTAAACCTTTCTGTTATCGCCGACACGAGGGCCAAGAACTCGAGCTTGAAGGAGCTGTAATTCTCAGGGTTTCTCTCTGTTGGTTGGAGCTTCCTGTTGGCATAGGCGATCACCTTCTCCTTCCAATATTGTACCTGGGACAGGACCGCACCCAGGCCCACATTGCTGGTGTCGGTGTAAAGGATGAACGGGAGGCCGTAATCAGGTTAAGCCAAGACTTCTTACCCCGTCAGGGCCGACTTCAGCTGCTGGAAGGACTCCTCGTGCTATTCACCACAGACAAACGGGGGTCCAGGAGATCTACCATTCTTGGTCTGTCCCACAAGGAGGTCTTGCATGGGCGCGGCCATCTTCGTGTACCCCTTGATAAAACGGCAGTAGTAGACCACTAGGCCCTGCCTCACCTCCTTCACCATGGTTGGTCGCGGCCAGCTCTGGATGGCGGTAATCTTCTCAGGGTCCGGGGCTACGCCTTCCGTGCTCACCACATGCCCGAGGTCCTGCACTTTGGGTTTAAACAGATGGCACTTAGAGGGTTTCAACTTCATCCCATACTTGGAAAGGGCCGCAAACACTTCTGCCAGGTGCTCCAGGTGGGCTTCATACGTCTTGGAGTACACAATCACGTCGTCCAAATACAATAGAACAGTCTCGAAGTTGAGATGCCCCAAACAGAACTCCATGAGCCTCAGGAAGGTCCCCGGGGCATTGCACAGCCCGAACTGCAAACTGTTGAACTCGCAGAGTCCCATGGGGGTAGCGAACGCAGTCTTCTCGCGGTCTTCCCGTGCAACCGCCACCTGCCAGTAGCCACTAGTAAGGTCAAGGGTAGAGAAATAATTAGCAGTCCTCAGCGCAGCCAGTGACGTTTCAATGCGGGGGAGAGCGTAGGCATCTTTATGCATTATCTGATTGATCTTCCGGTAATCCACACACATTCTCATTCTCATAGTACCATCCTTCTTCACCAGCACCAGTGAAGTTGCCCAGGGACTACAACTATCTCGGATGACCCCTGCCTCCTTCATGTTCCTCAACATGTCTTTGGCGCACTGGTAGTGTGCAGGTGGGATTGGCCTGTACCTTTCCTTAATGGGTGGATGTGTACACGTGGGGATAAGGTGTTGAACCCCCATAATTCTCCCAAAATCTAGCAGTTGCTTGCTGAAAACCTGCCCGTACTCCTGCACTACCCGGTATACCCCTTCTTTGTGGTGCATGGGGGTGGATTCGGTGCCGACATGGAACTCCTGGCACCGCTAACTGTTTGGGTGGAGGGTCACTACCCGAGTGTTGTGTAGTGGTTGTTGGGATTGTTTTGTGGATGGCGTGTGCGTCTACGGTGAACAACTTGGCTATGGTGGCGTAGCGGGGAAGTCTGACCTCTTCCTCTCCGCAATTCAACACTCTCATGGGCACTCTCCCCTTCTTGACATCAATCACCCCTCTGGCTGCCATTACTGTGGGCCAATGCTCCGAAGGCAAGGGTTCAACCATTGCCGGGTAATCCTGTCCTTGGGGTCCTACTGCTGCCCTACACCAAATCATCATCTCACTCCGCGGCGGCACCACCAAAGGCGCGGCATCCATCACCCGCACATCTCCAATCTCTCCACCAGTCATGTTCACCTGCTGCCGCTGCAGGAGGGCCCGGATCTCACGCTGCAGTGCCCTCTGCCGACCCCTTCCCGCAGTGGCAGACAATTGCTGCAACAGGTTCAACACTTCCCCCATGCAGTGCTCAATCACGTTGGTCCCGAGGACCCCCTTTGGGTTACGGTCACTGGAATCATTAGGCACCACAATCATCCCTTGATGTCTCAACTCCATTCGCCCCACAGTCAGGGTCACTTCCTTGAACCCTACCTGGACCATAGGGAGCCCATTGGTTGCAATGATAGTTAAGCCATCGTCCGAAGGGGCAAGCTCACTGTCAGCCCAGTATCGCTGGTACAACGTGTAGGGCATAGTCGTTACCTGTGATCCGGTGTCAAGCAGGGCCATGGTCGGGACTCCATCCGCCGCCAGGGAGATGATGGGGCGGTCTCCAACGTACCGATCCCGCCAATCAGCTGGGTCTTGAGGATCTACTCCTGAGGATTGGCCCTTGGCCTCAGGAGTTACTCATTTAACGGACACTGTCTGGAGTAATGGCCGGTCTTGTTACACTTGTAGCAGACAGGCGGTCCATACCGTGGGTCGCTGTTCCTCCTCCGCTGCATCCAAGGGACATTCTCCGGGCTGTCGGCGAGCTGGATCTTCTCTGCGGGCTTGACTCTCGTCGGTAGCTGGAGAGCGGCGAGGATCCGGGTGACGTCCTCATTCAGGCGCCGGATTTGCAATGACAGATCTTCCGGAGCTCCGGTGGCTGCAGCAGGGGCCGGCAGGGCTAGCAAGGGGGGCGCTACCGAGATGGGAGCAGTGTCGACCGGCCAAGATGGCGGATCGGGGGTGCCAGCTTCTGATGTTTGTAGGACCTTGATGGCCCGCTCTTTCAGCACTGCAAAGTCCAGGTCGGCGTGCTCCAAAGACCACAGCCGCAGTTGCTTGTGTTCTTCGGCGGACCCCAGCCCCTGCAGGAACTGTTCCACTAGCATTTTGTTGCCATCAGCCTCGTTGATGGGGTCCACCCGCTTCAGCATACGCAAGGATGTTTGCAGCCGCAAGGCATAGTCTCTTATATTGTCCTTTGGTCACTGCCGACAATGGTAAAACTGCATCCGTAACTCCACTTCCGTGCAAGTTTTAAAGGCGACCTGCAGTTTATCGAAAATGGCGGTTACCGAGGCCTGGTCCGCGTCTGCCCAAGTCTCCACCTCCTGCTCGGCCGCGCCGGTCAGCTGCCCCAGGACTACCGCTGCACGCTGCTTGCCAGTCATGGCATACAAATCGAGAATCGTGCATATCTTTTTCCGAAACACCGGCAAGGCATCAGGCTTCCCATCGTACTGATGTAGCCAGGCAGCACCGGGCACGTAGGGCAAGGAGATTGGCAGCACCTGGGCGACCGCCGTAACCGCGGCCTCTCCCGCTCCTGCGACCGGAGCGAGCGTCGCCACATTCCCATTGTCGGGCACACCTGCGGGCGCCGCTATGCCGTTGGGGTTAGGCGCAGACATCTTTCCGCTTCTCCCCCTTGGTCTTTTCGCGGCACTCTATTTTTCGGCCGGTCAGTTTTGTTTTACGACCTCGGGGTTCACCTTCCGGCCGTGTTCCCAGGGGGCGGGGCTTCAGCTTTCGCGCCCTTTCTGCGGGGAAGAAAACTCTGGCGGGAATCTTCGCACCAAAACATGGCGACAAGATGGCAGATTCCGAAAATTTCACAATGGATCACCGCTGACTTCACTTGGTAAGTGAATGGGTAAGTATCCTGTTCATGACGCCAGAAGAGTCGATGTGTACTGCCCCGTGCTCGGTGGCAACCGAGCTGCTCGGATCCGGACTCGCCGGGTGGTAGCATGAGCGTCTCAAGACCCGGGGGCCCCGTGGTCCACTTCGATCTGAAAGGGGGACTGGCGCTTTAGGGGGACGTAGGTGTATGGCCGGAGCCGTGTTTGAGTTCATGACGCCACCCATGGGTTGTGGTGAAGGTGGACACCACCGCTGCGGTTACTGGGCACCCGGGGGAGATGTTGCGCTGCAAGATGTTAACCCCTCCGTGGGCAGGGATGATGGCCCCGGGACCTGTTGGGTGTTGTGCGGTGCAGGGAGGTGCATGGCCGGAGGGCACTATTGTACTCACGATTAGTAAAACACACAAGTCTCTGGTAAAACAAGATGATGGTGGTCGGAGCCCGCAGCCGGCTGCGTCTGGTCCCCCACCTGGTTGGTGGTCTTAGCCTTTCTCCTGCACCGTGTTGTGTATCTGTGGACTGCCTGCGCTTCAGCGACGGGAGTCTGCTCCCCGGCTTGTGTATGTCAGAGGAGTCCGTTTGCCCGCAGACTCTGGCCCGTGGGATCTCTCTGCCTGTGCGGTGGCTTTCTATCCCCCTCGGTGGGCTGTTGTCTTCAGTCGGGACTTTGGGTGGGAAAGGACCTATAGTCAAGACCGCAATCAGTTAATTAACTCGGTCCAGTGGATTCTGGACCTCGTTTTACGGTCTGAGAACCCCCCTTTGTGCTCTAGTTTCCGAGTCGGTTCCCCGGTTCGGTATCGGCGGGCCACTACCCTGTCCCGGTCCACCACGGTTCCACAGAGCCACCGCTTGCCTCCTAGCCAAAGGTGCCCAGGCTCCAACCCTGGCACCTGTCAGACTGCTACAGACCTGGGCACAGGCCTGCCACCACTCACTACACCTCCACTACTACTGCAGTTTTTCCTGCCTCAGGTTCTCTGAACTCCTCAGTGGTCGTGGCCAACCACCTGGCTCCACCCCCTGGTGTGAACATCAAGCCCTGAGGGGGGTGACTAGGGTTTTACTGGTTGGCTGGTGACACCTTATTTGGGGACAAGTGTTGTGCGGGGCCTATCTGTGACTACCTGACTAGTCCAGGGCATCACACCCGCATAAGAGTTAATAATTGTTCAAGAGACTGGTAATAAGCGATAGGGAACATTTTGGTATAATTATATATGTACAGCTGGTATAACCTGGGCATCCCCTGTATATAATTATATATGTACAGCTGGTATAACCTGGGCATCTCCTGTATATAATTATATATGTACAGCCGGTATAACCCGGGCATCTCCTGTATATAATTATATATGTACAGCTGGTATAACCTGGGTATCTCCTGTATATAATTATATATGTACAGCCGGTATAACCTGGGCATCTCCTGTATATAATTATATATGTACAGCCGGTATAACCTGGGCATCTCCTGTATATAATTATATATGTACAGCTGGTATAACCTGGGCATCTCCTGTATATAATTATATATGTACAGCCGGTATAACCTGGGCATCTCCTGTATATAATTATATATGTACAGCCGGTATAACCTGGGCATCTCCTGTATATAATTATATATGTACAGCCGGTATAACCTGGTCATCTCCTGTATATAATTATATATGTACAGCCGGTATAACCTGGGCATCTCCTGTATATAATTATATATGTACAGCCGGTATAACCTGGGCATCTCCTGTATATAATTATATAAGTACAGCCGGTATAACCTGGGCATCTCCTGTATATAATTATATATGTACAGCTGGTATAACCTGGGCATCTCCTGTATATAATTATATATGTACAGCTGGTATAACCTGGGCATTATCTGTATATAATTATATATGTACAGCTGGTATAGCCTGGGCATCTCCTGTATATAATTATATATGTACAGCTGGTATAACCTGGGCATCCCCTGTATATAATTATATATGTACAGCTGGTATAACCTGGGCATCCCCTGTATATAATTATATATGTACAGCCGGTATAACCTGGCATCTCCTGTATATAATTATATATGTACAGCCGGTATAACCTGGGCATCTCCTGTATATAATTATATATGTACAGCTGGTATAACCTGGGCATCTCCTGTATATAATTATATATGTACAGCTGGTATAACCTGGGCATCCCCTGTATATAATTATATATGTACAGCTGGTATAGCCTGGGCATCTCCTGTATATAATTATATATGTACAGCTGGTATAGCCTGGGCATCCCCTGTATATAATTATATATGTACAGCTGGTATAACCTGGGCATCCCCTGTATATAATTATATATGTACAGCTGGTATAACCTGGGCATCCCCTGTATATAATTATATATGTACAGCTGGTATAGCCTGGGCATCCCCTGTATATAATTATATATGTACAGCCGGTATAACCTGGGCATCTCCTGTATATAATTATATATGTACAGCTGGTATAACCTGGGCATCCCCTGTATATAATTATATATGTACAGCTGGTATAACCTGGGCATCCCCTGTATATAATTATATATGTATAGCCGGAATAACCTGGGCATCTCCTGTATATAATTATATATGTACAGCCGGTATAACCTGGGCATCTCCTGTATATAATTATATATGTACAGCTGGTATAACCTGGGCATCTCCTGTATATAATTATATATGTACAGCTGGTATAACCTGGGCATCCCCTGTATATAATTATATATGTACAGCTGGTATAACCTGGGCATCCCCTGTATATAATTATATATGTACAGCCGGTATAACCTGGACATCTCCTGTATATAATTATATATGTACAGCCGGTATAACCTGGGCATCTCCTGTATATAATTATATATGTACAGCCGGAATAACCTGGGCATCTCCTGTATATAATTATATATGTACAGCCAGTATAACCTGGACATCTCCTGTATATAATTATATATGTACAGCCGGTATAACCTGGGCATCTCCTGTATATAATTATATATGTACAGCCGGTATAACCTGGACATCTTCTGTATATAATTATATATGTACAGCCGGTATAACCTGGGCATCTCCTGTATATAATTATATATGTACAGCCAGAATAACCTGGGCATCTCCTGTATATAATTATATATGTACAGCCGGTATAACCAGGGCATCTCCTGTATATAATTATATATGTACAGCCGGTATAACCTGGGCATCTCCTGTATATAATTATATATGTACAGCCGGTATAACCTGGGCATCTCCTGTATATAATTATATATGTACAGCCGGTATAACCTGGACATCTCCTGTATATAATTATATATGTACAGCCGGTATAACCTGGGCATCTCCTGTATATAATTATATATGTACAGCCGGTATAACCTGGGCATCTCCTGTATATAATTATATATGTACAGCCGGTATAACCTGGCATCTCCTGTATATAATTATATATGTACAGCTGGTATAACCTGGGCATCTCCTGTATATAATTATATATGTACAGCTGGTATAACCTGGACATCTCCTGTATATAATTATATATGTACAGCTGGTATAACCTGGGCATCTCCTGTATATAATTATATATGTACAGCCGGTATAACCTGGGCATCCCCTGTATATAATTATATATGTACAGCCGGTATAACCTGGGCATCCCCTGTATATAATTATATATGTACAGCCGGTATAACCTGGGCATCTCCTGTATATAATTATATATGTACAGCCGGTATAACCTGGACATCTCCTGTATATAATTATATATGTACAGCCGGTATAACCTGGGCATCTCCTGTATATAATTATATATGTACAGCCGGTATAACCTGGGCATCTCCTGTATATAATTATATATGTACAGCTGGTATAACCTGGGCATCTCCTGTATATAATTATATATGTACAGCTGGTATAACCTGGGCATCTCCTGTATATAATTATATATGTACAGCTGGTATAACCTGGGCATCTCCTGTATATAATTATATATGTACAGCCGGTATAACCTGGGCATCTCCTGTATATAATTATATATGTACAGCTGGTATAACCTGGGTATCTCCTGTATATAATTATATATGTACAGCTGGTATAACCTGGGCATCTCCTGTATATAATTATATATGTACAGCCGGTATAACCTGGGCATCTCCTGTATATAATTATATATGTACAGCTGGTATAACCTGGGTATCTCCTGTATATAATTATATATGTACAGCTGGTATAACCTGGGAATCTCCTGTATATAATTATATATGTACAGCTGGAATAACCTGGGCATCCCCTGTATATAATTATATATGTACAGCTGGTATAACCTGGGCATCTCCTGTATATAATTATATATGTACAGCCGGTATAACTTGGGCATCCCCTGTATATAATTATATATGTACAGCTGGTATAACCTGGGCATCCCCTGTATATAATTATATATGTACAGCCGGTATAACCTGGGCATCTTCTGTATATAATTATATATGCACAGCTGGTATAACCTGGACATCTCCTGTATATAATTATATATGTACAGCCAGTATAACCTGGGCATCTCCTGTATATAATTATATATGTACAGCCGGTATAACCTGGGCATCTCCTGTATATAATTATATATGTACAGCCGGTATAACCTGGACATCTCCTGTATATAATTATATATGTACAGCCGGTATAACCTGGGTATCTCCTGTATATAATTATATATCTACAGCCGGTATAACCTGGGCATCTCCTGTATATAATTATATATGTACAGCCGGTATAACCTGGGCATCTCATGTATATAATTATATATGTACAGCCGGTATAACCTGGGCATCTCCTGTATATAATTATATATGTACAGCCGGTATAACCTGGGCATCTCATGTATATAATTATATATGTACAGCCGGTATAACCTGGGCATCTCCTGTATATAATTATACATGTACAGCCGGTGTAACCTGGGCATCTCCTGTATATAATTATATATGTTCAGCCGCTATAACTTGGGCATCTCCTGTATATAATTATATATGTACAGCCGGTATAACCTGGGCATCTCCTGTATATAATTATACATGTACAGCCGGTATAACCTGGGCATCTCCTGTATATAATTATACATGTACAGCCGGTATAACCTGGACATCTCCTGTATATAATTATACATGTACAGCCGGTATAACCTGGGCATCTCCTGTATATAATTATACATGTACAGCCGGTATAACCTGGGCATCTCCTGTATATAATTATATATGTACAGCTGGTATAACCTGGGCATCTCCTGTATGTAATTATATATGTACAGCCGGTATAACCTGGGCATCTCCTGTATATAATTATACATGTACAGCCGGTATAACCTGGGCATCTCCTGTATATAATTATATATGTACAGCTGGTATAACCTGGGCATCTCCTGTATGTAATTATATATGTACAGCTGGTATAACCTGGACGTCTCGTGTATATAATTATATATGTACAGCCGGTATAACCTGGGCATCCCCTGTATATAATTATATATGTACAGCCGGTATAACCTGGGCATCTCCTGTATATAATTATATATGTACAGCCGGTATAACCTGGGCATCTCCTGTATATAATTATATATGTACAGCTGGTATAACCTGGGCATCCCCTGTATATAATTATATATGTACAGCTGGTATAACCTGGGCATCTCCTGTATATAATTATACATGTACAGCCGGTGTAACCTGGGCATCTCCTGTATATAATTATATATGTACAGCCGGTATAACCTGGGCATCTCCTGTATATAATTATATATGTACAGCCGGTATAACCTGGGCATCTCCTGTATATAATTATACATGTACAGCCGGTGTAACCTGGGCATCTCCTGTATATAATTATATATGTACAGCCGGTATAACCTGGGCATCTCCTGTATATAATTATATATGTACAGCTGGTATAACCTGGGCATCTCCTGTATATAATTATACATGTACAGCCGGTATAACCTGGGCATCTCCTGTATATAATTATATATGTACAGCCGGTATAACCTGGGCATCTCCTGTATATAATTATATATGTACAGCTGGTATAACCTGGGCATCTTCTGTATATAATTATATATGTACAGCCGGTATAACCTGGGCATCTCCTGTATGTAATTATATATGTACAGCCGGTATAACCTGGACATCTCCTGTATATAATTATATATGTACAGCCGGTATAACCTGGACGTCTCCTGTATATAATTATATATGTACAGCCGGTATAACCTGGGCATCCCCTGTATATAATTATATATGTGCAGCCGGTATAACCTGGGCATCTCCTGTATATAATTATATATGTACAGCCGGTATAACCTGGGCATCTCCTGTATATAATTATATATGTACAGCTGGTATAACCTGGGCATCCCCTGTATATAATTATATATGTACAGCCGGTATAACCTGGGCATCTCCTGTATATAATTATATATGTACAGCTGGTATAACCTGGGCATCCCCTGTATATAATTATATATGTACAGCCGGTACAACCTGGGCATCTACTGTATATAATTATATATGTACAGCTGGTATAACCTGGGCATCTCCTGTATATAATTATATATGTACAGCCGGTATAACCCGGGCATCTCCTGTATATAATTATATATGTACAGCCGGTATAACCTGGGCATCTCCTGTATATAATTATATATGTACAGCTGGTATAACCCGGGCATCTCCTGTATATAATTATATACGTACAGCCGGTATAACCCAGGCATCTCCTGTATATAATTATATATGTACAGCCGGTATAACCTGGGCATCTCCTGTATATAATTATATATGTACAGCCGGTATAACCTGGACATCTCATGTATATAATTATATATGTATAGCTGGTATAACCTGGGCATCTCATGTATATAATTATATATGTACAGCCGGTATAACCTGGGCATCTCCTGTATATAATTATATATGTACAGCCGGTATAACCTGGGCATCTCCTGTATATAATTATATATGTACAGCCGGTATAACCTGGGTATCTCCTGTATATAATTATATATGTACAGCCGGTATAACCTGGGCATCTCCTGTATATAATTATATATGTACAGCCGGTATAACCTGGGCATCTCCTGTATATAATTATATATGTACAGCCGGTATAACCTGGCATCTCCTGTATATAATTATATATGTACAGCCGGTATAACCTGGGCACCTCCTGTATATAATTATATATGTACAGCCGGTATAACCTGGCATCTCCTGTATATAATTATATATGTACAGCCGGTATAACCTGGGCACCTCCTGTATATAATTATATATGTACAGCCGGTATAACCTGGGCATCTCCTGTATATAATTATATATGTACAGCCGGTATAACCCGGGCATCTCCTGTATATAATTATATATGTATAGCTGATATAACCTGGACATCTCCTGTATATAATTATATATGTACAGCCGGTATAACCTGGGCATCTCCTGTATATAATTATATATGTACAGCTGGTATAACCTGGATATCTCCTGTATATAATTATATATGTACAGCTGGTATAACCTGGATATCTCCTGTATATAATATATATATGTACAGCCGGTATAACCTGGGCATCTCCTGTATATAATTATATATGTACAGCCGGTATAACCTGGACATCTCCTGTATATAATTATATATGTACAGCCGGTACAACCTGGGCATCTACTGTATATAATTATATATGTACAGCCGGTATAACCTGGGCATCTCCTGTATATAATTATATATGTACAGACGCTATAACCTGGACATCTCCTGTATATAATTATATATGTACAGACGCTATAACCTGGACATCTCCTGTATATAATTATATATGTACAGCCGGTATAACCTGGACATCTCCTGTATATAATTATATATGTACAGCCGGTATAACCTGGGCATCTCCTGTATATAATTATATATGTACAGCCGGTATAACCTGTACATCTCCTGTATATAATTATATATGTACAGCTGGTATAACCCGGGCATCTCCTGTATATATTTATATATGTACAGCCGGTATAACCTGGGCATCTCCTGTATATAATTATATATGTACAGCCGGTACAACCTGGGCATCTACTGTATATAATTATATATGTACAGCCGGTATAACCTGGACATCTCCTGTATATAATTATATATGTACAGCCGGTACAACCTGGGCATCTACTGTATATAATTATATATGTACAGCCGGTATAACCTGGGCATCTCCTGTATATAATTATATATGTACAGCTGGTATAACCTGGGCATCTCCTGTATATAATTATATATGTACAGCTGGTATAACCTGGGTATCTCCTGTATATAACTATATATGTACAGCCGGTATAACCTGGGCATCTCCTGTATATAATTATATATGTACAGCCGGTATAACCTGGGCATCTCCTGTATATAATTATATATGTACAGCCGGTACAACCTGGGCATCTACTGTATATAATTATATATGTACAGCCGGTATAACCCGGGCATCTCCTGTATATAATTATATATGCACAGCCGGTATAACCCGGGCATCTCCTGTATATAATTATATATGTACAGCCGGTATAACCTGGGCATCTCCTGTATATAATTATATATGTACAGCTGGTATAACCCGGGCATCTCCTGTATATAATTATATACGTACAGCCGGTATAACCCAGGCATCTCCTGTATATAATTATATATGTACAGCCGGTATAACCTGGGCATCTCCTGTATATAATTATATATGTACAGCTGGTATAACCTGGGCATCTCCTGTATATAATTATATATGTACAGCTGGTATAACCTGGGCATCTCCTGTATATAATTATATGTGTACAGCCGGTATAACCTGGGCATCTCCTGTATATAATTATATATGTACAGCCGGTATAACCTGGGCATCTCCTGTAAATAATTACATATGTACAGCCGGTATAACCTGGGCATCTCCTGTATATAATTATATATGTACAGCTGGTATAACCTGGGCATCTCCTGTATATAATTATATATGTACAGCCGGTATAACCTGGACATCTCCTGTATATAATTATATATGTACAGCCGGTATAACCTGGGCATCTCCTGTATATAATTATATATATACAGCCGGTATAACCCGGGCATCTCCTGTATATAATTATATATGTACAGCCGGTATAACCTGGGTATCTCCTGTATATAACTATATATGTACAGCCGGTATAACCTGGGCATCTCCTGTATATAAATATATATGTACAGCCGGTATAACCTGGGCATCTCCTGTATATAATTATATATGTACAGCCGGTACAACCTGGGCATCTACTGTATATAATTATATATGTACAGCCGGTATAACCCGGGCATCTCCTTTATATAATTATATATGCACAGCCGGTATAACCCGGGCATCTCCTGTATATAATTATATATGTAAAGCCGGTATAACCTGGGCATCTCCTGTATATAATTATATATGTACAGCTGGTATAACCCGGGCATCTCCTGTATATAATTATATACGTACAGCCGGTATAACCCAGGCATCTCCTGTATATAATTATATATGTACAGCCGGTATAACCTGGGCATCTCCTGTATATAATTATATATGTACAGCTGGTATAACCTGGGCATCTCCTGTATATAATTATATATGTACAGCTGGTATAACCTGGGCATCTCCTGTATATAATTATATGTGTACAGCCGGTATAACCTGGGCATCTCCTGTATATAATTATATATGTACAGCTGGTATAACCTGGGCATCTCCTGTATATAATCATATATGTACAGCCGGTATAACCTGGGCATCTCCTGTATATAATTATATATGTACAGCTGGTATAACCTGGGCATCTCCTGTATATAATTATATATGTACAGCCGGTATAACCTGGACATCTCCTGTATATAATTATATATGTACAGCCGGTATAACCTGGGCATCTCCTGTATATAATTATATATGTACAGCCGGTATAACCTGGGCATCTCCTGTATATAATTATATATGTACAGCCGGTATAACCTGGGCATCTCCTGTATATAATTATATATGTACAGCTGGTATAACCTGAGCATCTCCTGTATATAATTATATATGTACAGCTGGTATAACCTGGGCATCTCCTGTATATAATTATATATGTACAGCCGGTATAACCTGGGCATCTCCTGTATATAATTATATATGTACAACTGGTATAACCTGGGCATCTCCTGTATATAATTATATATGTACAGCTGGTATAACCTGGGCATCTCCTGTATATAATTATATATGTACAGCCGGTATAACCTGGGCATCTCCTGTATATAATTATATATGTACAGCCGGTATAACCTGGGCATCTCCTGTATATAATTATATATGTACAGCTGGTATAACCCGGGCATCTCCTATACATAATTATATATGTACATCTGGTATAAGCTGGGTATCTCCTATATGTATATGTACGGCCGGTATAGGGTAGGTAATAATATGATATGCTGCAGTGAGTGGTTGTTGGTGGGCTTTGTATGGCTTCCTCACCGCTCAGCGTCGCCCTCTCCTGTATATATGTACGGCCGGTATAACCTGGGTATCTCCAGTATATATGTATGTACGGCCGGTATAGGGTAGGTAATTATAGGATATGCTGCAGTGAGTGGTTGTTGGTGGGCTTTGCATGGTTTCCTCACCGCTCAGCGTCACCCTCTCCTGTATATATGTACAGCCGGTATAACCTGGGTATCCCCTGTATAAATATATACAGCCGGTATAGGGTAGGTAATTATAGGATATGCTGTAGTGAGTGGGTGTTTGGTGTGGTGCATGGCTTCCTCACCGCTCAGCGTCGCCCTCTCCTGTATATATGTATATACGGCCGGTATAACCTGGGTATCTCCTGTATGTATATATATATACGGCCGGTATAAGGTAGGTAATTATATGATATGCTGTAGTGAGTGGGTGTTTGGTGTGGTGACTCGCCCACCCCAGGGCTATGGGACACCCGGTGCCGGGCCGGACTAGTCCGGTGGTAGTCAGTGGTGGCTGGGCCCGGCTCCGTGGCCCTGGTGGGTGTCAGTAGAAGATGTGGCTAAGTGAATGAAGTTTGTGTTCGTGACGCCACCTGTGGTGTGTGGCTAATAAGCCGCCGCTGCTGTGTGAGGCCTCCGGGATGATATTATGGCAGCAATGGTAGTACTGTTCCCCACAGGTGGAGCAATGCCCGGGGCACAGTTGGTGCTTGTGAATGTCTATGCAGCTGAAATAACAGAGACCACTTCAAGGGTGCAGTTCAAGTTCTTTACTCACAGTTCTTGTCACAGCTGTAGGGACCCTCGGACTGCTGGGACCACTGTCAGGGACCTCCGCCGTTTCTGGGTGATTCAGAGAGTAAAAGCCGGTGCCTTTCTCTTAGTGTCTCTTTCTTCTGCTGTCTTCACTAGCCTTGCCTTTGTTAGGATGGACCTGGCTTGGCCTCCACTACAGCCTCCAGGCTGGGGGGTCACCTGTCGGCTGATTACCCCTTTTCTGGAAGTCTGCTATGGGTTCTGGCCCGGGGAGCTTACAACGTCCCTGGGCCTCGGTTTTTACTGTTTGGAGATGATTTTGCACTCCTCCAGTCTCTAGGGACCGTCCCCTGTCGCAGCTTGGTCCCTCCACCGATGTGACTGTGGAACAGGCCACCGCAGCCTACAACTACCCGTGGCACTTCTAGGGCCCTCTCCTTGGTACCTCTAGGCCTGCTCGTGATACTTCCAGGACTACCCGCGGCCCTGCGACTCCTTCTGTCCCTTACGTGGTGTCACCTGGACCTCTGGGTCCCAGGGTCTTCACCAGGAAGCGTCATCTTCTGGTTCTCTGCTCCTGTCTGACTTGGAGCGTTCTCTCCTTCTTTCTTTCTTTCTTTCCTCCTCCTTGCCTGCCTCCAGCAGGCCTCCTCCTCCCTCCTTTCTCTCGTTCTTCTCCTCCAACTACATGCTGCTTCTCTCACTCCCTGAGGTAGACTAACTAAACTTGACCTTCCTTCCTTTGTCTGCTCTCTGGTGGCTCCTCCCACCTCCCCAGTTGCTAAGCTACCACCCTATGGGAGCAGGGATGGGTCTTACAGCCCCTCTCAGCATGCAGCATGGGAGGGTTGCCTGCCACTTTCCCTGGTCCCAGTATGTACCTAACAATGGGTGTAGTGTGGATTTACCAGGGGACCGGAGTTCACTCTCTTCCTCTCCCAGAATGTGGCATCACACCGCTGATGGGGTGCAATGACCTGTGGCGACGGAAGCCTCAGGGGCGCTACACTCCCCCACAGCAAATCCCAGCACGTCCTCGGGCTGAAAAAAACAACAAAAACATGTGGAGACACTGCAAAACATTTTTGTATGCAAAGTAATAAAACAATAAAACATTTCTTCCCTTTATGGGAGGCACAAATTCTTTAACGTTGCAAACTTCTTATAAAGAAACTATGTGTGCACTTTCAGTTCATTGCACAGTTTGGGCACTTCCCCCATAATTCTGGTAGGGGGCACAACGGGTGCAACTATATACATTTTCGGCTACAACAAGTCCAGTAGCCCGGCAGTTCGTTTCTTTCAATCAAACAATAATGGGACAAAATCAACCAGCCATTAAGTCCAATGGCCTGGTTACATAAGACACATACACATCCACCGGGGCCCACATTCCAGTTCAGTGGCCCGGTACACATAAACATGGGGGGTGACTTCTTCAAAAAGCATGAGGGGCAGTACAGCAGGAAAGGGTGTCATCTTCGAAAAGAATGAGGGGCAAAACACAAGGGACTTCTTCAAAAAGAATGAGGGGCAGACAGGGGCTATATACAGTTCAGCATCTCTGCATCTTCACTCACGAGGGTAGATGTCAGGGTCCCACTCCGGCATGGCTCCTGGCAGCAGGTACGCCGACGAGATCATCGTCTGGGTCCCTTGGGCGCTGGTCCCTGACCTTCTGCGCTGTCCTGCAGCCTGGATTGGAGTGGGGCTGCTTGTAGGTGTTGTACGGCGTTGCTGCAGAGGGTTGCTTGTCTGCAGGGGGCTGTTGCTGTGGTCTCTAGGGCCCTGCTTTGGCCGGGCTCCCTGCATCACACACGCTATGGAGATCCTGGTCTGCGTCTCCTGGGTGACCGTTGTAGGCCCGCTGTAATGTTCTGCGGCCTGGGTCTGCCTTGAGGGAGGGCTGCGGCGGCTGCTGACAGGGGAGACGCTGCACGATGGCATGGTGCGGCGCCACTACGGTTCCTCCGGGGCCGCTTCTTCCTGCAAAATATGCGCATGCAGCGCGTACCATCCACGGTCCCCCATCAGCCGGGTATACTCCATCACATCACCCGGCTTGGCATCTCGCCCTGGGTGGCCTCTGGGCAGGTGCTCCTCGATGTCACGTCTGGCCACAAACACATCTTTGCCCAGGCCGGGTTCCCGGATGAAGCCCCAGCCGCCATCTTGCCGAAAGTCTACGACTAGGCCCCGTCTCACTGGGCCCTCGTTTCCCTTCAGGGCCTTCCTGACCTCTTCCTTGGAGGCCAGATTAGCGGCTTCCCTGGCCTTCCGTTTCTTCTCCCGGAGCTCCCGCTCCCTCTGGTACTCTACCACTAGCCTCCGGCATGTTAACTCGTTGGCCAGGGGAGTTTCCTTGGGGAGCAGCGGCCGCTGCAGTCCCCTGCTTTCAATGGGCGCTGCGTCCCAATTCACTCCCGGGAATGCCATTCCCAGGAGGCTCACAGGGGGACTCGGCAAGGGGCCCGCTAGCTGTTCGGGGTTCACCCCTCCCCAGGCTCCGTCTGCGGGGGTCTCAGGCAGGCCTCCGGTGCCCCACCGTGCGTCCGCGGGGTAGGCTGGGAAGGCCAGGGGGTCAGTGAAGGGGCTAAGCGGGGGCGCGTGGCGGGGCCCTGGGTCCGGACTGGACGGGGTTTCTGGTTGCTCACCCTGCTTCCGCTCCGCGGCATCCATCCACCGCTCCAGATCCTCCGGCACCCTCGGCGTTTCTTTCTGCCGGTCCGCTTCCACCTCCACGCTGCTCAGCCTCCGGGCCAGGACTCTCATTTCCTCCCGGAGCAGGTCCAGTTCCGAGATTCACTTTTCCGGTCCCTGGTGCACCTCTCTGCAGCTCCTCCGCCATGCTACCGACCTGGGGAATGCTGCCTGGAACACTGCTCGGGTGCTCGACCACGCCACTCGGCTGCTCCCTTTCCCTTCTCGGAGGCGGGGCCGGAGGCTGCACTAGCATCTGGCGCCAGACTGGCGCCCAGCCCATCACGACCGGCATCACTCCGTTTGCGATAAGGTACATTTTCTTTATCTGCTGGTCTGGCATTTAGACTCTTTCTGCCAGCCGGCCAGCTTATCTGGTCGCCATTTCTTTTTCCTCCGCCTTCTATGGCGGGCACTGCTTCGCGCTCTTTTCTTGGACAAGGGGGTGGGGCTTCTCTTCACGCCCTTTCTTCTTTCACGCCCCCCTTCTTCCCGCGCTCAGTGGCTTCAATGGCGGCAGTTTCTCACAATGACACAGTCTTTTTCACGATTCTTCAGGCGCACAGTATCCGGAATGCCCGGGCACGAAATCCTGTTCGTGACGCCAAAAGTTGACTCGCCCACCCCAGGGCTATGGGACACCCGGTGCCGGGCCGGACTAGTCTGGTGGTAGTCAGTGGTGGCTGGGCCCGACTCCGTGGCCCTGGTGGGTGTCAGTAGAATATGTGGCTTGGTGAATAAAGTTGTGTTCGTGACGCCACCTGTGGTATGCGGCTATTAGGCCGCCGCTGCTGTGTGAGGCCTCCGGGATGATGTTATGGCAGCAATGGTGGTACTGCTCCCCACAGGTGGAGCAATGCCCGGGGCACAGTTGGTGCTTGTGAATGTCTATGCAGCTGAAATAACAGAGACCACTTCAAGGGTGCAGTTCAAGTTCTTTACTCACAGTTCTTGTCACAGCTGTAGGGACCCTTGGACTGCTGGGACCACTGTCAGGGACCTCCGCCGTTTCTGGGTGGTTCAGAGAGTAAAAGCCGGGACCCTCCTCTTAGTGTCTCTTTCTTCTGCTGTCTTCCTTAGCCTTGCCTTAGTTAGGATGGACCTGGCTTGGCCTCCACTACAGCCTCCAGGCTGGGGGGTCACCTGTCGGCTGATTACCCCTTTTCTGGACGTCTGCTATGGGTTCTGGCCCGGGGAGCTTACAACATTCCCTGGGCCTCGGTTTTTACTGTTTGGAGATGATCTTTGCACTCCTCCAGTCTCTAGGGACCGTCCCCTGTCGCAGCTTGGTCCCTCCACCGATGTTACTGTGGAACAGGCCACCGCAGCCTGCAACTACCCGTGGCACTTCTAGGGCCCTCTCCTTGGTACCTCTAGGACTGCTCGTGATACTTCCAGGACTACCCGCGGCCCTGCGACTCCTGCTGTTCCTACGTGGTGTCACCTGGACCTCTGGGTCCCAGGGTCTTTACCAGGAAGCGTCTCCTTCAGTTCCTCTGCTCCTGTCTGACTTGGAGCGTTCTTTCCTTCTTTCTTTCTTTCTTTCTTTCTTTCTTTTCCTTCTTTTCTTTCTCCTCCTTGCTTGCCTCCAGCAGGCCTCCTCCTCCCTCCTTTCTCTCGTTCTTCTTCTCCAACTACATGCTGCTTCTCTCACTCCCTGAGGTAGACTGACTAAACTTGACCTTCCTCTCTGTGTCTGCTCTCAGATGGCTCCTCCCACCTCCCCAGTTGCTAAGCTGTAACCTATAGGAGCAGGGATGGGTCTTACGACCCCTCCCAGCATGCAGCATGGGGGGGTAACTGCCACTGTCCCTGGTCCCAGTATGCACCTAACAATGGGTGTAGTGTGGATTTACCAGGGACCGGAGTTCACTCTCTTCCTCTCCCAGAATGGGGCATCACACCGCTGGTGGGGTGCAATGACCTGTGGCGACGGAAGCCTCAGGGGCGCCACAGTGGTGTATGGCTTCCTCACCGCTCAGCGTCGCCCTCTCCTGTATATATGTATATACGGCCAGTATAACCTGGATATCTCCTGTATGTATATATATATACGGCCGGTATAAGGTAGGTAATTATATGATATGCTGTAGTGAGTGGGTGTTTGGTGTGGTGCATGGCTTCCTCACCGCTCAGCGTCGCCCTCTCCTGTATATATGTATATATGGTGTCACGCTCCCCGGGTCCCCTGCCTTGCTTCCCGGCTCCCCTGCCTCGCTCCCCGGCTCACCTGCCACGCTCCCCGGCTTCCCTGCCTCGCTCCCCGGCTCCTCTGCAAAGCGTCCCCTGCTCCACAGCCTCCAGCCCCCATCACCTGCGCTCCCCAGGCGGCTTGGTCCCCGCTCCCGGCGCCCGTCGGCAGCTCTGCCCCAGGCCGGCTCCCCTGCCTCCTGTTCACCGCTCCCTGCCCTGGCTTCTGGCACCTGGGTCTCGCGCATGCGCATTAGGGCGCGCGCGCGGTCATTGACCCTTTGTTAAAGGGCCAGTGTCCTCCAACAGGATATTGAAGGATCAGGTACTGGGTATATAGGGGGATCCTTTCCAAGTGGGCGGGGCCTGTTCTTCGTGTTTTCTAAGCTAGGAGTCAGGTCTCCTTGTGTCTGTGATATACTCACCTATCTCTCTTCTAGAGCCGCTCCTGCCTCGCCAACCGGTCCTGACGATACCCGAACCCCGAACGGTGACGGCCTGCCATCCCGTCAGCTCCTGCCATCTCCGATCCCTGTGGTGACCCGTCTTCTCGCTCCATTGGTTCCGGACTCTGCCTGACGACATCTCGGCCTCCGAACCTGAGCTCCGTCACCCGGACTACCTTCAGAGACCCCGTGGTCCCAGGGACTTCTTTACTCCACTACTCTACACGGACTGTCCTGCTAGTGCTCCGGCTACCGGGCACCTTGCCCTCGGTGAGGTGTTCAGCCCAGTGGATCCACCTCCTGGGTCTGCCCGTCCACCTGGCCCTAACATATGGTCGGTATAACCTGGGTATCTCCTGTATATATGTATATGTACGGCCGGTATAAGGTAGGTAATAATATGATATGCTGTAGTGAGTGGGTGTTTGGTGTGGTGCATGGCTTCCTCACCGCTCAGCGTCGCCCTCTCCTGTATATATGTATATACGGCCGGTATAACCTGGGTATCTCCTGTATATATGTATATATACGGCCGGTATAGGGTAGGTAATTATATGATATGCTGTAGTGAGTGGGTGTTTGGTGTGGTGCATGGCTTCCTCACCGCTCAGCGTCGCCCTCTCCTGTATATATATGTACGGCCGGTATAACCTGGGTATCTCCTGTATATATGTATATATACGGCCGGTATAGGGTAGGTAATTATATGATATGCTGTAGTGAGTGGGTGTATGGCTTCCTCACCGCTCAGCGTCACCCTCTCCTGTATATGTATATACGGCCGGTATAACCTGGGTATCTCCTGTATGTATATATATATACGGCCGGTATAGGGTAGGTAGTTATAGGATATGCTGCAGTGAGTGTTTGGTGTGGTGCATGGCTTCCTCACCGCTCAGCGTCGCCCTCTCCTGTATATATGTATATACGGCCGGTATAACCTGGGTATCTCCTGTATATATATATATACGGCCGGTATAGGGTAGGTAATGCTGTAGTGAGTTGTTGGTGTTGGTGTGGTGTATGGCTTCCTCACCGCTCAGCGTCACCCTCTCCTGTATATATATATGGCTGGTATAGGGTGGGTAATGCTGTAGTGAGTGGGTGTATGGCTTCCTCACCGCTCAGCGTCGCCCTCTCCTGTATATATATATGGCTGGTATAGGGTGGGTAATGCTGTAGTGAGTGGTTGGTGTTGGTGTGGTGCATGGCTTCCTCACCGCTCAGCGTCGCCCTCTCCTGTATATATATATGGCTGGTATAGGGTGGGTAATGCTGTAGTGAGTTGTTGGTGTTGGTGTGGTGTATGGCTTCCTCACCGCTCAGCGTCGCCCTCTCCTGTATATATATATGGCTGGTATAGGGTGGGTAATGCTGTAGTGAGTGGGTGTATGGCTTCCTCACCGCTCAGCGTCGCCCTCTCCTGTATATATATATGGCTGGTATAGGGTGGGTAATGCTGTAGTGAGTGGTTGGTGTTGGTGTGGTGCATGGCTTCCTCACCGCTCAGCGTCGCCCTCTCCTGTATATATATATGGCTGGTATAGGGTGGGTAATGCTGTAGTGAGTGGTTGGTGTTGGTGTGGTGCATGGCTTCCTCACCGCTCAGCGTCGCCCTCTCCTGTATATATATATGGCTGGTATAGGGTGGGTAATGCTGTAGTGAGTGGGTGTATGGCTTCCTCACCGCTCAGCGTCGCCCTCTCCTGTATATATATATGGCTGGTATAGGGTGGGTAATGCTGTAGTGAGTGGTTGGTGTTGGTGTGGTGCATGGCTTCCTCACCGCTCAGCGTCGCCCTCTCCTGTATATATATATGGCTGGTATAGGGTGGGTAATGCTGTAGTGAGTGGTTGGTGTTGGTGTGGTGCATGGCTTCCTCACCGCTCAGCGTCGCCCTCTCCTGTATATATATATGGCCGGTATAGGGTGGGTAATGCTGTAGTGAGTGGTTGGTGTTGGTGTGGTGCATGGCTTCCTCACCGCTCAGCGTCGCCCTCTCCTGTATATATATATGGCTGGTATAGGGTGGGTAATGCTGCAGTGAGTGGTTGGTGTTGGTGTGGTGTATGGCTTCCTCACCGCTCAGCGTCGCCCTCTCCTGTATATATATATGGCTGGTATAGGGTGGGTAATGCTGTAGTGAGTGGTTGGTGTTGGTGTGGTGTATGGCTTCCTCACCGCTCAGCGTCGCCCTCTCCTGTATATATATATGGCTGGCATAGGGTGGGTAATGCTGTAGTGAGTGGTTGGTGTTGGTGTGGTGTATGGCTTCCTCACCGCTCAGCGTCGCCCTCTCCTGTATATATATATGGCTGGTATAGGGTGGGTAATGCTGTAGTGAGTGGTTGGTGTTGGTGTGGTGTATGGCTTCCTCACCGCTCAGCGTCGCCCTCTCCTGTATATATATATGGCTGGTATAGGGTGGGTAATGCTGTAGTGAGTGGTTGGTGTTGGTGTGGTGCATGGCTTCCTCACCGCTCAGCGTCGCCCTCTCCTGTATATATATATGGCTGGTATAGGGTGGGTAATGCTGTAGTGAATGGTTGGTGTTGGTGTGGTGCATGGCTTCCTCACCGCTCAGCGTCGCCCTCTCCTGTATATATATATGGCTGGTATAGGGTGGGTAATGCTGTAGTGAGTGGTTGGTGTTGGTGTGGTGTATGGCTTCCTCACCGCTCAGCGTCGCCCTCTCCTGTATATATATATGGCTGGTATAGGGTGGGTAATGCTGTAGTGAGTGGTTGGTGTTGGTGTGGTGCATGGCTTCCTCACCGCTCAGCGTCGCCCTCTCCTGTATATATATATGGCCGGTATAGGGTGGGTAATGCTGTAGTGAATGGTTGGTGTTGGTGTGGTGCATGGCTTCCTCACCGCTCAGCGTCGCCCTCTCCTGTATATATATATGGCTGGTATAGGGTGGGTAATGCTGTAGTGAGTGGTTGGTGTTGGTGTGGTGTATGGCTTCCTCACCGCTCAGCGTCGCCCTCTCCTGTATATATATATGGCTGGTATAGGGTGGGTAATGCTGTAGTGAGTGGTTGGTGTTGGTGTGGTGCATGGCTTCCTCACCGCTCAGCGTCGCCCTCTCCTGTATATATATATGGCCGGTATAGGGTGGGTAATGCTGTAGTGAATGGTTGGTGTTGGTGTGGTGCATGGCTTCCTCACCGCTCAGCGTCGCCCTCTCCTGTATATATATATGGCTGGTATAGGGTGGGTAATGCTGTAGTGAATGGTTGGTGTTGGTGTGGTGCATGGCTTCCTCACCGCTCAGCGTCGCCCTCTCCTGTATATATATATGGCTGGTATAGGGTGGGTAATGCTGTAGTGAGTGGTTGGTGTTGGTGTGGTGCATGGCTTCCTCACCGCTCAGCGTCGCCCTCTCCTGTATATATATATGGCCGGTATAGGGTGGGTAATGCTGTAGTGAATGGTTGGTGTTGGTGTGGTGCATGGCTTCCTCACCGCTCAGCGTCGCCCTCTCCTGTATATATATATGGCTGGTATAGGGTGGGTAATGCTGTAGTGAGTGGTTGGTGTTGGTGTGGTGCATGGCTTCCTCACCGCTCAGCGTCGCCCTCTCCTGTATATATATATGGCTGGTATAGGGTGGGTAATGCTGTAGTGAATGGTTGGTGTTGGTGTGGTGCATGGCTTCCTCACCGCTCAGCGTCGCCCTCTCCTGTATATATATATGGCTGGTATAGGGTGGGTAATGCTGTAGTGAGTGGTTGGTGTTGGTGTGGTGTATGGCTTCCTCACCGCTCAGCGTCGCCCTCTCCTGTATATATATATGGCTGGTATAGGGTGGGTAATGCTGTAGTGAATGGTTGGTGTTGGTGTGGTGCATGGCTTCCTCACCGCTCAGCGTCGCCCTCTCCTGTATATATATATGGCTGGTATAGGGTGGGTAATGCTGTAGTGAGTGGTTGGTGTTGGTGTGGTGCATGGCTTCCTCACCGCTCAGCGTCGCCCTCTCCTGTATATATATATGGCCGGTATAGGGTGGGTAATGCTGTAGTGAGTGGTTGGTGTTGGTGTGGTGTATGGCTTCCTCACCGCTCAGCGTCGCCCTCTCCTGTATATATATATGGCTGGTATAGGGTGGGTAATGCTGTAGTGAGTGGTTGGTGTTGGTGTGGTGCATGGCTTCCTCACCGCTCAGCGTCGCCCTCTCCTGTATATATATATGGCTGGTATAGGGTGGGTAATGCTGTAGTGAGTGGTTGGTGTTGGTGTGGTGCATGGCTTCCTCACCGCTCAGCGTCGCCCTCTCCTGTATGTATATATGGCTGGTATAGGGTGGGTAATGCTGTAGTGAATGGTTGGTGTTGGTGTGGTGTATGGCTTCCTCACCGCTCAGCGTCGCCCTCTCCTGTATATATATATGGCTGGTATAGGGTGGGTAATGCTGTAGTGAGTGGGTGTTGGTGTGGTGTATGGCTTCCTCACCGCTCAGAGTCGCCCTCTCCTGTATATATATATGGCTGGTATAGGGTGGGTAATGCTGTAGTGAGTGGTTGGTGTTGGTGTGGTGCATGGCTTCCTCACCGCTCAGCGTCGCCCTCTCCTGTATGTATATATGGCTGGTATAGGGTGGGTAATGCTGTAGTGAGTGGTTGGTGTTGGTGTGGTGCATGGCTTCCTCACCGCTCAGCGTCGCCCTCTCCTGTATATATATATGGCCGGTATAGGGTGGGTAATGCTGTAGTGAGTGGTTGGTGTTGGTGTGGTGCATGGCTTCCTCACCGCTCAGCGTCGCCCTCTCCTGTATATATATATGGCCGGTATAGGGTGGGTAATGCTGTAGTGAGTGGTTGGTGTTGGTGTGGTGTATGGCTTCCTCACCGCTCAGCGTCGCCCTCTCCTGTATATATATATGGCTGGTATAGGGTGGGTAATGCTGTAGTGAGTGGGTGTTGGTGTGGTGTATGGCTTCCTCACCGCTCAGCGTCGCCCTCTCCTGTATATATATATGGCCGGTATAGGGTGGGTAATGCTGTAGTGAGTGGTTGGTGTTGGTGTGGTGTATGGCTTCCTCACCGCTCAGCGTCGCCCTCTCCTATATGTATATATGGCTGGTATAGGGTGGGTAATGCTGTAGTGAGTGGGTGTATGGCTTCCTCACCGCTCAGCGTCGCCCTCTCCTGTATATATATATGGCTGGTATAGGGTGGGTAATGCTGTAGTGAGTGGTTGGTGTTGGTGTGGTGCATGGCTTCCTCACCGCTCAGCGTCGCCCTCTCCTGTATATATATATGGCTGGTATAGGGTGGGTAATGCTGTAGTGAGTGGGTGTACGGCTTCCTCACCGCTCAGCGTCGCCCTCTCCTGTATGTATATATGGCTGGTATAGGGTGGGTAATGCTGTAGTGAATGGTTGGTGTTGGTGTGGTGTATGGCTTCCTCACCGCTCAGCGTCGCCCTCTCCTGTATATATATATGGCTGGTATAGGGTGGGTAATGCTGTAGTGAGTGGTTGGTGTTGGTGTGGTGTATGGCTTCCTCACCGCTCAGCGTCGCCCTCTCCTGTATATATATATGGCTGGTATAGGGTGGGTAATGCTGTAGTGAGTGGTTGGTGTTGGTGTGGTGTATGGCTTCCTCACCGCTCAGCGTCGCCCTCTCCTGTATATATATATGGCCGGTATAGGGTGGGTAATGCTGTAGTGAGTGGTTGGTGTTGGTGTGGTGTATGGCTTCCTCACCGCTCAGCGTCGCCCTCTCCTGTATATATGTATGGCTGGTATAGGGTGGGTAATGCTGTAGTGAGTGGTTGGTGTTGGTGTTGGTGTATGGCTTCCTCACCGCTCAGCGTCGCCCTCTCCTGTATATATATATGGCCGGTATAGGGTGGGTAATGCTGTAGTGAGTGGTTGGTGTTGGTGTGGTGCATGGCTTCCTCACCGCTCAGCGTCGCCCTCTCCTGTATATATATATGGCTGGTATAGGGTGGGTAATGCTGTAGTGAGTGGTTGGTGTTGGTGTGGTGCATGGCTTCCTCACCGCTCAGCGTCACCCTCTCCTGTATATATATATATGGCTGGTATAGGGTGGGTAATGCTGTAGTGAGTGGTTGGTGTTGGTGTGGTGCATGGCTTCCTCACCGCTCAGCGTCGCCCTCTCCTGTATATATATATGGCTGGTATAGGGTGGGTAATGCTGTAGTGAGTGGTTGGTGTTGGTGTGGTGTATGGCTTCCTCACCGCTCAGCGTCGCCCTCTCCTGTATGTATATATGGCTGGTATAGGGTGGGTAATGCTGTAGTGAGTGGTTGGTGTTGGTGTGGTGTATGGCTTCCTCACCGCTCAGCGTCGCCCTCTCCTGTATATATATATATGGCTGGTATAGGGTGGGTAATGCTGTAGTGAGTGGTTGGTGTTGGTGTGGTGTATGGCTTCCTCACCGCTCAGCGTCGCCCTCTCCTGTATATATATATGGCTGGTATAGGGTGGGTAATGCTGTAGTGAGTGGTTGGTGTTGGTGTGGTGTATGGCTTCCTCACCGCTCAGCGTCGCCCTCTCCTGTATATATATATGGCTGGTATAGGGTGGGTAATGCTGTAGTGAGTGGTTGGTGTTGGTGTGGTGTATTGCTTCCTCACCGCTCAGCGTCGCCCTCTCCTGTATGTATATATGGCTGGTATAGGGTGGGTAATGCTGTAGTGAGTGGTTGGTGTTGGTGTGGTGTATGGCTTCCTCACCGCTCAGCGTCGCCCTCTCCTGTATATATATATATGGCTGGTATAGGGTGGGTAATGCTGTAGTGAGTGGTTGGTGTTGGTGTGGTGTATGGCTTCCTCACCGCTCAGCGTCGCCCTCTCCTGTATATATATATATGGCTGGTATAGGGTAGGGTAATGCTGTAGTGAGTGGTTGGTGTTGGTGTGGTGTATGGCTTCCTCACCGCTCAGCGTCGCCCTCTCCTGTATATATGTATGGCTGGTATAGGGTGGGTAATGCTGTAGTGAGTGGTTGGTGTTGGTGTTGGTGTATGGCTTCCTCACCGCTCAGCGTCGCCCTCTCCTGTATATATATATGGCTGGTATAGGGTGGGTAATGCTGTAGTGAGTGGGGTGTTGGTGTGGTGTATGGCTTCCTCACCGCTCAGCGTCGCCCTCTCCTGTATATATATATGGCTGGTATAGGGTGGGTAATGCTGTAGTGAGTGGTGGTGGTATGGCTTCCTCACCGCTCAGCGTCGCCCTCTCCTGTATATATATATGGCTGGTATAGGGTGGGTAATGCTGTAGTGAGTGGTTGGTGTTGGTGTGGTGTATGGCTTCCTCACCGCTCAGCGTCGCCCTCTCCTGTATATATATATGGCTGGTATAGGGTGGGTAATGCTGTAGTGAGTGGGTGTACGGCTTCCTCACCGCTCAGCGTCGCCCTCTCCTGTATGTATATATGGCTGGTATAGGGTGGGTAATGCTGTAGTGAGTGGTTGGTGTTGGTGTGGTGTATGGCTTCCTCACCGCTCAGCGTCGCCCTCTCCTGTATATATATATGGCTGGTATAGGGTGGGTAATGCTGTAGTGAGTGGTTGGTGTTGGTGTGGTGTATGGCTTCCTCACCGCTCAGCGTCGCCCTCTCCTGTATGTATATATGGCTGGTATAGGGTGGGTAATGCTGTAGTGAGTGGTTGGTGTTGGTGTGGTGTATGGCTTCCTCACCGCTCAGCGTCGCCCTCTCCTGTATATATATATGGCTGGTATAGGGTGGGTAATGCTGTAGTGAGTGGTTGGTGTTGGTGTGGTGTATGGCTTCCTCACCGCTCAGCGTCGCCCTCTCCTGTATATATATATGGCTGGTATAGGGTGGGTAATGCTGTAGTGAGTGGTTGGTGTTGGTGTGGTGTATGGCTTCCTCACCGCTCAGCGTCGCCCTCTCCTGTATATATATATGGCTGGTATAGGGTGGGTAATGCTGTAGTGAGTGGTTGGTGTTGGTGTGGTGTATGGCTTCCTCACCGCTCAGCGTCGCCCTCTCCTGTATGTATATATGGCTGGTATAGGGTGGGTAATGCTGTAGTGAGTGGTTGGTGTTGGTGTGGTGTATGGCTTCCTCACCGCTCAGCGTCGCCCTCTCCTGTATATATATATGGCTGGTATAGGGTGGGTAATGCTGTAGTGAGTGGTTGGTGTTGGTGTGGTGCATGGCTTCCTCACCGCTCAGCGTCGCCCTCTCCTGTATATATATATGGCTGGTATAGGGTGGGTAATGCTGTAGTGAGTGGTTGGTGTTGGTGTGGTGCATGGCTTCCTCACCGCTCAGCGTCGCCCTCTCCTGTATATATATATGGCTGGTATAGGGTGGGTAATGCTGTAGTGAGTGGTTGGTGTTGGTGTGGTGTATGGCTTCCTCACCGCTCAGCGTCGCCCTCTCCTGTATATATATATGGCTGGTATAGGGTGGGTAATGCTGTAGTGAGTGGTTGGTGTTGGTGTGGTGTATGGCTTCCTCACCGCTCAGCGTCGCCCTCTCCTGTATATATATATGGCCGGTATAGGGTGGGTAATGCTGTAGTGAGTGGTTGGTGTTGGTGTGGTGTATGGCTTCCTCACCGCTCAGCGTCACCCTCTCCTGTATATATATATGGCTGGTATAGGGTGGGTAATGCTGTAGTGAGTGGTTGGTGTTGGTGTGGTGTATGGCTTCCTCACCGCTCAGCGTCGCCCTCTCCTGTATATATATATGGCTGGTATAGGGTGGGTAATGCTGTAGTGAATGGTTGGTGTTGGTGTGGTGTATGGCTTCCTCACCGCTCAGCGTCGCCCTCTCCTGTATATATATATATGGCTGGTATAGGGTGGGTAATGCTGTAGTGAGTGGTTGGTGTTGGTGTGGTGTATGGCTTCCTCACCGCTCAGCGTCGCCCTCTCCTGTATATATATATGGCTGGTATAGGGTGGGTAATGCTGTAGTGAGTGGGTGCATGGCTTCCTCACAGCTCAGCGTCGCCCTCTCCTGTATGTATATATGGCTGGTATAGGGTGGGTAATGCTGTAGTGAGTGGGTGTTGATGTGGTGCATGGCTTCCTCACCGCTCAGCGTCGCCCTCTCCTGTATATACGGTATATATGGCTGGTATAGGGTGGGTAATGCTGCAGTGAGTGGGTGCATGGCTTCCTCACCGCTCAGCGTCGCCCTCTCCTGTATATATATATGGCTGGTATAGGGTGGGTAATGCTGTAGTGAGTGGTTGGTGTTGGTGTGGTGCATGGCTTCCTCACCGCTCAGCGTCACCCTCTCCTGTATATATATATATGGCTGGTATAGGGTGGGTAATGCTGTAGTGAGTGGTTGGTGTTGGTGTGGTGCATGGCTTCCTCACCGCTCAGCGTCGCCCTCTCCTGTATATATATATGGCTGGTATAGGGTGGGTAATGCTGTAGTGAGTGGTTGGTGTTGGTGTGGTGCATGGCTTCCTCACCGCTCAGCGTCGCCCTCTCCTGTATATATATATGGCCGGTATAGGGTGGGTAATGCTGTAGTGAGTGGTTGGTGTTGGTGTGGTGCATGGCTTCCTCACCGCTCAGCGTCGCCCTCTCCTGTATATATATATGGCTGGTATAGGGTGGGTAATGCTGTAGTGAGTGGTTGGTGTTGGTGTGGTGTATGGCTTCCTCACCGCTCAGCGTCGCCCTCTCCTGTATATATATATGGCTGGTATAGGGTGGGTAATGCTGTAGTGAGTGGTTGGTGTTGGTGTGGTGTATGGCTTCCTCACCGCTCAGCGTCGCCCTCTCCTGTATATATATATGGCTGGTATAGGGTAGGTAATGCTGTAGTGAGTGGTTGGTGTTGGTGTGGTGTATAGCTTCCTCACCGCTCAGCGTCGCCCTCTCCTGTATATATATATGGCTGGTATAGGGTGGGTAATGCTGTAGTGAGTGGTTGGTGTTGGTGTGGTGTATGGCTTCCTCACCGCTCAGCGTCGCCCTCTCCTGTATATATATATGGCCGGTATAGGGTGGGTAATGCTGTAGTGAGTGGTTGGTGTTGGTGTGGTGCATGGCTTCCTCACCGCTCAGCGTCGCCCTCTCCTGTATATATATATGGCTGGTATAGGGTGGGTAATGCTGTAGTGAGTGGTTGGTGTTGGTGTGGTGCATGGCTTCCTCACCGCTCAGCGTCGCCCTCTCCTGTATATATATATGGCTGGTATAGGGTGGGTAATGCTGTAGTGAGTGGTTGGTGTTGGTGTGGTGCATGGCTTCCTCACCGCTCAGCGTCGCCCTCTCCTGTATATATATATGGCTGGTATAGGGTGGGTAATGCTGTAGTGAGTGGTTGGTGTTGGTGTGGTGCATGGCTTCCTCACCGCTCAGCGTCGCCCTCTCCTGTATATATATATGGCTGGTATAGGGTGGGTAATGCTGTAGTGAGTGGTTGGTGTTGGTGTGGTGCATGGCTTCCTCACCGCTCAGCGTCGCCCTCTCCTGTATATATATATGGCTGGTATAGGGTGGGTAATGCTGTAGTGAGTGGTTGGTGTTGGTGTGGTGTATGGCTTCCTCACCGCTCAGCGTCGCCCTCTCCTGTATATATATATGGCCGGTATAGGGTGGGTAATGCTGTAGTGAGTGGGTGCATGGCTTCCTCACAGCTCAGCGTCGCCCTCTCCTGTATGTATATATGGCTGGTATAGGGTGGGTAATGCTGTAGTGAGTGGGTGTATGGCTTCCTCACCGCTCAGCGTCGCCCTCTCCTGTATATATATATGGCTGGTATAGGGTGGGTAATGCTGTAGTGAGTGGTTGGTGTTGGTGTGGTGTATGGCTTCCTCACCGCTCAGCGTCGCCCTCTCCTGTATATATATATGGCTGGTATAGGGTGGGTAATGCTGTAGTGAGTGGGTGTATGGCTTCCTCACCGCTCAGCGTCGCCCTCTCCTGTATATATATATGGCTGGTATAGGGTGGGTAATGCTGTAGTGAGTGGTTGGTGTTGGTGTGGTGTATGGCTTCCTCACCGCTCAGCGTCGCCCTCTCCTGTATGTATATATGGCCGGTATAGGGTGGGTAATGCTGTAGTGAGTGGTTGGTGTTGGTGTGGTGTATGGCTTCCTCACCGCTCAGCGTCGCCCTCTCCTGTATATATATATGGCTGGTATAGGGTGGGTAATGCTGTAGTGAGTGGTTGGTGTTGGTGTGGTGTATGGCTTCCTCACCGCTCAGCGTCGCCCTCTCCTGTATGTATATATGGCTGGTATAGGGTGGGTAATGCTGTAGTGAGTGGTTGGTGTTGGTGTGGTGCATGGCTTCCTCACCGCTCAGCGTCGCCCTCTCCTGTATATATATATGGCTGGTATAGGGTGGGTAATGCTGTAGTGAGTGGTTGGTGTTGGTGTGGTGTATGGCTTCCTCACCGCTCAGCGTCGCCCTCTCCTGTATGTATATATGGCTGGTATAGGGTGGGTAATGCTGTAGTGAGTGGTTGGTGTTGGTGTGGTGTATGGCTTCCTCACCGCTCAGCGTCGCCCTCTCCTGTATGTATATATGGCTGGTATAGGGTGGGTAATGCTGTAGTGAGTGGTTGGTGTTGGTGTGGTGTATGGCTTCCTCACCGCTCAGCGTCGCCCTCTCCTGTATATATATATGGCTGGTATAGGGTGGGTAATGCTGTAGTGAGTGGTTGGTGTTGGTGTGGTGTATGGCTTCCTCACCGCTCAGCGTCGCCCTCTCCTGTATATATATATGGCTGGTATAGGGTGGGTAATGCTGTAGTGAGTGGTTGGTGTTGGTGTGGTGTATGGCTTCCTCACCGCTCAGCGTCGCCCTCTCCTGTATGTATATATGGCTGGTATAGGGTGGGTAATGCTGTAGTGAGTGGGTGCATGGCTTCCTCACAGCTCAGCGTCGCCCTCTCCTGTATGTATATATGGCTGGTATAGGGTGGGTAATGCTGTAGTGAGTGGGTGTTGATGTGGTGCATGGCTTCCTCACCGCTCAGCGTCGCCCTCTCCTGTATATACGGTATATATGGCTGGTATAGGGTGGGTAATGCTGCAGTGAGTGGGTGCATGGCTTCCTCACCGCTCAGCGTCGCCCTCTCCTGTATGTATATATATGGCTGGTATAGGGTGGGTAATGCTGCAGTGAGTGGGTGCATGGCTTCCTCACCGCTCAGCGTCGCCCTCTCCTGTATATATATATGGCTGGTATAGGGTGGGTAATGCTGTAGTGAGTGGTTGGTGTTGGTGTGGTGTATGGCTTCCTCACCGCTCAGCGTCGCCCTCTCCTGTATATATATATGGCCGGTATAGGGTGGGTAATGCTGTAGTGAGTGGTTGGTGTTGGTGTGGTGCATGGCTTCCTCACCGCTCAGCGTCACCCTCTCCTGTATGTATATATGGCTGGTATAGGGTGGGTAATGCTGTAGTGAGTGGTTGGTGTTGGTGTGGTGTATGGCTTCCTCACCGCTCAGCGTCGCCCTCTCCTGTATATATATATGGCTGGTATAGGGTAGGTAATGCTGTAGTGAGTGGTTGGTGTTGGTGTGGTGCATGGCTTCCTCACCGCTCAGCGTCGCCCTCTCCTGTATATATATATGGCCGGTATAGGGTGGGTAATGCTGTAGTGAGTGGTTGGTGTTGGTGTGGTGCATGGCTTCCTCACCGCTCAGCGTCGCCCTCTCCTGTATATATATATGGCCGGTATAGGGTGGGTAATGCTGTAGTGAGTGGTTGGTGTTGGTGTGGTGCATGGCTTCCTCACCGCTCAGCGTCGCCCTCTCCTGTATATATATATGGCTGGTATAGGGTGGGTAATGCTGTAGTGAGTGGTTGGTGTTGGTGTGGTGTATGGCTTCCTCACCGCTCAGCGTCGCCCTCTCCTGTATATATATATGGCTGGTATAGGGTGGGTAATGCTGTAGTGAGTGGTTGGTGTTGGTGTGGTGCATGGCTTCCTCACCGCTCAGCGTCGCCCTCTCCTGTATATATATATGGCCGGTATAGGGTGGGTAATGCTGTAGTGAGTGGTTGGTGTTGGTGTGGTGTATGGCTTCCTCACCGCTCAGCGTCGCCCTCTCCTGTATGTATATATGGCTGGTATAGGGTGGGTAATGCTGTAGTGAGTGGTTGGTGTTGGTGTGGTGCATGGCTTCCTCACCGCTCAGCGTCGCCCTCTCCTGTATATATATATGGCTGGTATAGGGTGGGTAATGCTGTAGTGAGTGGTTGGTGTTGGTGTGGTGCATGGCTTCCTCACCGCTCAGCGTCGCCCTCTCCTGTATATATATATGGCTGGTATAGGGTGGGTAATGCTGTAGTGAGTGGTTGGTGTTGGTGTGGTGCATGGCTTCCTCACCGCTCAGCGTCGCCCTCTCCTGTATATATATATGGCTGGTATAGGGTGGGTAATGCTGTAGTGAGTGGTTGGTGTTGGTGTGGTGCATGGCTTCCTCACCGCTCAGCGTCGCCCTCTCCTGTATATATATATGGCCGGTATAGGGTGGGTAATGCTGTAGTGAGTGGTTGGTGTTGGTGTGGTGTATGGCTTCCTCACCGCTCAGCGTCGCCCTCTCCTGTATGTATATATGGCTGGTATAGGGTGGGTAATGCTGTAGTGAGTGGTTGGTGTTGGTGTGGTGTATGGCTTCCTCACCGCTCAGCGTCGCCCTCTCCTGTATATATATATGGCTGGTATAGGGTGGGTAATGCTGTAGTGAGTGGTTGGTGTTGGTGTGGTGTATGGCTTCCTCACCGCTCAGCGTCGCCCTCTCCTGTATATATATATGGCTGGTATAGGGTGGGTAATGCTGTAGTGAGTGGTTGGTGTTGGTGTGGTGCATGGCTTCCTCACCGCTCAGCGTCGCCCTCTCCTGTATATATATATGGCTGGTATAGGGTGGGTAATGCTGTAGTGAATGGTTGGTGTTGGTGTGGTGCATGGCTTCCTCACCGCTCAGCGTCGCCCTCTCCTGTATATATATATGGCTGGTATAGGGTGGGTAATGCTGTAGTGAGTGGTTGGTGTTGGTGTGGTGCATGGCTTCCTCACCGCTCAGCGTCGCCCTCTCCTGT
Source organism: Anomaloglossus baeobatrachus (assembly GCF_048569485.1). Lineage (NCBI taxonomy): Eukaryota > Metazoa > Chordata > Amphibia > Anura > Aromobatidae > Anomaloglossus > Anomaloglossus baeobatrachus. The sequence continues at coordinate 592,902,234 of NC_134357.1, read as the reverse complement.
ATATATATATGGCTGGTATAGGGTGGGTAATGCTGTAGTGAGTGGTTGGTGTTGGTGTGGTGCATGGCTTCCTCACCGCTCAGCGTCGCCCTCTCCTGTATATATATATGGCCGGTATAGGGTGGGTAATGCTGTAGTGAGTGGTTGGTGTTGGTGTGGTGCATGGCTTCCTCACCGCTCAGCGTCGCCCTCTCCTGTATATATATATGGCTGGTATAGGGTGGGTAATGCTGTAGTGAGTGGGTGTATGGCTTCCTCACCGCTCAGCGTCGCCCTCTCCTGTATGTATATATGGCTGGTATAGGGTGGGTAATGCTGTAGTGAATGGTTGGTGTTGGTGTGGTGCATGGCTTCCTCACCGCTCAGCGTCGCCCTCTCCTGTATATATATATGGCTGGTATAGGGTGGGTAATGCTGTAGTGAGTGGTTGGTGTTGGTGTGGTGTATGGCTTCCTCACCGCTCAGCGTCGCCCTCTCCTGTATATATATATATGGCTGGTATAGGGTAGGTAATGCTGTAGTGAGTGGTTGGTGTTGGTGTGGTGTATGGCTTCCTCACCGCTCAGCGTCGCCCTCTCCTGTATATATATATGGCCGGTATAGGGTGGGTAATGCTGTAGTGAGTGGTTGGTGTTGGTGTGGTGTATGGCTTCCTCACCGCTCAGCGTCGCCCTCTCCTGTATATATATATGGCTGGTATAGGGTGGGTAATGCTGTAGTGAGTGGTTGGTGTTGGTGTGGTGTATGGCTTCCTCACCGCTCAGCGTCGCCCTCTCCTGTATATATATATGGCCGGTATAGGGTGGGTAATGCTGTAGTGAGTGGTTGGTGTTGGTGTGGTGCATGGCTTCCTCACCGCTCAGCGTCGCCCTCTCCTGTATATATATATGGCTGGTATAGGGTGGGTAATGCTGTAGTGAGTGGTTGGTGTTGGTGTGGTGTATGGCGTCCTCACCGCTCAGCGTCGCCCTCTCCTGTATATATATATGGCCGGTATAGGGTGGGTAATGCTGTAGTGAGTGGTTGGTGTTGGTGTGGTGTATGGCTTCCTCACCGCTCAGCGTCGCCCTCTCCTGTATATATATATGGCCGGTATAGGGTGGGTAATGCTGTAGTGAGTGGTTGGTGTTGGTGTGGTGCATGGCTTCCTCACCGCTCAGCGTCGCCCTCTCCTGTATATATATATGGCTGGTATAGGGTGGGTAATGCTGTAGTGAGTGGTTGGTGTTGGTGTGGTGCATGGCTTCCTCACCGCTCAGCGTCGCCCTCTCCTGTATATATATATGGCTGGTATAGGGTGGGTAATGCTGTAGTGAGTGGTTGGTGTTGGTGTGGTGCATGGCTTCCTCACCGCTCAGCGTCGCCCTCTCCTGTATATATATATGGCTGGTATAGGGTGGGTAATGCTGTAGTGAGTGGTTGGTGTTGGTGTGGTGCATGGCTTCCTCACCGCTCAGCGTCGCCCTCTCCTGTATATATATATGGCCGGTATAGGGTGGGTAATGCTGTAGTGAGTGGTTGGTGTTGGTGTGGTGCATGGCTTCCTCACCGCTCAGCGTCGCCCTCTCCTGTATATATATATGGCTGGTATAGGGTGGGTAATGCTGTAGTGAGTGGTTGGTGTTGGTGTGGTGCATGGCTTCCTCACCGCTCAGCGTCGCCCTCTCCTGTATATATATATGGCTGGTATAGGGTGGGTAATGCTGTAGTGAGTGGTTGGTGTTGGTGTGGTGCATGGCTTCCTCACCGCTCAGCGTCGCCCTCTCCTGTATATATATATGGCCGGTATAGGGTGGGTAATGCTGTAGTGAGTGGTTGGTGTTGGTGTGGTGCATGGCTTCCTCACCGCTCAGCGTCGCCCTCTCCTGTATATATATATGGCTGGTATAGGGTGGGTAATGCTGTAGTGAGTGGTTGGTGTTGGTGTGGTGCATGGCTTCCTCACCGCTCAGCGTCGCCCTCTCCTGTATATATATATGGCCGGTATAGGGTGGGTAATGCTGTAGTGAGTGGTTGGTGTTGGTGTGGTGCATGGCTTCCTCACCGCTCAGCGTCGCCCTCTCCTGTATGTATATATATGGCTGGTATAGGGTGGGTAATGCTGCAGTGAGTGGGTGTATGGCTTCCTCACCGCTCAGCGTCGCCCTCTCCTGTATATATATATGGCTGGTATAGGGTGGGTAATGCTGTAGTGAGTGGTTGGTGTTGGTGTGGTGTATGGCTTCCTCACCGCTCAGCGTCGCCCTCTCCTGTATGTATATATGGCTGGTATAGGGTGGGTAATGCTGTAGTGAGTGGTTGGTGTTGGTGTGGTGCATGGCTTCCTCACCGCTCAGCGTCGCCCTCTCCTGTATATATATATGGCTGGTATAGGGTGGGTAATGCTGCAGTGAGTGGTTGGTGTTGGTGTGGTGTATGGCTTCCTCACCGCTCAGCGTCGCCCTCTCCTGTATATATATATGGCTGGTATAGGGTGGGTAATGCTGCAGTGAGTGGTTGGTGTTGGTGTGGTGCATGGCTTCCTCACCGCTCAGCGTCGCCCTCTCCTGTATGTATATATGGCTGGTATAGGGTGGGTAATGCTGTAGTGAGTGGGTGTATGGCTTCCTCACCGCTCAGCGTCGCCCTCTCCTGTATATATATATGGCTGGTATAGGGTGGGTAATGCTGTAGTGAGTGGTTGGTGTTGGTGTGGTGTATGGCTTCCTCACCGCTCAGCGTCGCCCTCTCCTGTATATATATATGGCCGGTATAGGGTGGGTAATGCTGTAGTGAGTGGTTGGTGTTGGTGTGGTGCATGGCTTCCTCACCGCTCAGCGTCGCCCTCTCCTGTATATATATATGGCCGGTATAGGGTGGGTAATGCTGTAGTGAGTGGTTGGTGTTGGTGTGGTGTATGGCTTCCTCACCGCTCAGCGTCGCCCTCTCCTGTATATATATATGGCCGGTATAGGGTAGGTAATGCTGTAGTGAGTGGTTGGTGTTGGTGTGGTGCATGGCTTCCTCACCGCTCAGCGTCGCCCTCTCCTGTATATATATATGGCTGGTATAGGGTGGGTAATGCTGTAGTGAATGGTTGGTGTTGGTGTGGTGCATGGCTTCCTCACCGCTCAGCGTCGCCCTCTCCTGTATGTATATATGGCTGGTATAGGGTGGGTAATGCTGTAGTGAGTGGTTGGTGTTGGTGTGGTGCATGGCTTCCTCACCGCTCAGCGTCGCCCTCTCCTGTATATATATATGGCCGGTATAGGGTGGGTAATGCTGTAGTGAGTTGTTGGTGTTGGTGTGGTGCATGGCTTCCTCACCGCTCAGCGTCGCCCTCTCCTGTATATATATATGGCTGGTATAGGGTGGGTAATGCTGTAGTGAGTGGTTGGTGTTGGTGTGGTGCATGGCTTCCTCACCGCTCAGCGTCGCCCTCTCCTGTATATATATATGGCTGGTATAGGGTGGGTAATGCTGCAGTGAGTGGTTGGTGTTGGTGTGGTGCATGGCTTCCTCACCGCTCAGCGTCGCCCTCTCCTGTATATATATATGGCTGGTATAGGGTGGGTAATGCTGTAGTGAGTGGTTGGTGTTGGTGTGGTGCATGGCTTCCTCACCGCTCAGCGTCGCCCTCTCCTGTATATATATATGGCTGGTATAGGGTGGGTAATGCTGTAGTGAGTGGTTGGTGTTGGTGTGGTGCATGGCTTCCTCACCGCTCAGCGTCGCCCTCTCCTGTATGTATATATGGCTGGTATAGGGTGGGTAATGCTGTAGTGAGTGGTTGGTGTTGGTGTGGTGTATGGCTTCCTCACCGCTCAGCGTCGCCCTCTCCTGTATGTATATATGGCTGGTATAGGGTGGGTAATGCTGTAGTGAGTGGTTGGTGTTGGTGTGGTGTATGGCTTCCTCACCGCTCAGCGTCGCCCTCTCCTGTATGTATATATGGCCGGTATAGGGTGGGTAATGCTGTAGTGAGTGGTTGGTGTTGGTGTGGTGTATGGCTTCCTCACCGCTCAGCGTCGCCCTCTCCTGTATATATATATGGCCGGTATAGGGTGGGTAATGCTGTAGTGAGTGGTTGGTGTTGGTGTGGTGCATGGCTTCCTCACCGCTCAGCGTCGCCCTCTCCTGTATATATATATATGGCTGGTATAGGGTGGGTAATGCTGTAGTGAGTGGTTGGTGTGGTGTATGGCTTCCTCACCGCTCAGCGTCGCCCTCTCCTGTATATATGTATATACGGCCGGTATAACCTGGGTATCCCCTGTATATATATATACGGCCGGTATAGGGTAGGTAGTTATAGGATATGCTGCAGAGGGTGTTTGGTGTGGTGCATGGCTTCCTCACCGCTCAGCGTCGCCCTCTCCTGTATATATGTATGTACGGCCGGTATAACCTGGGTATCTCCTGTATATATATATATACGGCCGGTATAGGGTAGGTAATGCTGTAGTGAGTGGTTGGTGTTGGTGTGGTTTATGGCTTCCTCACCGCTCAGCGTCGCCCTCTCCTGGTCCAGTCTGGTCAGGCACTCTTGCTTGTACAGCTGCCACTTCTTCAGGATGCCCTCCAGCACGGCTCCGCTGACCTAGAGGATGACAGTGGTGGTTAATGGCCTTGTCCTTGCTGAGGCTGAGCGCAGCGCACGTCCCCTGCGCAGGAAGCGTTACCTGATATATGCCTGTAATGAGCCCTCGGTGCGAGGCCTTGAGGTCTCCTCATATGTGGCTTTATATTCTGTCTACATACAGCAGGGCGGCGAGTAACATGGCCACCACCGCCGCTCCCAGGGGAAACCTCACCCAGCTCTGCTACATCGCCACCACTGACAAACACAGCTCTGACATACCACTGAACTGTGACAAACCTACATCTGCTACATCGCTGGGCTCTGCTACATTATCAGAAGTGGGATTCCTAACTTGAACCGTGATATATTATCACAAGTCCTAGGTCAAACCCAGCTCTGCTACATTGCATGGCTCTGCTATATTGAAACAAGTGTATATAATCACATACCCAGCTCTGGTTTACCATATCATCACAAGACTGCCACCTGACACATCCAGCTCTGCTACAACCCCTGGACTGCTCTACTTTACCACAAGGCTTTCCCCTGGTGAACCCAGCTCTGCTATGTCGCTGGGCTCTGTCACATTACCACAAGAGTCCCCTGACATACTGATATATTATTGAATTCTGCTACATTATTACAAGTATGCATTCTGACAAACCCAGCTCTGCAACATCACTGGGCTCTGCTACATTGCCACAAGTGTGTCCTTGGGCAATCCCAGCACTGCTACATCACTGGGCTCTGTTACATTGCTACAAGTGTGTCCTTGGACAATCTCAGCTCTGCTACATCACTGGGCTCTGCTACATCACTGGGCTCTGCTACATTGCCACAAGTGTTTCTCTGACAAACCCAGCTCTGCTACATCACTGGGCTCTGCTATATTACCAAAAGTGCTTCTCTGACATATACCTAGCTCTGATTTACCATTGAAGTGTGTCTTCTTAGAAACTCAGCTCTACTACATCGCCTGGTTCTACTACAATACCACGAGTGTACCTTGTGACAAATCCAGCTCCACTAATGGGTGTTTTCTGAGAAACGGAACTTTGCTACAACGCTGCATTCCACTACAATACCACTAGTTTGCCTTATGACAAACCCAGGTCTGCTACATCACTGGGTTCCACTACAACACCCCAGTTGTGTCTTCTGACATATCAAGCTCTGCTACATTGCTAGGTTTTGCTACACCAAAAGTGTGTCTTCTGACAAACCCAGCTCTGCTATAGCTCTGGCTTCAACTACAACACCACAAGTCTGTCTTCTGACATATCAAGCTCTGCTACATCGCTGGGTCCGGCTAGAACATCTAATGGGTGTTGTCTGACAAACCGAGCTTCGCTACATTGCTGTGTTCCACTACTACACCACAATTGTGTCTTCTGACATATCAAACTCTGCTACATTGCTGGGTTTTTCTACGCCAAAAGTGTGTCTTCTGACAAGCCCAGCTCTGCTACATTGCTTGATTCTGCTACAACACCACAAGAGTGTCTTCTGACTAACCAAGCTCTGCTACATCGATGGGTCCAGTTACAACACCGCAATTGTGTCTTCTGATAAACCAAGCTCTGCTACATCGCTGGGTTCCACTACAACACAAGTGTGTGTTCTGACAAGCCAAGCTCTGCTACATCACTGGGCTCTGCTATTTCACCCCAGACAAGTCTCCAGTTATATCCAGCTCTACTGTTCCGGTTCCACTACAACACCACAATTGTGTCTTCCAACAAACCCAGCTCTGCTACATCGCTGGGTTCTTCTACAACACAAGTGTGTCTTCTGTCAAACCCAGCTCTGCTACATCGCTTGATTCTGCTACAATACCACAAGAGTGTCTTCTGACAAACCCAGCTCTGCTACATCGCTGGGTTCTTCTACAACACAAGTGTGTCTTCTATCAAACCCAGCTCTGCTACATCGCTTGATTCTGCTACAATACCACAAGAGTGTCTTCTGACAAACCCAGCTCTGCTACATCGCTGGGTTCTTCTACAACACAAGTGTGTCTTCTGTCAAACCCAGCTCTGCTACATCGCTTGATTCTGCTACAATACCACAAGAGTGTCTTCTGACAAACCCAGCTCTGCTACATCGCTGGGTTCTTCTACAACACAAGTGTGTCTTCTATCAAACCCAGCTCTGCTACATCGCTTGATTCTGCTACAATACCACAAGAGTGTCTTCTGACAAACCCAGCTCTGCTACATCGCTGGGTTCTTCTACAACACAAGTGTGTCTTCTGTCAAACCCAGCTCTGCTACATCGCTTGATTCTGCTACAATACCACAAGAGTGTCTTCTGACAAACCAAGCTCTGCTACATCGATGGGTCTAGTTACAACACCACAATTGTGTCTTCTGACAAACCCAGCTCTGCTACATCGCTGGGTTCTGCTACAACATAAGTGTGTGTTCTGACAAGCCAAGCTCTGCTACATCATGGGGCTCTGCTATTTCATCCCAGACAAGTCTCCAGTTATATCCAGCTCTGCTGTTCCGGTCCCCTAAGTCTCCAGCCTTCCTGAGGCCCAATTCAGCCTCCATTGCTTTGGCCGGTTTCCCCATCACTCTGCCCAGTCCCTTCCTTTATAGCACTGGTCTGCAGGAAGAGGCGGGGCTAAGCGTAGGGCCTTTGCTCCGCCCCTTTTGCTATATGATTGACAGTTCCTCCGTAGACACATCCACCACATTTGATGAATCTAGGAACATTCTTTCGTGTTGAACTTGAATCCAAGAATAAATAAATTCAACTTTCAAAGAAGAAATTCATTAATAAAGCGTCCTCTGTTGTAGACGTTTCATTCTGTCTGAAAAGCTAAACAGTCAGTGACAGCCGGTGACCAGACCCTGAGCGCGGAGGCCAAGTCTGCTCCACTGGAGAAGATTAATGGCCACCGGGGGGAGGGGCGGCACGCCGGACTCCGAGCCTATGGAGCAGAATGTGTAAACTATTAGACAAAAATGTCCTGGGCTTATCGGGACCAGGGTAAAAATATCACATAAAAGTGAAGAAAAGATCAAACAGGGTTGTGAGAGCAAATCTAAGAAAAGGAAAGCCATAAACTCAATACCTCAGGTCTACCGGAAATCCATCTTTAGATCCACCAATGTTTACTATTGATGTAGTCCCGTTGGTCAACCTAGAACCTCAAGAGCAACGGTGAAGCAGTTACCAATCATAGAGGCCTGACAAGGCCATAAACCCCAAAAGACGTTTATCTAATCAATAGTGTGACATGTTCACCAGATGTCCATCAAAAGGTCCACCAGTAGTGTGCAACCTAGTACCTTTAGGCCTCTGAGGTGGAAGAATTGAAGGTTTCAGTGTCCTAATAGAGATGCTTAGGTTGTGGTCAACCAGTCAATGAGATTGGTCATTGCCATAAATTCAATATCACATGGACCAAATCATTGAGGTGATCCATCTACTAGAAGTCCATCATTAGGTCTACCAGAGTTAACAATGCATTTGGGGTAACTGTGCAACCTAGTACCTTCAGGCCTCTGAGGTGAAAGAATAGAAAGCGTGAGTGTCCTAATAGAGATGCATATGTTGTGGTCTACCAGTTAGAGGTTGGTAATTTGCATAAATGCAATACCACTTGGCCAAAATCATTGAGGTGATTCATCTAGAAGTCCATCATTACGTCCACCAGAGTCAACAATGCATTTGGGGTAACTGTGCAACCTAGTACCTTCAGGCCTCTGGGGTGGAAGAATTGAAGGCTTGAGTGTTTCAATATAGATGCTTAGGTCGTGGTCTACCAGTCATAAAGATTTGTCATTTCCATAAATTCATACCACATGAACCAAATCATTGAGGTGATCCATCTACTAGAACTCCATCATTAGGTCCACCAGAGTCAACAATGCATTTGGGGTAACTGTGCAACCTAGTACCTTCAGGCCTCTAAGGTGGAAGAATTGAAGGCTTTAGTGTCCCAATTAGAGATGCTTAGGTCGTGGTCAACCAGTCAATGAGATTGGTCATTGCCATAAATTCAATATCACATGGACCAAATCATTGAGGTGATCCATCTACTAGAACTCCATCATTAGGTCCACCAGAGTCAACAATACATTTGGGGTAACTGTGCAACCTAGTACCTTCAGGACTCTGAGATGAAAGAATAGAAAGTTTGAGTGTCCTAATAGAGATGCAAATGTCATGGTCTACCAGTCAGAGGTTGGTCATTTCCATAAATTCAATACCACTTGTCCCAAATCTTTGAGGTGATCTATCTACTAGAATTCCATCAGTAAGTCCACTAGAGTCAACAATGCATTTTTGGCAACTGTGCAACCTAATACCTTCAGGCCTCTGAGGTGAAAGAATTGAAGGCATGAGTGTCCTAATAGAGATGCTTAGGTTGTGGTCTTCCAGTCATAAAAATTGGTCATTTCCATAAATACAATACCACATGGACCAAATCATTGAGATGATCCATCCACTAGAAGTCCATCATTAGGTCCACCAGAGTCAACAACTAATATTGTGCAGCAGTACCTTCAGGCCTCTAAGCTGAAAAAATTGAAGGCTCAAGTGTGAGACTCAAGCACTGGTCAACTAGTCATAACAGTGAACCATAACATTTTTTTAGAGGCATGGAAACTACAAGACCCCAACATCAAAACTTACTGTGTCCAAGACGCAGATTCCTACGTTTGCTTAAAACACCTTGGTGGTGGGGTTTTCTAATCTCCATGCGAAGATCTTGGAATTTCGCGTATGGCAGATACTGGGTTTGTTTTGACCATTGGAGACTCCAATGACTGTTATGGTTTGTTTGGCTCCATGTCGATCCAATTTTTCTTAAAATCTATTTGATCAATTTCTGGACTTTTCTGAAATTACGTCATTAAGGAGTTTTACGGTGAGTGGTAAAACTCATAGAAGAACGTAGCCTGACAATGATTAGCATTGACCACCTGAAGAGATAGGGGGATGTATTGGACAAGTGACCATATGTTCGAGTGCTATCTAGATCTACGTTGTTTACCAACCATTTTAAACTTTCCACCAACTTTGATCAAAGCTCTATAGAAGTCTTCAACCCATTAGATGAGAACAAGTATCCATGGGTCTACAGCGATCTCTTTTGGAGATGTTGGATGGACAATCTCCAAACAAATCCCTTTACCCTTTAGTTTGGTTTCTTATTCCCGCGACCCCTTATTCTGCCCTTGATGACCATGATGACCACTTTCCATTCCCTAGTTCCATGGACAAGTGAAAATCGAAAAAGAAAAAGCCTCAAAAATTACATGGACTCTACTATTGTGGACCTCAATGCCAGCAGAACTATTTATACTAGATGGTTAATCCTCGCTTGAAGCAGCCATTATTAGCTTCATATCTTCTCATACTCTCCACCCTCATAAAGTTGTTTACAACATATTCGATTGCCAGAGTTCTTCTGAAGTGCTTGGGTTGATGTTCTCATAGTACGCCAGACCTCGGAGCACATCCTCACCACTGTAATGAATCGAAGCCGTCAAGACTTTTGATGTAGCTTCTCAGCTGGTGATTATCTACAGCTTGTTAATACTCTTCCACCTTGTTATGTTAAGACTTGTCATGGTTACATTGGACACCAGCCACTGACCAACACAACATAAACAGTTCCCTAAACGTATAAACTCCCTACGGCATCTGCTTTTCATCAACTGGAAGAAGATGTTTATAAAACCCAATGTCATCTATAATACAATCCAATGAGGGAGAAACAGAATTGGGGATCACTGGGCATTGAAAGGAGTGGTTGCTATGTGGGAAAAAAGGCCATGGGGTAAGTTTGGATGGAGGTAGAGTAGAGGTCACTCAGGTTGACCCACAGAGACTACGTGGTGGTCTTCAAGGGTTTCCACTGATAAAAAGAAGATGGTCCATAGGGAGAATGGGTGTCCATAGCATGGAAGAGTCAGTCAACAGTGGACTAGAGTCAGTCTATAGTGAGTAGTCGTGGATCCATGGAGAGTAAGAATGTCCATAGAGGGGCAGAGTTGGTCAACAAAGTGCTGACATTGGTCTATAGAGAGAAGGGGTACCCATAACGTGAAAGAGTCAGGCAATAGTAGGCTAGAGTCGGTCTATAGTGAGTAGTCGGGGATCCATGGAGCATAAGAATGTACATTAAGTGCCAGAGTTGGTCATCAGAGTGATGACGTTGGTCCATAGGGAGAAGGGTTTCCCAATGCATGGAAGAGTCAATCAATAGTGTGCTAGAGTTGGATTATTAAGAGTAGGAGTGATTCATGGAGAGTAAGAATGTCCATAGAATGACAGGGTTGGTCAACAGAGTGGTGACATTGGTCCATACGGAGAAGAGTTTTCCCATAGCATGGAAGAGTCAGTCAATAGTGTGCTAGAGTCCATCAATAGTGAGAAGGAGTGGATTCATGGAGAGTTAGGTGGGCTTTGCACGTTGCGATATCGCAAGCTGATGCTGCGATGTCGCACGCGATAGTCCCCGCCCCGTTGCAGGTACGATATCTTGTGATAGCTGGCGTAGCGAAAATTATCACTACGCCAGCTTCACATGCACTCACCTGCCCTGCGACCGTCGCTCTGGCCCGCGACCCGCCTCCTTCCTAAGGGGGCGGGTCGTGCGGCGTCATAGCGATGTCACACGGCAGGCGGCCAATAGCGGCGGAGGGGCGGAGATGAGCAGGATGTAAACATCCTGCCCACCTCCTTCCTTCCGTAGCCGCCGGCGGCAGGTAAAGTGAAGTTCCTCGCTCCTGCGGCGTAACACACAGCGATGTGTGCTGCCGCAGGAACGAGGAACTGCATCGTACCTGTCGCGGCAGCTTAATTATGGAAAAGTCGGAGCCTGCACCGATGATACGATAACGACGCTTTTGCGCTCGTTAATCGTATCATCTAGAATTTACACACAACGATGTCGAAAGTGACGCCAGATGTGCGTCACTTTCGATTTGACCCCACCGACATCGCACGTGCGATGTTGCAACGTGCAAAGCCGCCCTAAGAATGTCCATAGAATGACAAGGTTGGTCAGTAGAGTGCTGGAGTTTGTTCATGGAGAGTAAGAGTGGATCCATGGAGAGTAGAAGTGTCCATAGACAGCAAGATTCAGACAATAGAGTGCTGGACTTGGTCTGTAGTGGGTAGAAATGGATGCAGAGAGAGATGTCCATAGCATGGTAGAGTCAGTCAATAGCGTCTTAGAGTCAGTCTATAGTGAATATTAGTGGATCCACAGAGAGTAAGAATGTCCATAGAGTGGCACAGTTGGTCAACAGAGTGCTGAAGTTGGTCCATATGGAGAAGTGGTGCCCATAGCATGCTACAGTCAGTCCACAGTGTGCTAGAGTCGGTCTATAGAGAGTAGTACTGGGTCCATGGAGAGTAAGAATGTCCAGAGATGCTGCAGCCACAGGAGACAAGCTCAGAGGGAAATACCAAGGCCAGGTATCCATTCACAGACGGCTGTTTCAGGGTATTGCCCCTCATCAGTGTGGAATAGGATTCTGGATAGGTGAGAGCAATGCCTAGTAGACCAACAAGACGAAACAATCACTGATCTCGGGGAGACCAGCCAGAGAAAACACTGCCGGCAGCCAAGAAAGGCGCTCAACACAGTGAAATCCTAAATGCATTGCCCCCTGGGAAGGATGCAAATGAAAAAAGGTTTGTTAGGAGTCTCGACACAGAACTAGCCAGATATCCCTCCGGGAAGGACCTGGCCTGGACGAGTTTAAAGATACGACAAGGGAAATACCAAGGCCAGGTATCCATCCACAGACCGCTGTTTCGGGGTGTTGCCCCTCATCAGTGTGGAGCAGGATTCTGGCCATGTGGGAGCAATGCCTAGTAGACCAACAAGACAAAACAATCACTGATCTCGGGGAGACCAGCCAGAGAAAACACTGCCGGCAGCAAGCTAGGTCCTTCCCGGAGGGATATCAGGCAAGTTCTGTGTCGAGACTCCTAACAGAGGCTCCACTGACCTTTTTTGATTTGCATACCTCCCAGGGGACAATGCACCTAGGATTTCACTGTTTGAGCGCCTTTGCTGGCTGCCGGCAGTGTTTTCTCTGTCTGGTCTCCCCGAGATCAGTGATTGTTTTGTTTTGAAGGAAGAGAAGACAAGTAGGGAGATGCTGCAGCTACAGAAGACAAGTGCAGAGATGCTGCAGTCATGGGAGACAAGTCCAGAGACACTGTACCAAGGGAAGAAAAGTAGGGAGACACTGCAGCTACAGAAGACAAGTCCGGAGATGCTGCAGCCAAGGGAGACAAGTCCAGAGATGGTGCAGTCATGTGAGACAAGTATGGAGACACTGCAGCCACGGAAGGCAAGTCTGAAGTTGGTGCAGCCATTGGGGAGACAAGTCCAGAGACACTTATGCCATTGAGATAAGTCCGGAGATGCTGCAGCCACAGGAGACAAGTCCAGAAACGCTGTAATCAGGGAAGACAAGTACAGAGACGCTGCATCCACGGAACAAGTCCGGAGATGCTGCACTCATGTGAGACAAGGACGGAGATGCTGTAGCCAGGGAAGACAAGTCTGAAGTTGCTGCAGTCATGGGAGACAAGTCTTGATATGCTGCAGCCAAAGGAGACAAGACCGGAGACACTGCAGCCACAGGAGACAAGTCCAAAGATGCTGTAGCGAAGAAAGGCAAGTAGGGAGATGCTGCAGCCATGGGAGACCAGTACGGAGACACTGCAATCACGTGAGACAAGTACAGAGATGCTGCAGCAAGGGAAGACAAGTCTGAAGTTGCTGCAGCCATGGGAGACAAATCTTGAGATGCTGCAGCCAGGGGAGACAAGTTTGAACATGCTGCAGCCATAGGAGACAAGTATGGAGATGCTGCAGCCTTGGAAGATAAGTAGGGAGATGCTGAAGCAATTGGAGACAAGTCCGGAGATGCTGCAGCCAGGAGAGACAAGTACAGAGACACTGCAGCCACTTGAGCCAAGTCCAGATATGCTGCAGCCACAGGAGACAAGCCCAGAGACACTGTACCAAGGGAAGTCAAGTAGGGAGATGCTGCAGCTACAGAAGACAAGTGCAGAGATGCTGCAGCCATGGGAGACAAGTCTGGAGATGCTGCAGCTATGAGAGACAAGTCCAGAGATGTTGCAGCCATAGGAGACAAGTATGGAGATGTTGCAGCCATAGGAGACAAGTATGGAGATGTTGCAGCCATGGGAGACAAGTCCAGAGATGCTGCAGCCATAGGAGACAAGTATGGAGATGTTGCAGCCTTGGAAGATAAGTAGGGAGATGCTAAAGACATCGGAGACACGTCCGGAGATGCTGCAGCCAGGAGAGACAAGTCCAGAGATGCTGCAGCCACTTGAGCCAAGTCCAGAGATGCTGCAGCCACAGGAGACAAGCCCAGAGACACTGTACCAAGGAAAGACAAGTAGGGAGATGCTACAGAAGACAAGTGTAGAGATGCTGCAGCCATGGTAGAGAAGTCCGGAGATGCTGCAGCCCCAGGAGACAAGTCCAGAGACACTGTACAAGGGAAGACAAGTAGGGAGACACTGAAGCTACAGAAGACAAGTCCGGAGATGCTGCAGCCAAGGGAGACAAGTCCAGAGATGGTGCAGTCAAGTGAGACAAGTATGGAGACACTGCAGCCACGGAAGGCAAGTCTGAAGTTGGTGCAGCCATTGGGGATAAGTATTGATATGCTGCAGCCAGGGGAGACAAGTCCAGAGACACTTATACCATTGAGATAAGTCCGTAGATGCTGCAGCCACAGGAGACAAGTCCAGAGACGCTGTAATCAGGGAAGACAAGTACGGAGACGCTGCATCCACGGAACAAGTCCGGAGATACTGCACTCATGTGAGACAAGTACGGAGATTCTGTAGCCAGGGAAGACAAGCCTGAAGTTGCTGCAGTCATGGGAGACAAGTCTTGATATGCTGCAGCCAAAGGAGACAAGACCGGAGACACTGCAGCCACAGGAGATAAGTCCGGAGATGCTGTAGCCAAGAAAGACAAGTAGGGAGATGCTGCAGCCATGGAAGAAAAGTCCGAAGACGCTGCAGCCATGGGAGACCAGTACGGAGACACTGCAGCCATGAGAGACAAGTCCAGAGATGCTGTAGCAAGGGAAGACAAGTCTGAAGTTGCTGCAGCTATGGGAGACAAATCTTGAGATGCTGCAGCCAGGGGAGACAAGTTTGAACATGCTGCAGCCACAGGAGACAAGTCCGGAGACTCTGCAGCCATGGAGACAAGATTATAGACACTGCAGCAATGGCAGACAAATGGGTTTGTATGTTCTCCCCTAATGTGACACTGCCCCTGGAGGTAGGAGCGGTACCTGCAGGATGGACCCCTTCTTACTCTACATATGCCTCCGGTAGCCGTGCTCCATCACACGCAGCAGATCTCGGGGGGCGTCTTCATTCCTAAATATTTACACAGTGCGACCCAAGTGTTTATACAGAAAGAGAGAAAATGTCCTCGCTTTATCTGCATTTTCCAGCAGATCCTCTGCGCTGCTGTGAGATAAATGAGGCTGAGTTTACAAAACCCGGGGCGAGGAGCTGCTCCCGAATGTTGAGCAGTCACCTCCCATGGGGCTCGTCTGGAAATATGAAGGGGCCCTTTAAATGAAGAGGATTTAATGGGGCATACACTGTCTGCACGGGTGACTCGTGTGGGGGAGGGGAAGTGACAACTTTCCTGGTACCATCAGACTGTCATCACAGCAGTTGTCAGCAATTCAGCCCAGACTTACCATTGGGTCAGGACTTTCTGAAGACAATGATCCAGGTGTAGAAGAACACGAGTAAAGAGCAGTGATGTCACCTCACCGGAGTGTGATGTCATCAAATCCAGAAATGTCTGTCCTCACCACCCCCCGATCTCATCCGCCCCCCCCCCCCGATCTCATCCCCTCCACCCCCCCGATCTCATCCCCTCCACCCCCCTCCGATCTCATCCCCTCCACCCCCCCCCCGATCTCATCCCCTCCACCCCCCCCCCCCCGATATCATCCTACATACTGTACATACCAGACATCGTGCTCAACAGAGGAAGCGCCAACATGAATCACCGCAGATGTCATCACCACCGATATTAGCAACTCTACCGCTGCCTGACACCACCGAGCCAAACCACACCCCCGAAATCAAGAAACATGGGGGATCACAAACCCAGGTTATACCAACTGTACATATATAATTATATACAGGAGATGCCCAGGTTATACCGGCTGTACATATATAATTATATACAGGAGATGCCCAGGTTATACCGGCTGTACATATATAATTATATACAGGAGATGTCCAGGTTATACCGGCTGTACATATATAATTATATACAGGAGATGCCCGGGTTATACCGGCTGTACATATATAATTATATACAGGAGATGCCCAGGTTATACCGGCTGTACATATATAATTATATACAGGAGATGCTCAGGTTATACCAGCTGTACATATATAATTATATACAGGAGATGCCCAGGTTATACCAGCTGTACATATATAATTATATACAGGAGATGCCCAGGTTATACCAGCTGTACATATATAATTATATACAGGAGATGCCCAGGTTATACCGGCTGTACATATATAATTATATACAGGAGATGCCCAGGTTATACCGGCTGTACATATATAATTATATACAGGAGATGTCCAGGTTATACCGGCTGTACATATATAATTATATACAGGAGATGCCCGGGTTATACCGGCTGTACATATATAATTATATACAGGAGATGCCCAGGTTATACCGGCTGTACATGTATAATTATATACAGGAGATGCCCAGGTTATACCAGCTGTACATATATAATTATATACAGGAGATGCCCAGGTTATACCGGCTGTACATATATAATTATATACAGGAGATGCCGAGGTTATACCGGCTGTACATATATAATTATATACAGGAGATGCCCAGGTTATACCGGCTGTACATATATAATTATATACAGGAGATGTCCAGGTTATACCGGCTGTACATATATAATTATATACAGGAGATGCCCAGGTTATACCGGCTGTACATATATAATTATATACAGGAGATGCTCAGGTTATACCGGCTGTACATATATAATTATATACAGGAGATGCCCAGGTTATACCGGCTGTACATGTATAATTATATACAGGAGATGCCCAGGTTATACCAGCTGTACATATATAATTATATACAGGAGATGCCCAGGTTATACCGGCTGTACATATATAATTATATACAGGAGATGTCCAGGTTATACCGGCTGTACATATATAATTATATACAGGAGATGTCCGGGTTATACCGGCTGTACATATATAATTATATACAGGAGATGTCCAGGTTATACCGGTTGTACATATATAATTATATACAGGAGATGTCCAGGTTATACCGGCTGTACATATATAATTATATACAGGAGATGCCCAGGTTATACCGGCTGCACATATAATTATATACAGGAGATGCCCAGGTTATACCGGCTGTACATATATAATTATATACAGGAGATGCCCAGGTTATACCGGCTGTACATATATAATTATATACAGGAGATGCCCAGGTTATACCAGCTGTACATATATAATTATATACAGGAGATGCCCAGGTTATACCGGCTGTACATATATAATTATATACAGGAGATGCCCAGGTTATACCGGCTGTACATATATAATTATATACAGGAGATGTCCAGGTTATACCAGCTGTACATATATAATTATATACAGGAGATGCCCAGGTTATACCGGCTGTACATATATAATTATATACAGGAGATGCCCAGGTTATACCGGCTGTACATATATAATTATATACAAGAGATGCCCAGGTTATACCGGCTGTACATATAGAATTATATACAGGAGATGCCCGGGTTATACCGGCTGTACATATATAATTATATACAGGAGATGCCCTGGTTATACCAGCTGTACATATATAATTATATACAGGAGATGCCCAGGTTATACCAGCTGTACATATATAATTATATACAGGGGATGCCCAGGTTATACCAGCTGTACATATATAATTATATACAGGAGATGCCCGGGTTATACCGGCTGTACATATATAATTATATACAGGAGATGCCCTGGTTATACCAGCTGTACATATATAATTATATACAGGGGATGCCCAGGTTATACCAGCTGTACATATATAATTATATACAGGAGATGTCCAGGTTATACCGGCTGTACATATATAATTATATACAGGAGATGCCCAGGTTATACCGGCTGTACATATATAATTATATACAGGAGATGCCCAGGTTATACCGGCTGTACATATATAATTATATACAGGAGATGCCCAGGTTATACCGGCTGTACATATATAATTATATACAGGAGATGTCCAGGTTATACCAACTGTACATACATAATTATATACAGGAGATGTCCAGGTTATACCAACTGTACATATATAATTATATACAGGAGATGCCCAGGTTATACCGGCTGTACATATATAATTATATACAGGAGATGTCCAGGTTATACCGGCTGTACATATATAATTATATACAGGAGATGCCCAGGTTATACCGGCTGTACATATATAATTATATACAGGAGATGCCCAGGTTATACCAGCTGTACATATATAATTATATACAGGAGATGTCCAGGTTATACCGGCTGTACATATATAATTATATACAGGAGATGCCCAGGTTATACCGGCTGTACATATATAATTATATACAGGAGATGCCCAGGTTATACCGGCTGTACATATATAATTATATACAGGAGATGCCCAGGTTATACCAGCTGTACATATATAATTATATACAGGAGATGTCCAGGTTACACCGGCTGTACATATATAATTATATACAGGAGATGCCCAGGTTATACCGGCTGTACATATATAATTATATACAGGAGATGTCCAGGTTATACCGGCTGTACATATATAATTATATACAGGAGATGTCCAGGTTATACCGGCTGTACATATATAATTATATACAGGAGATGTCCAGGTTATACCGGCTGTACATATATAATTATATACAGGAGATGTCCAGGTTATACCGGCTGTACATATATAATTATATACAGGAGATGCCCAGGTTATACCGGCTGTACATATATAATTATATACAGGAGATGTCCAGGTTATACCGGCTGTACATATATAATTATATACAGGAGATGCCCAGGTTATACCGGCTGTACATATATAATTATATACAGGAGATGTCCAGGTTATACCGGCTGTACATATATAATTATATACAGGAGATGCCCAGGTTATACCGGCTGTACATATATAATTATATACAGGAGATGTCCAGGTTATACCGGCTGTACATATATAATTATATACAGGAGATGCCCAGGTTATACCGGCTGTACAAATATAATTATATACAGGAGATGTCCAGGTTATACCAGCTGTACATATATAATTATATACAGGAGATGTCCAGGTTATACCGGCTCTACATATATAATACTATACAGGAGATGTCCAGGTTATACCGGCTGTACATATATAATTATATACAGGAGATGCCCAGGTTATACCAGCTGTACATATATAATTATATACAGGAGATGCCCAGGTTATACCGGCTGTACATATATAATTATATACAGGAGATGCCCAGGTTATACCAGCTGTACATATATAATTATATACAGGAGATGTCCAGGTTATACCGGCTGTACATATATAATTATATACAGGAGATGCCCAGGTTATACCAGCTGTACATATATAATTATATACAGGAGATGTCCAGGTTATACCGGCTGTACATATATAATTATATACAGGAGATGCCCAGGTTATACCGGCTGTACATATATAATTATATACAGGAGATGTCCAGGTTATACCGGCTGTACATATATAATTATATACAGGAGATGCCCAGGTTATACCGGCTGTACATATATAATTATATACAGGAGATGTCCAGGTTATACCGGCTGTACATATATAATTATATACAGGAGATGCCCAGGTTATACCGGCTGTACATATATAATTATATACAGGAGATGCCCAGGTTATACCGGCTGTACATATATAATTATATACAGGAGATGCCCAGGTTATACCGGCTGTACATATATAATTATATACAGGAGATGTCCAGGTTATACCGGCTGTACATATATAATTATATACAGGAGATGCCCAGGTTATACCGGCTGTACATATATAATTATATACAGGAGATGCCCAGGTTATACCGGCTGCACATATATAATTATATACAGGAGATGTCCAGGTTATACCAGCTGTACATATATAATTATATACAGGAGATGTCCAGGTTATACCGGCTGTACATATATAATTATATACAGGAGATGCCCAGGTTATACTGGCTGTACATATATAATTATATACAGGAGATGCCCAGGTTATACCGGCTGTACATATATAATTATATACAGGAGATGCCCAGGTTATACCAGCTGTACATATATAATTATATACAGGAGATGTCCAGGTTATACCGGCTGTACATATATAATTATATACAGGAGATGCCCAGGTTATACCAGCTGTACATATATAATTATATACAGGAGATGTCCAGGTTATACCGGCTGTACATATATAATTATATACAGGAGATGCCCAGGTTATACCGGCTGTACATATATAATTATATACAGGAGATGTCCAGGTTATACCGGCTGTACATATATAATTATATACAGGAGATGCCCAGGTTATACCGGCTGTACATATATAATTATATACAGGAGATGCCCAGGTTATACCGGCTTTACATATATAATTATATACAGGAGATGTCCAGGTTATACCGGCTGTACATATATAATTATATACAGGAGATGCCCAGGTTATACCGGCTGTACATATATAATTATATACAGGAGATGCCCAGGTTATACCGGCTGTACATATATAATTATATACAGGAGATGCCCAGGTTATACCGGCTGTACATATATAATTATATACAGGAGATGCCCAGGTTATACCGGCTGTACATATATAATTATATACAGGAGATGCCCAGGTTATACCGGCTGTACATATATAATTATATACAGGAGATGCCCAGGTTATACCGGCTTTACATATATAATTATATACAGGAGATGCCCAGGTTATACCAGCTGTACATATATAATTATATACAGGAGATACCCAGGTTATACCAGCTGTACATATATAATTATATACAGGAGATGCCCGGGTTATACCAGCTGTACATATATAATTATATACAGGAGATACCCAGGTTATACCAGCTGTACATATATAATTATATACAGGAGATACCAGGTTATACCGGCTGTACATATATAATTATATACAGGAGATGCCCAGGTTATACCAGCTGTACATATATAATTATATACAGGAGATACCCAGGTTATACCAGCTGTACATATATAATTATATACAGGAGATGCCCGGGTTATACCAGCTGTACATATATAATTATATACAGGAGATACCCAGGTTATACCAGCTGTACATATATAATTATATACAGGAGATACCAGGTTATACCGGCTGTACATATATAATTATATACAGGAGATGCCCAGGTTATACCAGCTGTACATATATAATTATATACAGGAGATGCCCAGGTTATACCAGCTGTACATATATAATTATATACAGGAGATACCCAGGTTATACCAGCTGTACATATATAATTATATACAGGAGATGCCCGGGTTATACCAGCTGTACATATATAATTATATACAGGAGATACCCAGGTTATACCAGCTGTACATATATAATTATATACAGGAGATGCCCGGGTTATACCGGCTGTACATATATAATTATATACAGGAGATGCCCAGGTTATACCGGCTGTACATATATAATTATATACAGGAGATGCCTGGGTTATACCGGCTGTACATATATAATTATATACAGGAGATGCCCGGGTTATACCGGCTGTACATATATAATTATATACAGGAGATGCCCGGGTTATACCGGCTGTACATATATAATTATATACAGGAGATGTCCAGGTTATACCGGCTGTACATATATAATTATATACAGGAGATGCCCAGGTTATACCGGCTGTACATATATAATTATATACAGGAGATGCCCAGGTTATACCGGCTGTACATATATAATTATATACAGGAGATGCCCAGGTTATACCGGCTGTACATATATAATTATATACAGGAGATGTCCAGGTTATACCGGCTGTACATATATAATTATATACAGGAGATGCCCAGGTTATACCGGCTGTACATATATAATTATATACAGGAGATGCCCAGGTTATACCGGCTGCACATATATAATTATATACAGGAGATGTCCAGGTTATACCAGCTGTACATATATAATTATATACAGGAGATGTCCAGGTTATACCGGCTGTACATATATAATTATATACAGGAGATGCCCAGGTTATACTGGCTGTACATATATAATTATATACAGGAGATGCCCAGGTTATACCGGCTGTACATATATAATTATATACAGGAGATGCCCAGGTTATACCAGCTGTACATATATAATTATATACAGGAGATGTCCAGGTTATACCGGCTGTACATATATAATTATATACAGGAGATGCCCAGGTTATACCAGCTGTACATATATAATTATATACAGGAGATGTCCAGGTTATACCGGCTGTACATATATAATTATATACAGGAGATGCCCAGGTTATACCGGCTGTACATATATAATTATATACAGGAGATGTCCAGGTTATACCGGCTGTACATATATAATTATATACAGGAGATGCCCAGGTTATACCGGCTGTACATATATAATTATATACAGGAGATGCCCAGGTTATACCGGCTGTACATATATAATTATATACAGGAGATGTCCAGGTTATACCGGCTGTACATATATAATTATATACAGGAGATGCCCAGGTTATACCGGCTGTACATATATAATTATATACAGGAGATGCCCAGGTTATACCGGCTGTACATATATAATTATATACAGGAGATGCCCAGGTTATACCGGCTGTACATATATAATTATATACAGGAGATGCCCAGGTTATACCGGCTGTACATATATAATTATATTCAGGAGATGCCCAGGTTATACCGGCTGTACATATATAATTATATACAGGAGATGCCCAGGTTATACCGGCTTTACATATATAATTATATACAGGAGATGCCCAGGTTATACCAGCTGTACATATATAATTATATACAGGAGATACCCAGGTTATACCAGCTGTACATATATAATTATATACAGGAGATGCCCGGGTTATACCAGCTGTACATATATAATTATATACAGGAGATACCCAGGTTATACCAGCTGTACATATATAATTATATACAGGAGATACCAGGTTATACCGGCTGTACATATATAATTATATACAGGAGATGCCCAGGTTATACCAGCTGTACATATATAATTATATACAGGAGATACCCAGGTTATACCAGCTGTACATATATAATTATATACAGGAGATGCCCGGGTTATACCAGCTGTACATATATAATTATATACAGGAGATACCCAGGTTATACCAGCTGTACATATATAATTATATACAGGAGATACCAGGTTATACCGGCTGTACATATATAATTATATACAGGAGATGCCCAGGTTATACCAGCTGTACATATATAATTATATACAGGAGATGCCCAGGTTATACCAGCTGTACATATATAATTATATACAGGAGATACCCAGGTTATACCAGCTGTACATATATAATTATATACAGGAGATGCCCGGGTTATACCAGCTGTACATATATAATTATATACAGGAGATACCCAGGTTATACCAGCTGTACATATATAATTATATACAGGAGATGCCCGGGTTATACCGGCTGTACATATATAATTATATACAGGAGATGCCCAGGTTATACCGGCTGTACATATATAATTATATACAGGAGATGCCCGGGTTATACCGGCTGTACATATATAATTATATACAGGAGATGCCCGGGTTATACCGGCTGTACATATATAATTATATACAGGAGATACCCAGGTTATACCGGCTGTACATATATAATTATATACAGGAGATGCCCAGGTTATACCAGCTGTACATATATAATTATATACAGGAGATGCCTGGGTTACACCGGCTGTACATATATAATTATATACAGGATATGCCCAGGTTATACCGGCTGTACATATATAATTATATACAGGAGATGCCCAGGTTATACCAGCTGTACATATATAATTATATACAGGAGATGTCCAGGTTATACCGGCTGTACATATATAATTATATACAGGAGATGCCCAGGTTATACCGGCTGTACATATATAATTATATACAGGAGATGCCCAGGTTATACCGGCTGTACATATGTAATTATATACAGGAGATGCACAGGTTATACCGGCTGTACATATATAATTATATACAGGAGATGCCCAGGTTATACCGGCTGTACATATATAATTATATACAGGAGATGTCCAGGTTATAGCGGCTGTACATATATAATTATATACAGGAGATGCCCAGGTTATACCCGCTGTACATATATAATTATATACAGGAGATGCCCAGGTTATACCGGCTGTACATATATAATTATATACAGGAGATGCCCAGGTTATACCGGCTGTACATATATAATTATATACAGGAGATGCCCAGGTTATACCAGCTGTACATATATAATTATATACAGGAGATGTCCAGGTTATACCGGCTGTACATATATAATTATATACAGGAAATGCCCAGGTTATACCGGCTGTACATATATAATTATATACAGGAGATGCCCAGGTTATACCGGCTGTACATATATAATTATATACAGGAGATGTCCAGGTTATAGCGGCTGTACATATATAATTATATACAGGAGATGCCCAGGTTATACCCGCTGTACATATATAATTATGTACAGGAGATGCCCAGGTTATACCGGCTGTACATATATAATTATATACAGGAGATGCCAGGTTATACCAGCTGTACATATATAATTATATACAGGAGATGCCCAGGTTATACCGGCTGTACATATATAATTATATACAGGAGATGCCCAGGTTATACCGGCTGTACATATATAATTATATACAGGGGATGCCCAGGTTATACCGGCTGTACATATATAATTATATACAGGGGATGCCCAGGTTATACCGGCTGTACATATATAATTATATACAGGAGATGCCCAGGTTATACCAGCTGTACATATATAATTATATACAGGAGATTCCCAGGTTATACCAGCTGTACATATATAATTATATACAGGAGATGCCCAGGTTATACCAGCTGTACATATATAATTATATACAGGAGATGCCCGGGTTATACCAGCTGTACATATATAATTATATACAGGAGATGCCCAGGTTATACCGGCTGTACATATATAATTATATACAGGAGATGCCCAGGTTATACCAGCTGTACATATATAATTATATACAGGAGATGCCCAGGTTATACCGGCTGTACATATATAATTATATACAGATTATACCTAGGTTATACCAGCTAAAATACATATATAATTATATACAGGAGATGCCCAGGTTATACCGGCTGTACATATATAATTATATACAGGAGATGCCCAGGTTATACCGGCTGTACATATATAATTATATACAGGAGATGCCCAGGTTATACCAGCTGTACATATATAATTATATACAGGAGATGCCCAGGTTATACCGGCTGTACATATATAATTATATACAGATTATACCTAGGTTATACCAGCTAAAATACATATATAATTATATACAGGAGATGCCCAGGTTTTACCGGCTGTACATATATAATTATATACAGGAGATGTCCAGGTTATACCAGCTGTACATATATAATTATATACAGGAGATGTCCAGGTTATACCAGCTGTACATATATAATTATATACAGATTATACCTAGGTTATACCAGCTGTACATATATAATTATATACAGGAGATGTCCAGGTTATACCAGCTGTACATATATAATTATATACAGGAGATGCCCAGGTTATACCGGCTGTACATATATAATTATATACAGGAGATGTCCAGGTTATACCAGCTGTACATATATAATTATATCCAGGAGATGCCCAGGTTATACCGGCTGTACATATATAATTATATACAGGAGATGTCCAGGTTATACCAGCTGTACATATATAATTAT
This sequence comes from Anomaloglossus baeobatrachus, assembly GCF_048569485.1. Lineage (NCBI taxonomy): Eukaryota > Metazoa > Chordata > Amphibia > Anura > Aromobatidae > Anomaloglossus > Anomaloglossus baeobatrachus. The sequence continues at coordinate 592,876,483 of NC_134357.1, read as the reverse complement.
ATATAGGAGATGCCCAGGTTATACCAGCTGTACATATATAATTATATACAGGAGATGCCCAGGTTATACCAGCTGTACATATATAATTATATACAGGAGATGCCCAGGTTATACCGGCTGTACATATATAATTATATACAGGAGATGCCCAGGTTATACCAGCTGTACATATATAATTATATATAGGAGATGCCCAGGTTATACCAGCTGTACATATATAATTATATATAGGAGATGCCCAGGTTATACCAGCTGTACATATATAATTATATACAGGAGATGCCCAGGTTATACCGGCTGTACATATATAATTATATACAGATTATACCCAGGTTATACCAGCTGTACATATATAATTATATACAGGGGATGCCCAGGTTATACCGGCTGTACATATATAATTATATACAGGAGATGCCAGGTTATACCAGCTGTACATATATAATTATATACAGGAGATGCCCAGGTTATACCAGCTGTACATATATAATTATATACAGGAGATGCCCAGGTTATACCGGCTGTACATATATAATTATATACAGATTATACCCAGGTTATACCAGCTGTACATATATAATTATATACAGGAGATGTCCAGGTTATACCAGCTGTACATATATAATTATATACAGGAGATGCCAGGTTATACCAGCTGTACATATATAATTATATACAGGAGATGCCCAGGTTATACCAGCTGTACATATATAATTATATACAGGAGATGTCCAGGTTATACCGGCTGTACATATATAATTATATACAGGAGATGCCCAGGTTATACCGGCTGTACATATATAATTATATACAGGATATGCCCAGGTTATACCGGCTGTACATATATAATTATATACAGGAGATGTCCAGGTTATACCGGCTGTACATATATAATTATATACAGATTATACCTAGGTTATACCAGCTGTACATATATAATTATATACAGGTGATGCCCAGGTTATACCGGCTGTACATATATAATTATATACAGGAGATGTCCAGGTTATACCGGCTGTACATATATAATTATATACAGGTTATACCTAGGTTATACCAGCGGTACATATATAATTATATACAGGTTATACCTAGGTTATACCAGCTGTACATATATAATTCTATACAGATTATACCTAGGTTATACCAGCTGTACATATATAATTATATACAGGTTATACCTAGGTTATACCAGTGGTATACTGTGGAGCAGTCAGCTCATGCAAATAGCTGGGAAAAGCTGGGAACATTATATCTGGCTCAGTAATAAGGTAGTCACTGAAGCCTGTTTATTTCGGTGTAATTTTGGGCCGGTTTTCCGGAGTAATCAGTAGGGATGGCGGCGGTGGGACTGGTCGCTCCCTTCTCCACATTCAATCCAGGTTTTGATTCCTCACTGGATCGGCTGAAATAATCAGGAGGCATTCAGTGCAAGGAGACTGCTGAGGAGAGCAGGACAGGCTCATGGCTGCTGGTGCTGAGACTCCATACCTCCTCTTGTGTGCCGCCCCCGTTCCAGCAGCCAACGCTGCTTGGATCCAGGCCTTCAGGGGTGGTGGCTCGAGGGTCTCCGTACCCGGGGGTCTCGCGGACACGCCGAATAAATGGGGGGACTAATACGTACGGGCTGGGCCGTATTAAGTTTGTGACGCCACCCACATTGTGTAGTGAGATAGGACACCACCGCTGCTGTTACGGGGCATCCGGGGGAGATGTTATGCAGCAAGTTGTTAACCCCTCCGTGGGCAGGGATGGTGGCCCCGGACCCGATGGCTCTGGTGCAGGGGGAATGACGACCGCAGAGGGTACTGGTGTACTCACTGTTAGGAAAACACACAAGTCTCTGGTAAACCAAGGTGGTGGTGGCCAGTGCCGCGGCCAGTTGCGTTCTGGATTCCCCACCCGGCTGGTGGTCTCTATCCTTTTCCTGCACCGTTTAAGTAGAAATGACTTCCCAGTTTGAAACGTAGGAGTCCGCTCCCGGCTGTGGCCTAATTAGCCGTGTCTGCAGACGCTGGCCCGTGGGATGTATTCCATCCGGTTTGCGTTTAGTTGGACCATCATTTATTTTTAAACAGGACAATGACCCCAAACACACCGCCAGGCTGTGTAAGGGCTATGTGACTAAGAAGGAGAGTTATGGGGTGCTACGCCAGATGACCTGGCCTCCACAGTCACCAGACCTGAACCCAATCGAGATGGTTTGGGGTGAGCTGGACCCAGAGTGAAGGCAAAAGGGCCAACAAGTGCTAAGCATCTCTGGGAACGCCTTCAAGACTGTTGGAAGACCATTTCCGGTGACTACCTCTTGAAGCTCATCAAGAGAATGCCAAGAGTGTGCAAAGCAGTAATCCAAAGCAAAAGGGGGCGACTGTGAAGAACCTAGAATATAAGACATATTTTCAGTTGTGTCACACTTTTTTGTTAAGTATTTCATTCCACATGTGATAATTCATAGTTTTGATGCCTTCAATGTGAATCTGCAAAATTTTCAGTCATGAAAATAAATAAAACTCTTTGAATGTGAAGGTGTGTCCAAACTTTTGGTCTGTACTGTATATATATATATGTGACGCCCTGGCCTATCAGGTCGTTGCAGGGTATTGTGCAATCTCCCCTTCTGCACAGTATCCACCCTCCTTGGTTTCGGATCCTGGTCCTTTGGGTGTTGCTAACAGCTTAGCCAGTCGAAACCCTAGAATCACTTTACACCGAACCCGCTAGACATACCATTGGGGGGCCTGAAGGGAATAGGGCTGCCCACTTAGGGGGTTAGTAGGGAAAGTGAGAAAGTGACAAAAAGTTAAACAGGAGTGAAAGGAGTAGGAGGTGGAAAGTGACTCTCTGGGAGGGAGAGGTCACCGGTCCGGAGCAGGGCTCCTGTAGTTACTAGGTGGCAGATGCTAGTCTGGGTCTGGTAGGAGCTGGAGGAGAGCAGCCGGTGACCTTGAGCCATCACTAGGCAGGGGCCATGGAACGACGGGGTACATGGACCCTAGGCCGGGATGTAGCTTCAACGCGTCCTGGTAATTTACCTGACGGGGGTGAAGACTTCAAGATTCATCCCCAACCCACTCCAAAATCTGGGTACTAGCGCACCGATGGGATAGGACGGTCCCAAAGAAAAATCCTACGCGTGAACCCTGAGAGCAAGCTCACTCCGTTAGCCATACAGGTGAGCAGGACCGAAAAGTTTCCAGCTTGAGGGTCCAACTAGTGAGAAGGTGCCACGGAAAAGGCCACAGGCTAACAGCAACACCAAGGGCACGGATCCCAGCGTGCTCCCTCTAGGCTGCAGCGGTGCCCAGAATTCTGGTTTACAAGCTGTCTGTGTTGTAATTCCTGGACTGAGTGAGTACACTGGAAACCCTTCTCCTACCCCCAACGGCACCCAAACACAACCATCCAACGGGCCCCAGGACACGAACCCCCTACCCCACGGAGGGGTTAAACATCCTGCTGCTACACCATCGCCACCGGGCTCCCCAACAGCAGCGGTGGTCTCCTACATTACCACACACCATGGGTGCGGTCACGAACTTCCTAATCCCCTGTACATATGTGATGCCCTGGACTAGCCAGGTAGTCACAGACATAACAACATACCACCCCCCCACCCTAGACAGTTACACCAGTCAGACAACAAACCCTTGTTGCCTCCCTCCAGGGTCTGATGTCCACACCAGGTGGGGCGGAGCCAGGCGGATGGCCCCACCCACCGAGGGAGTTCACAGGCCTGGAGGCGCGGAAAAGAGAGCAGATTAGTTTAGGAGGTGAAACGTGAGAGGAGTAAAACGTCTGCGTGTGCCTGGGTAGGAGCCCAGGCACTGACAGCAAGGTTGGCAGACGGTGGTGGCCGACTGCAGGAGTTAGTGAATCTCTGCAGAGCCGTAGGGACCGGGGTCGGGCGTTGGCCCGCCGGTACCGAACCGGGGGAGCGGAGTGAAGCTAAGCACACAGGCAGGGCCATCGGACCTCGACCAGGCTTGGAGCCGCCGACAATAGTCAAATCCGAGTGTGACAGGAACCCCAGGGGTTTCCCAACAACCAAGACCCGACAGAAGGCAACAGTCCACACCGAGAGGATATACAGCCACCGCCATAGGCTAGAGATCCAAGGGCCCAGCGCCTGCGGGCAAAACGGGCTCCTACGGCACCTATACGCCAGGGAGCGGACTACCAGTGGGCAACCACAGGAGTCAGAACATTCTAACAGGTGCAGGGAAAGACAGCCACCATCAGCCGTCCGGGGAGAGCACAACAACGCTGCAGCGGCTGCGGGACCCGTCCATCCAGCCGTTTGGTTTACCAGAGACTCTGTCATTGATTGTCTGAGTGAGTATGTCTCGGGCGGGGAAGGACGCCGCTGCGCCTCGCTAACGCTCGGGTCCGGCGCTGCTGCGACGGCTGCTCAGTGGCTCGAGCGGTGGGCCGGATCCAGGACTCGAGCGGCGCTCCTCGCCCGTGAGTGAAAGGGGGTTAGTTTGGTTTGGGGATTTGGTCTGTGACGCCACCCACGGGTTGTGGTGAGGTTGGGCACCACCGCTGCTGGTGACGGGGATCCCGGGAGCGATGGCAGGGAGCAGCTGGGATGTTGTTTTCCCCCCTCCATGGGTAGGGGTTGGTGGTCCCAGGGCCCGGTGAGGTGACGGGGAGGCAGGGTCGGGAAGGTGCAGGGTCGAGGGGACTGCGCAGCGCGGTGCCGGATGGCACGGTTGTACTCACTCAGCCACAAATGTACGCAAAGTCTCTGGTAAACCAAACGGCTGGATGGACGGGTCCCGCAGCCGGCTGCTGTGACTTCTCCCGGACGGTTGGTGGTGGCTGCCTTTCCTGCACCTTTGTGTATGTTCAGTCCCGGTGGATTCCCACCGGTAACCCGCTCCCCAGCCTGTATATGTGCCGGAGGAGCCCTTTTGCCACAGGCTCTGGCCCTTGGAACTCTAGCTGTGGCGGTAGCTGTATTTCCTTTTGCTGGTCGGACGGTTGCCTTCAATCGGGTCTTGGCTGTTAGGAAACCCCTGGGGTTCCGGTCACTGACGGATTTGACCTCTAATGGCGACTCCAAGCCTGGTCGGGTCCGCAGGCCCTGCCTGAGTGTGCTTCACTTTGCTCCCCGGTTCGGTTCCGCGTTGATTCGCCTCTCCTGCAGATGGCCACCACCGTCTGCCAACCTTGCTCTTGGTGCCCGGGCCACACACCCGGACACGGTCAGTTTGCTCCTCTACTACTCCACTCCTCACTCCTTCACTTTCCTAACTCAACTCTACACTGCACTGACTCCTTTCCCGCCTCCAGGACTGTGAACTCCTCGGCGGGTGGGGCCAACCGCCTGGCTCCACCCCACCTGGTGTGGACATCAGCTCCTGGAGGGAGGCAGCAAGGATTTTATGTCTGAGTGATATGCCTGTCTCAGGGTAGGGGTGTGTGTTGTAGTACCTGTGACAACCTGGCTAGTCCAGGGCGCCACAAGTACACCAGTGCCATACGGCACCCCGCGCCGCGCTGTCCCTCCAACCCTGCACCCCCAGCCATCCAGCCTCCCCCGTTACACCACCGGGCCCCCGGGATCACCAACCCCTACCCACGGAGGGGACAACATCCTAGCTGCTCCCTACCATCTCTCCCGGGATCCCCATCACCAGCAGCGGTGGTGCCATCATCACCACGTCCCGTGGGTGGCGTCACGAACTATTCCCCTAAACAAACTATCCTTTTCACTCACGGGTGAGGAGCGTTGCTCGAGTCCCCGGGTCCGGCCCACCGCTCGAGCCACCGAGCAGCCATCGCAGCAGCAGAAGCCCCGGACCCGAGCGTGGGCGAGCGCAGCGCCCTCCCCGCCCGCGACACATACTCCCCCTCTTTTAATTCGAGTGTCCGCGCGAACCCCCGGGTCCGGAGACCCCTCGAGTGGCTCGGCCGCTGACACGGGGGCAGTACATACATATATATATATTCGGTGTCTGGAGCCCTCGCCCTCTATTATAATGAGGGTTTGTGGAATGTAAATAATGGCGGTGATGAAAGGTCAGGAGTTTCTCGCTCTACGTTACATCCCTCTCTTCAGTGGATGCATTAATCTCTCACATTCTCAGCTTTTTTGTGTTTAGACTTGAACATTCACAAGTCAGGCGGTCTCCTCCAGCGTCCCGCTGACTCATGTACGGGGGATACAGCACCGCATGGGGTATATGGCGAGGGGAGAGCTGGAGACCACCTCTGGATCTGTAACCACTGAGGGACCCAACAGTGGAGCAAAGATTGTGGGCCCAAGGGTGCGAGCGGGCCGAAGGAGAAGGGGACACTGCTGGAAGAAGAGGGCACTGCTGGAAGAAGAGGGCACTGCTGGAAGAAGGGGCACTGCTGGAAGAAGAGGGCACTGCTGGAAGAAGGGGCACTGCTGGAAGAAGAGGACACTGCTGGAAGAAGAGGGCACTGCTGGAAGAAGAGGGCACTGCTGGAAGAAGAGGACACTGCTGGAAGAAGGGGCACTGCTGGATGAAGGGCATTGCTGGAAGAGGAGGACACTGCTGGAAGAAGAGGGCACTGCTGGAAGAAGAGGGCAATGCTGAAAGAAGGGGCACTGCTGGAAGAAGGGGGCACTGCTGGAAGAAGAGGGCACTGCTGGAAGAAGAGGGCACTGCTGGAAGAAGAGGGCACTGCTGGAAGAAGGGGCACTGCTGGAAGAAGAGGACACTGCTGGAAGAAGAGGGCACTGCTCGAAGAAGAGGGCACTGCTGGAAGAAGAGGGGCACTGCTCGAAGAAGAGGGCACTGCTGGAAGAAGAGGGCACTGCTGGAAGAAGGGGCACTGCTGGATGAAGGGCATTGCTGGAAGAGGAGGACACTGCTGAAAGAAGAGGCACTGCTGGAAGAAGGGGCCATTGCATGAAGAAGAGTGCACTGCTGGAAGAAGAGTGCACTGCTGAAAGAAGGGGCACTGCTGGAAGAAGGGGGCACTGCTGGAAGAAGGGGGCACTGCTGGAAGAAGGGGGCACTGCTAGAAGAGGAGGGCACTGCTGGATGAAGGGCACTGCTGGAAGAAGAGGGCACTGCTAGAAGAAGGGGCCATTGCTTGAAGAAGAGGTCACTGCTGGAAGAAGACGGCACTGCTGGAAGAAGAGGGCACTGATGGAAGAAGAGGGCACTGCTGGAAGGAGGAAAAACTGCTGAAAGAACGGAGCACTGCTTGAAGAAGGGGGCACTGCTGGAAGAAGAGGGCACTGGTAGAGGAAAGGGGCACTGCTGGAAGAAGAGGGCACTGCTGAAAGAAGGGGGCACTGCTGGAAGAAGAGGGCACTGCTGGAAGGAGGAAAAACTGCTGAAAGAACGGAGCACTGCTGGAAGAAGAGGGCACTGGTAGAGGAAAGGGGCACTGCTGGAAGAAGAGGGGCACTGCTGAAAGAAGGGGGCACTGCTGGAAGAAGAGGGCACTGGTAGAGGAAAGGGGCACTGCTAGAAGAAGAGGGCACTGCTGAAAGAAGGGGGCACTGCTGGAAGAAGAGGGCACTGCTGAAGAAGGAGGCACTGCTGAATGAGCAAAGCAGTGTTGGAGGAAGGAGGCACTGCTGGAAGATGGAAGCACTGCTGGAAGAAGGGGCCAGTGCTTGAAGAAGGGGGCACTGCTGGAAGAAGAGGGCACTACTGGAAGAAGAGGGCACTACTGGAAGAAGAGGGCACTGCTGGAAGAAGGAGGCACTGCTGGAAGAAGGCCATTGCTGGAAGAAGGGGGCACTGATTGAAGAAGGGGGCACTGCTGGAAGAAGAGGGCACTGCTGGAAGAAGAGGGCACTGCTGGAAGAAGGGGCCATTGCTTGAAGAAGAGTGCACTGCTGGAAGAAGACGGCACTGCTGGAAGAAGTGGGCACTGCTGGAAGAAGAAGGCACTGCTGGAAGAAGAGGGCACTGCTGGAGAAAGGGGCACTGCTGAAAGAAGGGGGTACTGCTGAAAGAAGAGGGCACTGCTGAAGAAGGGGGGCACTGCTGGATGAGCAAAGCAGTGTTGGAGGAAGGAGGCACTGCTGGAAGAAGAGGCACTGCTGGAAGAAGGGGCCATTGCTTGAAGAAGAGGGCACTGCTGGAAGAAGACGGCACTGCTGGAAGAAGAGGGCACTGCTGGAAGGAGGAAAAATTGCTGAAAGAATGGAGCACTGCTTGAAGAAGGGGGCACTGCTGGAAGAAGAGGGCACTGCTGAAAGAAGGGGGCACTGCTGAAAGAAGGGGGCACTGCTGAAAGAAGGGGCACTGCTGAAAGAAGAGGGCACTGCTGAAAGAAGGGGGCACTGCTGAAAGAAGAGGGCACTGATGAAAGAAGGGGGCACTGATGAAAGAAGGGGGCACTGCTGAATGAAGGAGGCACTGCTGGAAGAAGGGGGCACTGCTGAAAGAAGGGGGCACTGCTGAAAGAAGGGGGCACTGCTGGAAGAAGGGGGCACTGCTTGAAGAAGAGGGCACTGCTGGAAGAAGAGGCTGGAAGAAGAGGGCACTGCTGGAAGAAGAGGGCACTGCTGGTAGAAGAGGCACTGCTGGAAGAAGGGCATTGCTGGAAGAAGGGGACACTGCTGGAAGAAGAGAGCACTGCTAGAAGAGGAGGGCACTGCTGGAAGAAGAGAGCACTGCTAGAAGAGGAGGGCACTGTTGGAAGAAGAGGGCACTGCTGGAAGAAGAGGGCACTGCTGGAAGAAGAGGGCACTGCTGGAAGAAGAGGGCACTGCAGGAAGAAGAGGGCACTGCTGGAAGGAGGAAAAACTGCTGGAAGAAGGGAGCACTGCTTGAAGAAGGGGGCACTGCTGGAAGAACAGAGCACTGCTGAAAGAAGGGAACACTGCTGGAAGAAGAGGGCACTGCTGAAAGAAGAGGGCACTGCTGAAAGAAGGGGGCACTGCTGTAAGAAGCAGGCACTGCTTGAAGAAGGGGGCACTGCTGGAAGAAGAGGGCACTGCTGGAAGAAGAGGGCACTGCTGGAAGAAGGGGCACTGCTGGAAGAAGGGCATTGCTGGAAGAAGGGGGCACTGCTGGAAGAAGGGAACACTGCTGGAAGAAGAGGGCACTGCTAGAAAAGGAGGGCACTGCTGGAAGAAGAGGGCACTGCTGGAAGAAGAGGGCATTGCTGGAAGAAGAGGGCACTGCTGGAAGATGAGGGCACTGCAGGAAGAAGAGGGCACTGCTGGAAGAAGAGGGCACTGCTGGAAGAAGAGGGCACTGCTGGAAGAAGAGGGCACTGCTGGAAGAAGAGGGCACTGCTGGAAGAAGAGGGCACTGCAGAAGAAGAGGGCACTGCTGGAAGGAGGAAAAACTGCTGGAAGAAGGGAGCACTGCTTGAAGAAGGGGGCACTGCTGGAAGAACGGAGCACTGCTGAAAGAAGGGAACACTGCTGGAAGAAGAGGGCACTGCTGAAAGAAGAGGGCACTGCTGAAAGAAGAGGGCACTGCTGAAAGAAGGGGGCACTGCTGTAAGAAGCAGGCACTGCTTGAAGAAGGGGGCACTGCTGGAAGAAGAGGGCACTGCTGGAAGAAGAGGGCACTGCTGGAAGAAGGGGCACTGCTGGAAGAAGGGCATTGCTGGAAGAAGGGGGCACTGCTGGAAGAAGGGAACACTGCTGGAAGAAGAGGGCACTGCTAGAAAAGGAGGGCACTGCTGGAAGAAGAGGGCACTGCTGGAAGAAGAGGGCACTGCTGGAAGACGAGGGCACTGCAGGAAGAAGAGGGCACTGCTGGAAGAAGAGGGCACTGCTGGAAGAAGAGGGCACTGCTGGAAGAAGAGGGCATTGCAGGAAGAAGAGTGCACTGCTGAAAGAAGGGAACACTGCTGGAAGAAGAGGGCACTGCTGAAAGAAGGGGGCACTGCTGGAAGAAGAGGGCACTGCTGGAAGAAGAGGGCATTGCTGGAAGAAGAGGGCACTGCTGGAAGAAGAGGGCACTGCAGGAAAAAGAGGGCACTGCAGGAAGAAGAGGGCACTGCAGGAAGAAGAGGGCACTGCTGGAAGAAGAGGGCATTGCAGGAAGAAGAGGGCATTGCAGGAAGAAGAGGGCACTGCTGAAAGAAGAGGGCACTGCTGAAAGAAGGGGGCACTGCTGAAAGAAGAGGGCACTGTTGGAAGAAGAGGGCACTGCTGGAAGAAGGAGGCACTGCTGAATGAGCAAAGCAGTGTTGGAGGAAGGAGGCACTGCTGGAAGATGGAAGCACTGCTGGAAGAAGGGGCCACTGCTTGAAGAAGGGGGCACTGCTGGAAGAAGAGTGCACTGCTGGAAGAAGAGGGCACTGCTGGAAGAAGAGGGCACTGCTGGAAGGAGGAAAAACTGCTGGAAGAAGAGAGCACTGCTTGAAGAAGGGGGCACTGCTGGAAGAACAGAGCACTGCTGAAAGAAGGGAACACTGCTGGAAGAAGAGGACACTGCTGAAAGAAGAGGGCACTGCTTAAAGAAGGTGGCACTGCTGGAAGAAGGAGGCACTGCTGGAAGAAGGCCATTGCTGGAAGAAGGGGGCACTGATTGAAGAAGGGGGCACTGCTGGAAGAAGAGGGCACTGCTGGAAGAAGAGGGCACTGTTGGAAGAAGATGGCACTGCTGGAAGAAGGGAACACTGCTGGAAGAAGAGGGCACTGCTAGAAGAGGAGGGCACTGCTGGAAGAAGAGGGCACTGCTGGAAGAAGAGGGCATTGCTGGAAGAAGAGGGCACTGCTGGAAGAAGAGGGCACTGCAGCGAGAAGAGGGCACTGCTGGAAGAAGAGGGCACTGCTGGAAGAAGAGGGCACTGCTGGAAGAAGAGGGCACTGCTGGAAGAAGGAGGCACTGCTGAATGAGCAAAGCAGTGTTGGAGGAAGGAGGCACTGCTTGAAGAAGGGGGCACTGCTGGAAGAAGAGTGCACTGCTGGAAGAAGAGGGCACTGCTGGAAGAAGAGGGCACTGCTGGAAGGAGGAAAAACTGCTGGAAGAAGAGAGCACTGCTTGAAGAAGGGGGCACTGCTGGAAGAACAGAGCACTTCTGAAAGAAGAGGACACTGCTGGAAGAAGACGACACTGCTGAAAGAAGAGGGCACTGCTGAAAGAAGGTGGCACTGCTGGAAGAAGGAGGCACTGCTGGAAGAAGGCCATTGCTGGAAGAAGGGGGCACTGATTGAAGAAGGGGGCACTGCTGGAAGAAGAGGGCACTGCTGGAAGAAGAGGGCACTGTTGGAAGAAGATGGCACTGCTGGAAGAAGGGAACACTGCTGGAAGAAGAGGGCACTGCTAGAAGAGGAGGGCACTGCTGGAAGAAGAGGGCATTGCTGGAAGAAGAGGGCACTGCTGGAAGAAGAGGGCACTGCAGCGAGAAGAGGGCACTGCTGGAAGAAGAGGGCACTGCTGGAAGAAGAGGGCACTGCTGGAAGAAGAGGGCATTGCAGGAAGAAGAGGGCATTGCAGGAAGAAGAGGGCACTGCTGAAAGAAGGGAACACTGCTGGAAGAAGAGGGCACTGCTGGAAGAAGAGTGCACTGCTTGAAGAAGAGGGCACTGCTGGAAGAAGAGGGCACTGCTGGAAGGAGGAAAAACTGCTGGAAGAAGGGAGCACTGCTTGAAGAAGGGGGCACGGCTGGAAGAACAGAGCACTGCTGAAAGAAGGGAACACTGCTGGAAGAAGAGGACACTGCTGAAAGAAGAGGGCTCTGCTGAAAGAAGGGGGCACTGCTGGAAGAAGGAGGCACTGCTGGAAGAAGGAGGCACTGCTGGAAGAAGGCCATTGCTGGAAGAAGGGGGCACTGATTGAAGAAGGGGGCACTGCTGGAAGAAGAGGGTACTGCTGGAAGAAGAGGGAACTGCTGGAAGTAGGGAACACTGCTGGAAGAAGAGGGCACTGCTAGAAGAGGAGGGCACTGCTGGAAGAAGAGGGCACTGCTAGAAGAGGAGGGCACTGCTGGAAGAAGAGGGCACTGCTAGAAGAGGAGGGCACTGCTAGAAGAGGAGGGCACTGCTGGAAGAAGAGGGCACTGCTTGATGAAGAGGGCACTGCTGGAAGAAGAGGGCACTACAGGAAGAAGAGGGCACTGCTAGAAGAAGAGGGCACTGCAGGAAGAAGGAGGCACTGCTGGATGAGCAAAGCAGTGTTGGAGGAAGGAGGCACTGCTGGAAGATGGAAGCACTGCTGGAAGAAGGGGCCACTGCTTGAAAAAGGGGGCACTGCTGGAAGAAGAGGGCACTGCTGGAAAAAGAGGGCACTGCTGGAAGAAGAGGGCATTGCTGGAAGGAGGAAAAACTGCTGGAAGAAGGGAGCACTGCTTGAAGAAGGGGGCACTGCTGGAAGAACAGAGCACTGCTGAAAGAAAAGGGCACTGCTGGAAGAAGGGAACACTGCTGGAAGAAGAGGACACTGCAGGAAGAAGGAGGCACTGCTGAAAGAAGGGCATTGCTTGAAGAAGAGGGCACTGATTGAAGAAGGGGGCAATGCTGGAAGAAGAGGGCACTGCTGGAAGAAGAGGGCACTGCTGGAAGAAGAGGGCACTGCTGGAAGAAGGGGCACTGCTGGAAGAAGGGTATTGCTGGAAGAAGGGTATTGCTGGAAGAAGGGGGCACTGCTGGAAGAAGGGAACAATGCTGGAAGAAAAGGGCACTGCTAGAAGAGGAGGGCACTGCTGGAAGAAGAGGGCACTACTAGAAGAGGAGGGCACTGCTGGAAGAAGAGGGCACTGCTAAAAGAGGAGAGCACTGCTGGAAGAAGAGGGCAAGGCTTGAAGAAGAGGGCACTGCTGGAAGAAGAGGACACTGCTTGAAGAAGGGGGCACTGCTGGAAGAACAGAGCACTGCTGAAAGAAGGGAACACTGCTGGAAGAAGAGGGCACTGTTGAAAGAAGAGGGCACTGCTGAAAGAAGAGGGCACTGCTGAAAGAAGGGGGCACTGCTGGAATAAGGGGCCACTGCTTGAAGAAGGGGGCACTGTTGGAAGAAAAGGGCACTGCTGGAAGAACAGAGCACTGCTGAAAGAAGGGAATACTGTTGGATGAAGGAGGCACTGCTGAAAGAAGTGGGCACTGCTGAACGAAGAGGACACTGCTGGAAGAAGGAGGCACTGCTGGAAGAGCGAAGCCGTGCTGGATGAAGGAGGCACTGCTGGAAGATGGAGGCACTCCTGGAAGAAGAGGGCACTGCTGGAAGTAGAGGGCAGTGCTGTAAGAACGGAGTATTGCTGTAAGAAGGGGGCACTGCTGGAGGAAGGGGGCACTGCTGGAAGAAGGGGGCACTGCTGGAGGAAGGGGGCACTGCTGGAGGAAGGGGGCACTGCTGGAGGAAGGGGGCACTGCTGGAGGAAGGGGGCACTGCTGGCAGAAGGAGGCACTGCTGGAAGGAGGAAGAACTGCTGGAAGGACACACTGCTGGAAGAAGGATCCACTGCTGGAAGAAGGGGGCATTGTTGGGAAAAGGGGACACTGCTGGAAGACGGGGACACTGCTGAAAGAAGGGGGCACTGCTGAAAGAAGGGGGCACTGCTGGAAGACGGGGACACTGCTGGAGGAAGGGGATACTGCTGGAAGAAGGGGCACTGCTGGAAGAAGGGCTTCACTGCTGGAGGAAGGGGACACTGCTGGATCCCCGGGCAACACTAGGGGCAGAGAGGGGGTATTATTAATTTATAGAGGCACAGAAAGGGCATTATTAATATATGGGGGCACTTAATTTTTACTTTTCTGGATGGCGCTTTGGGTCACATGACTGAGCACTCACCCATTAAAGGGGTGGAGCCATCTATTTTTCCAGACTATGAAAGCAGAGGTGTCCCCCTTTAAATTTTGTTCCTCAAAATCTCTGACTAGACTGATGAGCCGACCCTTTCCCCGTCTTCAGTCGATTATTTCTCGACAGCTGGCGCCGGTCGCATGTTTATATACCGTCTTATATTTATTACATACAAATATAAAATAAGGATGGAGTGGAGGGAAGAGCTGTGTACACAAAACGAAGGGCAGGCGCATCGTCTGTGCTGTGAGGGACGTCAGGAACGCGCTGTGTGGTCTGGAACTGGTTTTTGAACCAAAGCTTTGTAGTTTGACTGCTTGGTCAAGTTTTCGTTGCTATCTGGTTGACCGACAATGGAGAACCTAAAGCATTGTGTACAAAAGGGAATGTCTGTCCATGAGGTTCTCATTTTCTACCTGTTAGAGGAGCAGTTTGTGCTCCAGAGCTGTTCTTCATACTGAAATTGAGGGGACAGAGAGTCCCAACCACGGTCCTTGTGGAGGCTATGGAGTTGAACCTTCTGGTCTCTTAGTCATCCACCTGAATACAAATACACACAAACTGTTATCCTTTCTCAAGAATCTTCAGCCAAGTCTCTTGGTACATCCTCCCAGAGTCCTAAGAGACATGTTCCCTAAGATCTCAGCCGTTAATTTATGTCCTTGGCCACTGTTCACTCCTTATTGTTGCCAAAAGCAGAACTCTAGAGTCATTTTCTGTAGACGTGAAACTTTAGAACCCGTGATGCCGTCCAGTGACGTTCTCCTCAAGGAGCCGGACCACCTGCTAAGGAAACAGCGCACATCCTGTAGTCCTTAATGGTATTACTACAAGCAGAGGTGACATCACTGGGCCATAATACTGTCCTTCAAGGCTGGAGTGGAAACAGAAAGGCTCAGCTTACCCATAAAGAAGACTTACTTGGCTCACGTCAATGGTCGTAAATCTTGAGGAACATGGGCAAGAAAAGCGATGATTCAACATTGTTAGGTCCGAACATGAAAACAAAGCAGACTGGAATGGCTGACGAGTTTCAGGTCTCCTGATTCTTCCTCATAGTCATTGTTTGATGATAAGGAGATCAGGGAAGTCTCAGATGATCTATTAACTTATCAAGGAGAGGGTATACTATTGCTTCTACAGAGCTTTTGATAAGAACGTTGTTTGATCTTCTGGTACCTCAAGAAGATTGGCCCTAACTGAGCCAGTGAAGATCATCTTAAAGAGTAGAGTCATCATGAGTCTTCGAGAGTCATGGTTAATAATAGTGTAGGAACCAGAAGAAAGCCAGAGAGTCCACCAGAAAGCAAAACCAGGCTGAAGAGCCATGATAAGGTGTCACATGGAGGTTTTTGCAAGCATCGCCGAATGTCATGGTGGTGTCAGGATCTGTGAAAACTCCAGATTGTTGTATTCTGCCTGCTAACTTCTCTGATGTCTGTGATCAGTGCATGGAGACTAGGGCGTTGACCCACAGACTTGTAGTTCATCGGCAGGCTAGCAAGAGTTAACCCCTGCTTGTTAATCTCATTTGGTCAGATGTTGTGGAAGAGCCAGTCACATTCACTGCCCTCCTATATATGCTGGCTGGACACTTCCACTAGTGCCAGCTATAGTTTATCTATATTGATCTGGTCAGTTGGGTTGATCCAGACGTTTTGGTGGTAGCTGTACATTACTGCTAGAAAGTTGACTGAAAGACAATAGGAGCACAAATAGGGTCTTATCTGGGAGGATGATGGATCTTGGAGAGGGATGAGAACGTCTACTATTCGAGCATAGACATGGCTTCTGCAGCACCCCTCGAGTGGATGTAGAAGCTGAAGGGGGATATCAGACAATGCCGCGTTGTCGTGTATAAATAATCCAACCCAAGTGGTAAAATGATGATTATGTATTTGTCAACGCGTTTTGGTGAACACTCTCGCCTTCTTCAGGACATGAGATTTTTGCCCTGAAGAAGGCAAGAGTGTTCTAAGAAACAGTTGACGAATAAATAATCACTATTTTACCACTTGGGTCAGATTATTTCCACACGGCAGTGCGACGTTGTCCCATCTCCTCCTTCAGCTTCTGCATTCTTGCTCTGAGCGATTGTAGTGTTAATCCTTGTAGTGCTTCTGTTGCTGCCTTACTTCTCTTACTTTCCTCCTTACTGTTTGTCCCTGTAAGTTTGCAGTGTGTCTAAGTTCAGTATTTTCTCTGTTTGTCTAAATCTGTGTTGCCATCTCACTCCTGTCCCTTCCTTCCCTGGGGGCGGAACAGATTAGCTCTGGTCAGGTGAACAGAAAGGCATGGGACTCATGCATCTCCACCATAAGGGGTAACCCTGAGGACAGGGATAGCCTAGGGTCCTCTAGCATGAGGGACAGTTGCTCCTCACTATCCTGTAGTCACATCGTGACATAAGATCACCACAGAAGTATTTTCGACTTACCCTAACATTCCGACTATGGCCTAACTTGAACATCTGGTATTTTCAGATTCTTGGTTCCAGAGAATAAAAATGATCTCCATATATTTCCTTTACATCATAAAGACCACAGGAATTCTCGTGTTAAGATAGAAAGATGTCCCATCGAACCCTTCTCCTTGTCTGTTGTCCTGATCTTGTCACTGACAGATGTAAAAGTTGTGTAAGAGCAAAGATGAAGGCCATGCGACTGTAATGTGGGCCCCATCCTGGATGGTCCATCTACTGGAGCTATGTCCGGTAAACAATGAGGGAAACACTACTCTCGCCAATGTATTGTGGTGCCCTTTAATCAGCTGATCAGTCTGGGATGCTGGACGGCAGACATTGCCTATCATAAGGATAACTTAGGGCCGCGAAAGGACCATGGTTTAGCAAAAACAAAGCCTAAAAGTGTGAACTATGGGGGCATTTGTGGATGGGGGCACTTTAGTTTCTCCTTAGGTGTAGAGTTAATGTCCTGATTTTTGAGAACCTAATGTTGTCTCCTCTCTCGTCCTGTCGAGAGGTCGGTGCCAAAGCTTCTTGAGGATGGGACCTCTGGGTATTTGTATTAATGATAATTATCATTTGCTCGAGTGAGTAAAGTTTTTGACCCAAGCTTATCACGGATACGGGCATGAAGGGGCGTCTTCAATATCTATGATTAGTAACTAAATTATATCCTTCATCCCGGGAGAGAAAAACATTCATATCCGAGACATAAAAATATATTACTGGCAAAGATGCTGAGAGTTACAGGCGGAGAAGACGAGCTCCAATCCTCTGCAGTACCACTTAGTGCCTCCTCTAAGTGTCTTTAGTGGAAGTTCCCGGGTGATTAAGATGGTTATTATCTCTGCCGTGTGTTTATAATCTGAACATACTCGGCTCTTTGGTGCCTGGTGTAGCAGCGAGCGCAGAAATTCAACCTGACCTTTTATTTGTAAATAATGTCTCCCCCGCCGATCATGGCTGACGTCTTACCACCCGCAGAGGAAACATTGTGCTTTGGAAAGGTTGTCAGAAATCCTGGAGCACCACATCTCCAAGTAAAGCCACTCCTTTATTGTACGAACAATCTCGGAACATTATACCCATTTTTGCACCTCCAAAGACCAAAGTTCTCCGAGAACTAAAGTAAAGGTCTCACAACTGATAATTCTTCTATGAATTGTCCTTCATTGGTTCGAAAAGAGACGTTCATGAAGCTCAACCAGAAATCTGAGGCTTCTCCATCACTCATCCAACATTGATCTCACAGAATCAGGTTACTCCAAAGACAAAGATCCCTGGAGACCATAAATTGACCAAGTACATTCAATAGTTGTTGGCCAAATGATCTAACAGTGGCTCACCTCCTTGAGAATGAAGCATTAGGGTTAATAATTCTTCTCCCAAAACTCCTAACAAATCTTAGATGCTCTGCAGTCCTGAGGAATCGGAATCAATCTCTAAGGCCATCATAAAATGAAAGATATGACTGGTAACAATGGAGATAACTGAAAGGATAGTGAACCATAGAGAAGATGGACCATCCTTCTGGAAGAACTGATACTTCAGAAGGTTCAAAAAGAGACGTTGATGAAGCTCAGCCGGAAATCTGAGGATTATCCATGACTCATCCAACAATCATCTCACAGAACTAGGTTACCCCACAGACCAAGATCATTGGAGACCATAAACTGACCAAGAACATTCAATATATTTTGGCCGAATGATCCAACGGTGGCTCACCTCCTTGAGAATGAAGCATTAGGGTCAATAATTCTTCTCCCAAAACTCCTAACAAATCTTAGATGCTCTGCAGTCCTGAGGAATCGGAATCAATCTCTAAGGCCATCATAAAATGAAAGATATGACTGGTAACAATGGAGATAACTGAAGGGATAGTGAACCATAGAGAAGGTGGACCATCCTTCTGGAAGAACTGATACTTCAGAAGGTTCGAAAAGAGACGTTCATGAGCTCAACTCAGAAATCTGAGGGTTCTCCATGACTCATCCAACAATCATCTCACAGAATTAGGTTACCCAACAGACCAAGATCATTGGAAACCATAAATTTACCAAAGACATTCAATAGTTGTTGGCCAAATGATCTAACAGTGGCTCACTTCCTTGAGAATGAAGCATTAGGGTTAATAATTCTTCTCCCAAAACTCCTAACAAATCTTAGATGCTCTGCAGACCTGAGGAACCAGTTGTCAAGCAATCTCTAAGGCCACCATAAAATGAAAGCGATCACTGACTGAAAAGATATTAAACCATAGAGGAGGTGGACCATCCTTCTGGAAGAACTGATACTTCAGAAGGTCCAACGTCTTAATGTTTAATGAAAGCTCCCTATATCAATGCCCAAAATCTAACCTCCAAACTTCCAGTTGGACCCTTTGTCCAGCACCAGTTCCTGATCTGCTGATGGTGCCTAACTTATGACTTTCGACTTGGCTTCCAGATACTGAGGCACATAACCTTAGGTCCCTATTGCCACCATATTGGATATATAGGCAAGGTGGTGCTCAGTGGTGTGATTGCTTGTATGACCTTTTTCGAACAAACAACCAAATATCTGACGTGAAGTAAATTTTGGTCATAGAATCTACCAGGCACCAATGAGGACATTTATCACTATGTATTACCGTAAGAGTTGGCGGGCGGCCATATTACCCAGAATAAAGTTTGTTCTAGCGAGTAAATAGTAAAGAGTGGATACCTGGCCAGAGAAGATGAGGATTAGACCTAAGGTGGACGAAGATTTAGGCGATGTTCATTTGGGAGAGTGACAGCTCCACCGGTGTCGCCATGCTGTTTTCCCATGGTGAAATGTCCACTCTCCCATGTCGCAGGAATTATCCACAACAAATGATGTTTGACACAAACCCAACAAAGGCTGGAATTTTCATCCCATCACAGAGACTCGGTGTCAGCACCCGGGATTCTCATAGTAATTGTCAACACTGGCATTGTGTATGTGCCGACCCCGGCCTACTGCAGATACGTGACGAGATGACACCGGACAGCTCACAGCTCCGAGGTCAACACACCACAGCATGATAGCGACTACAGAGACACCTCAGAGGTAGAGCAACCAACAGGTCTCTAACACATGGGGGCAGTATTATAGTAGTTATATTCTTGTACATAAGGAGCAGTATTATAGTAGTTATATCCTTGTACATAGGGGGCAATATTATAGCAGTTATATTCTTGTACATATGGGGCAGTATTATAGCAGTTATATTCTTGTACATAGGGGCAGTATTATAGCAGTTATATTCTTGTATATAGGAGCAGTATTATAGTAGTTATATTCTTGTATATAGGGGCAGTATTATAGTAGTTATATTCTTGTACATAGGGGGCAATATTATAGCAGTTATATTCTTGTACATAGGGGCAGTATTATAGTAATTATATTCTTGTACATAGGGGGCAGTATTATAGTAATTATATTCTTGTATATAGGTGCAGTATTATAGTAGTTATATTCTTGTATATAGGGGCAGTATTATAGTAGTTATATTCTTGTATATAGGGGCAGTATTATAGTAGTTATATTCTTGTACATAGGAGCAGTATTATAGCAGTTATATTCTTGTACATAGGGGCAGTATTATAGTAATTATATTCTTGTACATAGGGGGCAGTATTATAGTAATTATATTCTTGTATATAGGGGCAGTATTATAGTAGTTATATTCTTGTATATAGGGGCAGTATTATAGTAGTTATATTCTTGTACATAGGAGCAGTATTATAGTAGTTATATTCTTGTATATCGGGGCAGTATTATAGTAGTTATATTCTTGTACATAGGAGCAGTATTATAGTAGTTATATTCTTGTACATAAGAGCAGTATTATAGTAGTTATATTCTTGTACATAGGAGCAGTATTATAGTAGTTATATTCTTGTACATAGGAGCAGTATTATAGTAGTTATATTCTTGTATATAGGGGCAGTATTATAGTAGTTATATTCTTGTACATAGGAGCAGTATTATAGTAGTTATATTCTTGGACATAGGGGCAGTATTATAGTAGTTATATTCTTGTATATAGGGGCAGTATTATAGTAGTTATATTCTTGTACATAGGGGCAGTATTATAGTAGTTATATTCTTGGACATAGGGGCAGTATTATAGTAGTTATATTCTTGGACATAGGGGCAGTATTATAGTAGTTATATTCTTGGACATAGGGGCAGTATTATAGTAGTTATATTCTTGTATATAGGGGCAGTATTATAGTAGTTATATTCTTGTATATAGGGGCAGTGTTATAGTAGTTATATTCTTGTATATAGGGGCAGTATTATAGTAGTTATATTCTTGTATATAGGGGGCAGTATTATAGTAATTATATTCTTGTATATAGGGGCAGTATTATAGTAGTTATATTCTTGTACATAGGAGCAGCATTATAGTAGTTATATTCTTGTACATAGGAGCAGTATTATAGTAGTTATATTCTTGTACATAGAGGCAGTATTATAGTAATTATATTCTTGTATATAGGGGCAGTATTATAGTAGTTATATTCTTGGACATAGGAGCAGTATTATAGTAGTTATATTCTTGTATATAGGAGCAGTATTATAGTAGTTATATTCTTGTACATAGGAGCAGTATTATAGTAGTTATATTCTTGTATATAGGGGCAGTATTATAGTAGTTATATTCTTGTACATAGGAGCAGTATTATAGTAGTTATATTCTTGTAAATAGGGGCAGTATTATAGTAGTTATATTCTTGTACATAGGAGCAGTATTATAGTAGTTATATTCTTGTACATAGGGGGCAATATTATAGCAGTTATATTCTTGTACATAGGGGCAGTATTATAGTAATTATATTCTTGTACATAGGGGCAGTATTATAGTAGTTCTATTCTTGTACAAAGGAGCAGTATTATAGTAGTTATATTCTTGGACATAGGGGCAGTATTATAGTAGTTATATTCTTGTACATAGGGGGCAGTATTATAGCAGTTATATTCTTGTACATAGGGGCAGTATTATAGTAATTATATTCTTGTACATAGGGGGCAGTATTATAGTAGTTATATTCTTGGACATAGGAGCAGTATTATAGTAGTTATATTCTTGTATATAGGAGGCAGTATTATAGTAGTTATATTCTTGTATATAGGAGCAGTATTATAGTAGTTATATTCTTGTATATAGGGGCAGTATTATAGTAGTTATATTCTTGTATATAGGGGCAGTATTATATTAGTTATATTCTTGTATATAGGGGCAGTATTATAGTAGTTATATTCTTGTACATAGGGGCAGTATTATAGTAGTTATATTCTTGTATATAGGGGCAGTATTATAGTAGTTATATTCTTGTATATAGTGGCAGTATAATAGTAGTTATATTCTTGTATATAGGGGCAGTATTATAGTAGTTATATTCTTGTATATAGGAGCAGTATTATAGTAGTTATATTCTTGTATATAGGGGCAGTATTATAGTAGTTATATTCTTGTACATAGGGGGCAGTATTATAGTAGTTATATTCTTGTACATAGGGGCAGTATTATAGTAGTTATATTCTTGTACATAGGGGGCGGTATTATAGTAGTTATATTCTTGTATATAGGGGCAGTATTATAGTAGTTATATTCTTGTACATAGGGGCAGTATTATAGTAGTTATATTCTTGTATATAGGGGGCAGTATTATAGTAGTTATATTCTTGTATATAGGGGCAGTATTATAGTAGTTATATTCTTGTACATAGGGGCAGTATTATAGTAGTTATATTCTTGTACATAGGGGGCGGTATTATAGTAGTTATATTCTTGTATATAGGGGCAGTATTATAGTAGTTATATTCTTGTACATAGGGGCAGTATTATAGTAGTTATATTCTTGTATATAGGGGGCAGTATTATAGTAGTTATATTCTTGTACATAGGGGCAGTATTATAGTAGATATATGCTGCTATAATTATACTATAGCAGTTACGGTATATTCTTGTACATATGTAGCAGTATTACAGTAGCTATATTTTTGTTTTATGTTCCACTAAACCCAAGATTTACAGTTTTTCAAGCTATTTGCAGAGGGTTAATCTTTTCTTCAGGGGCAGGTGCCATATTTCCTGTGAAATCTGTTTCTAATGTTGGCTGTAAGGGGCTAAGCCTGTGTTGTAAAGTAAGATTCATTGATTCTTGTCATGATGCATTTTTCATATTTCGGGGAGGGGGGTTCAGGCTCGGAATGATAGAAGCTTTGTAATATATCATACTTAAGAATGCAGACGGCCGAGAAGCTGCTCTGTTCTAGAAGTCTCGAGTCATCCAAATCCAGATATCTTTATAAGGTAACACCCGGCGCGGTCGGCCTGAAATCATATCAATGCTCATACTTTATCACAATCACACAGAAATATTTAACCCTTCCATGAACCTTAAGGCTGAAGTTGTCACAGACCCACCCTTTTACCAACATCCCTGAACAGACATTTAAAGGGGTTTTCCATAACAGTGTTTTAAGATCACCTCTCAATAGGATAGGACTCAATCCCAAATTTTGTGCCTTTACTAAATTAAAGGACAAAAAAAAATGTACAAAAACACTTAAAGGGATGGTTATGTCAATGGCAATTTTGAAGCAACGACCCAATACAAAAGCCCAAAATAAGACACAAACGTGTTTTTCAAGTATGGAGTCAAAAATTGGTTAAAAATGTAAAATTTATCAAATATAACCAGATAATTAATAAAAACATATTGTCCAAACCAATTCCTCTATCAGCACAAGTCTTCGAGGCTTTCCCTGTTTTTCCTTTGCCAAGAAATTCCAGGGAAGCCTTTCCTCTGAGAAGGTACGTTCAGGGACACGTCATTTTCTCCATTGTCTAGACCTTAATTACTCGTTAAAAGTCAATATTCTTATTACTTTTTAAGATGAAAAAAAAAATAAAACCTTGCAAAAAATTCCCCCAGGGACATGTGATATGAGGCCTGACTTAAGCATTAAGGATGATCGAATACCTCAAATCTTCGGCTTCGCGAATATTTTCCAATGTAAGTCTATGGGAAGCCCGAATAGTTCCGAATAGTTGTTATTCGGGGTTTCCCATAGACTTACATTGCGCGTGGAATATTCGCAAATAGTCGAATAGCGGCGATTTATTCAGCAAATATTCGCGGAGCCAAATATTTCATGTATTCGATCATCCCTATTAAGTATTACAGAAGAGTAAATACCTAGCATCGCCTTTGATTGCTCCAAACCTATTTTACGCAAAGTGAAAAAAAGTATAAAATGTAAAAAACAGTTAGGTTTTTAATTTTAAGACAATATTACTCTCCATAGGGGTCACTGAAGATACAGTAACAGTAAACAAACAGTGCCCAAAAATTATCTTCAAGAATTACACTGTTTTAAATGCAAACATTTAGCTTTTTTCTCTTTTAAATATCTAACCTTTATAAATGTAAGTTTTTTCACAATTTCATCAGAATGTAAAAAAACTATACTTTTTGAAATTTGTTTTCTCATTCTATTTCTTTTTTAGAAATTACTTTTCCTTTTAAGAAAATCTTTTTTTAGATTCATGCCTTTGAAAATGTTTTTTTTTTCCACTACGACAGAAAAGTATTTGGCGCATTAGAGACAACATCTGCAGGATTTACCTATTTTGAAAAATAAAACACTTTACAGACCTAGAGAAACATTTGAAAAGAGAACAGTAAAAATCTTCCATATGGCAAATGTCAGCAGCTCATTATTCATCGCCTAACACAAAAGCAAAACAACTCCCGACATTCAGACAAGGATGATTCTTCAGTGCGGCAGCAAAAATGTCAGCGTTCAACAACTGGAAGGACTTCAAAACAATCAGAGTAGAACTGAAATTTTATGTAAGTAAATCAGACTCTTCATATTGTTATATTTTTCTTATTTTTGTATTGTAGAATCTTCAAATTTATCTAAACTCTAGAACATTCTACAATAAAATAATTCAAACTTTTCTTAGAATTTAAAACAGTTAATACTGGAAAGTTCAGCAATAAAATAATCGAAACTTTTCTTACAATTTAAAAAAGTAAATTTTCAAAAATTCCACAATAAAATAATGGAAACTTTTCAGAATTTAAAAAAGTAAATTTTAGAAAATTCTACAATAAAATAATTCAAAATATTTTTAGAATTTTAAACAGTAAACTTTGGAAAAGTCTACAATAAAATAATTAAAACTTTTCTTAGAATTTAAAAAAAGTAAATTTTCAAAAATTTCGCAATAAAATAATAGAAACTTTTTGGAATTTAAAAAAGTACATTTTAGAAATTTCTACAATAAAATAATTCAACCTTTTCTTAGAATTTAAAAAGTTAATTTTGGAAAATTCAGCAATAAAATAATTGAAACTTTTCTTACAGTTTAAATTTTCAAAAATTCCACAATAAAATAATAGAAACTTTTTTGGAATTTAAATAAGAAAATTTTAGAAAATTCTACAATAAAATAATTCAAATTTTTCTTAGAAGTTAAAAAAAGGAAAGTTTGGAAAAGTCTACAATAAAGTAATTGAAACTTTTCTTAGAATTTTAAAAAAGGAAATTTAAGAAAATTCTACAATAAAATAATTCAAATTTTTTTTATATGGAAAATTCTACAATAAAATAATTAAAATTTTTCTTAGAATTTAAAAAAGTACATTTTAGAAAATTATACAATAAAAAAAGAATAATTCAAAAATAATAGTATAAAAATAGTAAATTTATAAATTTCTGTGAAATTAAAAGCATATATTTTTTGGGTTTTTTTAAATTTAAAAACGAGAGTAAAATAATATGTTTAAAAACATTTTTTAAAACCTTTCTTTTTTAAGAATCGGAAAAAAACCCTGAAAAGTCAGGATTAATGAGACTTTTTTTCTAAGCCAGGACTCTTGGGTCAGGCATGTAAAGAATGTTCTTACGTGATCATTTTTTGTCTTTATTAACCCTATCTCTACACATAGAGGAACATTTTTATAAAAGATAAAAATAAATAAATTAAAAATTAAAAAAAAATTCTAAACTGTTGTCTTACCTGGTCCATAGGCAGCAGTATAATCAGGAGCAGCGCGGTGCGGAGGTTGCTCTTCTTAGTTTCACGTAGGTCACCGCCATCGGAGCAGCCTCTAAATTCGCCCATCGTTCCAAAATAAAAAATTCCAATATTCCCTTCTGTCCTAATTATTTAATACTGACCCCAGCCTGGTTCCACCTTGTATTAAAAATAAAAAAAGTAATAAAAAACTCTTCAGTGCAGATGACAGTTTTACAAGAATCCGGAATGTTCTCACAATAACAGGACAGCGCGAGCACATTCCTGGAGCGGACACAAGTTTAAAAAAGTTGTGAGGACGTGTGTGCGTGGAGAGGCCGCCCCCGTGCGCGGAGATCACAGTCTGAGCCTCCAGACGCTCGCACTCCACGGGATACACAGATTTTTTTTGTTATCCTCATAGCCAATAGGAGTCCAGATTCGGGATTTCCCGTAAAGGGTTTAAAAGTTCCTCAATGACGAATCCGGAGGCTAAAAATCATCAATATTATGCTACATTTACCGCTAAGAATCCGCACCCAGCACTAAACCGCTATCAACGTGCTCAAAAGTAACAAAAAACACTCAGTGCAGGCCCCAGCAGCACAGAGTATTTCAGGAGAGGAGAGCGCTGATCTTATAGGAGGACACAAAGATGCATAGAGGAAAGAGCAAGACCCAGCAGCACAGAGTATTTCAGAAGAGGAGAACACTGATCTTATAGGAGGACACAGAGATACAGAGGAAGGAGCAGGTCCCAGCAGCACAGAGTATTTCAGGAGAGGAGAGCACTGATCTTATAGGAGGACACAGAGATACATAGAGGAAGAAGCAGGTCCCAGCAGCACAGAGTATTTCAGGAGAGGAGAGCCCTGATCTTATAGGAGGACACAGAGATACATAGAGGAAGGAGCAGGACCCAGCAGCACAGAGTATTTCAGGAGAGGAGAGCACTGATCTTATAGGAGGACACAGAGATACATAGAGGAATGAGCAGGTCCCAGCAGCACAGAGGATTTCAGGAGAAGAGAGCACTGATCTTATAGGAGGACACAGAGATACATAGAGGAAGGAGCAGGACCCAGCAGCACAGAGTATTTCAGGAGAGGAGAGCACTGATCTTATAGGAGGACACAGAGATACATAGAGTAAGGAGCAGGACCCAGCAGCACAGAGTATTTCAGGAGAGGAGAGCACTGATCTTATAGGAGGACACAGAGATACATAGAGGAAGGAGCAGGTCCCAGCAGCACAGAGTATTTCAGGAGAGGAGAGCACTGATCTTATAGGAGGACACAGAGATACATAGAGGAAGGAGCAGGTCCCAGCAGCACAGAGTATTTCAGGAGAGGAGAGCACTGATCTTATAGGAGGACACAGAGATTCATAGAGGAAGGAGCAGGTCCCAGCAGCACAGAGTATTTCAGGAGAGAAGAACACTGATCTTATAGGAGGACACAGAGATTCATAGAGGAAGGAGCAGGTCCCAGCAGCACAGAGTATTTCAGGAGAGAAGAACACTGATCTTATAGGAGGACACAGAGATACATAGAGGAAGGAGCAGGTCCCAGCAGCACAGAGTATTTCAGGAGAGGAGAGCACTGATCTTATAGGAGGACACAGAGATACAGAGGAAGGAGCAGGACCCAGCAGCACAGAGTATTTCAGGAGAGGAGAGCACTGATCTTATAGGAGGACACAGAGATACATAGAGGAAGGAGCAGGTCCCAGCAGCACAGAGTATTTCAGGAGAGGAGAGCACTGATCTTATAGGAGGACACAGAGATACATAGAGGAAGGAGCAGGTCCCAGCAGCACAGAGTATTTCAGGAGAGGAGAGCGCTGATCTTATAGGAGGTCACAGAGATACATAGAGGAAAGAGCAAGACCCAGCAGCACAGAGTATTTCAGGAGAGGAGAGCACTGATCTTATAGGAGGACACAGAGATACATAGAGGAAGGAGCAGGTCCCAGCAGCACAGAGTATTTCAGGAGAGGAGAGCACTGATCTTATAGGAGGACACAGAGATACAGAGGAAGGAGCAGGACCCAGCAGCACAGAGTATTTCAGGAGAGGAGAGCGCTGATCTTATAGGAGGACACAGAGATACAGAGGAAGGAGCAGGTCCCAGCAGCACAGAGTATTTCAGGAGAGGAGAAAACTGATCTTATAGGAGGTCACAGAGTTACATAGAGGAAGGAGCAGGACCCAGCAGCACAGAGTATTTCAGGAGAGGAGAGCGCTGATCTTATAGGAGGTCACAGAGTTACAGAGGAAGGAGCAGGTCCCAGCAGCACAGAGTATTTCAGGAGACGAGAGCGCTGATCTTATAGGAGGTCACAGAGTTACAGAGGAAGGAGCAGGTCCCAGCAGCACAGAGTATTTCAGGAGAGGAGAGCACTGATCTTATAGGAGGTCACAGAGATACATAGAGGAAGGAGCAGGACCCAGCAGCACAGAGTATTTCAGGAGAGGAGAGTGCTGATCTTATAGGAGGACACAGAGATACATAGAGGAAGGAGCAGGACCCAGCAGCACAGAGTATTTCAGGAGAGGAGAGCACTGATCTTATAGGAGGACACAGAGATACAGAGGAAGGAGCAGGACCCAGCAGCACAGAGTATTTCAGGAGAGGAGAGCGCTGATCTTATAGGAGGACACAGAGATACAGAGGAAGGAGCAGGTCCCAGCAGCACAGAGGATTTCAGGAGAGGAGAAAACTGATCTTATAGGAGGTCACAGAGTTACATAGAGGAAGGAGCAGGACCCAGCAGCACAGAGTATTTCAGGAGAGGAGAGCGCTGATCTTATAGGAGGTCACAGAGTTACAGAGGAAGGAGCAGGTCCCAGCAGCACAGAGTATTTCAGGAGACGAGAGCGCTGATCTTATAGGAGGTCACAGAGTTACAGAGGAAGGAGCAGGTCCCAGCAGCACAGAGTATTTCAGGAGAGGAGAGCACTGATCTTATAGGAGGACACAGAGATACATAGAGGAAGGAGCAGGTCCCAGCAGCACAGAGTATTTCAGGAGAGGAGAGTACTGATCTTATAGGAGGACACAGAGATACATAGAGGAAGGAGCAGGTCCCAGCAGCACAGAGTATTTCAGGAGAGAAGAACACTGATCTTATAGGAGGACACAGAGATACATAGAGGAAGGAGCAGGTCCCAGCAGCACAGAGTATTTCAGGAGAGGAGAGCACTGATCTTATAGGAGGACACAGAGATACATAGAGGAAGGAGCAGGTCCCAGCAGCACAGAGTATTTCAGGAGAGGAGAGCACTGATCTTATAAGAGGACACAGAGATACAGAGGAAGGAGCAGGTCCCAGCAGCACAGAGTATTTCAGGAGAGAAGAACACTGATCTTATAGGAGGACACAGAGATACATAGAGGAAGGAGCAGGTCCCAGCAGCACAGAGTATTTCAGGAGAGGAGAACACTGATCTTATAGGAGGACACAGAGATACATAGAGGAAGCAGCAGGTCCCAGCAGCACAGAGTGTTTCAGGAGAGGAGAGCACTGATCTTATAGGAGGACACAGAGATACATAGAGGAAGGAGCAGGTCCCAGCAGCACAGAGTGTTTCAGGAGAGGAGAGCACTGATCTTATAGGAGGACACAGAGATACATAGAGGAAGGAGCAGGTCCCAGCAGCACAGAGTGTTTCAGGAGAGGAGAGCACTGATCTTATAGGAGGACACAGAGATACATAGAGGAAGGAGCAGGTCCCAGCAGCACAGAGTATTTCAGGAGAGAAGAACACTGATCTTATAGGAGGACACAGAGATACATAGAGGAAGGAGCAGGTCCCAGCAGCACAGAGTATTTCAGGAGAGGAGAGCACTGATCTTATAGGAGGACACAGAGATTCATAGAGGAAGGAGCAGGTCCCAGCAGCACAGAGTATTTCAGGAGAGAACACTGATCTTATAGGAGGACACAGAGATACATAGAGGAAGGAGCAGGTCCCAGCAGCACAGAGTATTTCAGGAGAGAAGAACACTGATCTTATAGGAGGACACAGAGATTCATAGAGGAAGGAGCAGGTCCCAGCAGCACAGAGTATTTCAGGAGAGAACACTGATCTTATAGGAGGACACAGAGATACATAGAGGAAGGAGCAGGTCCCAGCAGCACAGAGTATTTCAGGAGAGGAGAACACTGATCTTATAGGAGGACACAGAGATACATAGAGGAAGGAGCAGGTCCCAGCAGCACAGAGTGTTTCAGGAGAGGAGAACACTGATCTTATAGGAGGACACAGAGATACATAGAGGAAGGAGCAGGTCCCAGCAGCACAGAGTATTTCAGGAGAGGAGAACACTGATCTTATATGAGGACACAGAGATACAGAGGAAGGAGCAGGTCCCAGCAGCACAGAGTATTTCAGGAGAGGAGAGCGCTGATCTTATAGGAGGTCACAGAGATACAGAGGAAGGAGCAGGTCCCAGCAGCACAGAGTATTTCAGGAGAGGAGAGCACTGATCTTATAGGAGGACACAGAGATACAGAGCAAGGAGCAGGTCCCAGCAGCACAGAGTATTTCAGGAGAGGAGAGCACTGATCTTATAGGAGGTCACAGAGATACATAGAGGAAGGAGCAGGACCCAGCAGCACAGAGTATTTCAGGAGAGGAGAGCATTGATCTTATAGGAACACACAAAGATACATAGAGGAAGGAGCAGGTCCCAGCAGCACAGAGGATTTCAGGAGAGAAGAACACTGATCTTATAGGAGGACACAGAGATACATAGAGGAAGGAGCAGGTCCCAGCAGCACAGAGTGTTTCAGGAGAGGAGAACACTGATCTTATAGGAGGACACAGAGATACAGAGGAAGAAGCAGGACCCAGCAGCACAGAGTATTTCAGGAGAGGAGAGCATTGATCTTATAGGAACACACAAAGATACATAGAGGAAGGAGCAGGTCCCAGCAGCACAGAGTATTTCAGGAGAGGAGAGCACTGATCTTATAGGAGGACACAGAGATACAGAGGAAGGATCAGGTCCCAGCAGCACAGAGTATTTCAGGAGAGAAGAGCACTGATCTTATAGGAGGACACAGAGATACATAGAGGAAGGAGCAGGACCCAGCAGCACAGAGTATTTCAGGAGAGGAGAGCACTGAACTTATAGGAGGACACAGATATACATAGAGGAAGGAGCAGGTCCCAGCAGCACAGAGTATTTCAGGAGAGGAGAGCACTGATCTTATAGGAGGACACAGAGATACATAGAGGAAGGAGCAGGTCCCAGCAGCACAGAGTGTTTCAGGAGAGGAGAACACTGATCTTATAGGAGGACACAGAGATACATAGAGGAAGGAGCAGGTCCCAGCAGCACAGAGTATTTCAGGAGAGGAGAGCACTGATCTTATAGGAGGACACAGAGATACAGAGGAAGCAGCAGGTCCCAGCAGCACAGAGTATTTCAGGAGAAGAGAGCACTGATCTTATAGGAGGTCACAGAGATACAGAGGAAGGAGCAGGACCCCGCAGCACAGAGTATTTCGGGAGAGGAGAGCATTGATCTTATAGGAGGACACAGTGATACAGAAGAAGGAGCAGGTCCCAGCAGCACAGAGTATTTCAGGAGAGGAGAACACTGATCTTATAGGAGGACACAGTGATACAGAAGAAGGAGCAGGTCCCAGCAGCACAGAGTATTTCAGGACAAGAGAGCACTGATCTTATAGGAGGTCACAGAGATACATAGAGGAAGGAGCAGGTCCCAGCAGCACAGAGTATTTCAGGAGAGGAGAACACTGATCTTATATGAGGACACAGAGATACAGAGGAAGGAGCAGGTCCCAGCAGCACAGAGTATTTCAGGAGAGGAGAGCATTGATCTTATAGGAACACACAAAGATACATAGAGGAAGGAGCAGGTCCCAGCAGCACAGAGTATTTCAGGAGAGGAGAACACTGATCTTATAGGAGGACACAGAGATACAGAGGAAGGATCAGGTCCCAGCAGCACAGAGTATTTCAGGAGAGAAGAGCACTGATCTTATAGGAGGACACAGAGATACAGAGGAAGGAGCAGGTCCCAGCAGCACAGAGTATTTCAGGAGAGGAGAGCACTGAACTTATAGGAGGACACAGAGATACATAGAGGAAGGAGCAGGTCCCAGCAGCACAGAGTGTTTCAGGAGAGGAGAACACTGATCTTATAGGAGGTCACAGAGATACAGAGGAAGGAGCAGGTCCCAGCAGCACAGAGTATTTCAGGAGAAGAGAGCACTGATCTTATAGGAGGTCACAGAGATACAGAGGAAGGAGCAGGACCCAGCAGCACAGAGTATTTCAGGAGAGGAGAGCACTGATCTTATAGGAAGACACAGAGATACATAGAGGAAGGAGCAGGACCCAGCAGCACAGAGTATTTCGGGAGAGGAGAGCATTGATCTTATAGGAACACACAGAGATACATAGAGGAAGGAGCAGGTCCCAGCAGCACAGAGTATTTCAGGAAAGGAGAACACTGATCTTATAGGAGGACACAGTGATACAGAAGAAGGAACAAGTCTCAGCAGCACAGAGTATTTCAGGAGAGGAGAGCACTGATCTTACAGGAGGATACAGAGATACATAGAGGAAGGAGCAGGTCCCAGCAGCACAGAGTATTTCAGGACAAGAGAGCACTGATCTTATAGGAGGTCACAGAGATACATAGAGGAAGGAGCAGGTCCCAGCAGCACAGAGTATTTCAGGAGAGGAGAACACTGATCTTATATGAGGACACAGAGATACAGAGGAAGGAGCAGGTCCCAGCAGCACAGAGTATTTCAGGAGAGGAGAGCATTGATCTTATAGGAACACACAAAGATACATAGAGGAAGGAGCAGGTCCCAGCAGCACAGAGTATTTCAGGAGAGGAGAACACTGATCTTATAGGAGGACACAGAGATACAGAGGAAGGAGCAGGTCCCAGCAGCACAGAGTATTTCAGGAGAGAAGAGCACTGATCTTATAGGAGGACACAGAGATACAGAGGAAGGCGCAGGTCCCAGCAGCACAGAGTATTTCAGGAGAGGAGAGCACTGATCTTATATGAGGACACAGAGATACAGAGGAAGGAGCAGGCCCCAGCAGCACAGAGTATTTCAGGAGAGAAGAGCACTGATCTTATAGGAGGACACAGAGATACAGAGGAAGGAGCAGGTCCCAGCAGCACAGAGTATTTCAGGAGAGGAGAGCACTGAACTTATAGGAGGACACAGAGATACATAGAGGAAGGAGCAGGTCCCAGCAGCACAGAGTGTTTCAGGAGAGGAGAACACTGATCTTATAGGAACACACAAAGATACATAGAGGAAGGAGCAGGTCCCAGCAGCACAGAGTATTTCAGGAGAGGAGAACACTGATCTTATAGGAGGACACAGAGATACAGAGGAAGGATCAGGTCCCAGCAGCACAGAGTATTTCAGGAGAGAAGAGCACTGATCTTATAGGAGGACACAGAGATACAGAGGAAGGAGCAGGTCCCAGCAGCACAGAGTATTTCAGGAGAGGAGAGCACTGAACTTATAGGAGGACACAGAGATACATAGAGGAAGGAGCAGGTCCCAGCAGCACAGAGTGTTTCAGGAGAGGAGAACACTGATCTTATAGGAGGTCACAGAGATACAGAGGAAGGAGCAGGTCCCAGCAGCACAGAGTATTTCAGGAGAAGAGAGCACTGATCTTATAGAAGGTCACAGAGATACAGAGGAAGGAGCAGGACCCAGCAGCACAGAGTATTTCAGGAGAGGAGAGCACTGATCTTTATAGGAAGACACAGAGATACATAGAGGAAGGAGCAGGACCCAGCAGCACAGAGTATTTCGGGAGAGGAGAGCACTGATCCTCTAGGAGGACACAGAGATACATAGAGGAAGGAGCAGGTCCCAGCAGCACAGAGTATTTCGGGAGAGGAGAGCATTGATCTTATAGGAACACACAGAGATACATAGAGGAAGGAGCAGGTCCCAGCAGCACAGAGTATTTCAGGAGAGGAGAACACTGATCTTATAGGAGGACACAGTGATACAGAAGAAGGAGCAGGTCCCAGCAGCACAGAGTATTTCAGGAGAGAAGAGCACTGATCTTATAGGAGGACACAGAGATACAGAGGAAGGAGCAGGTCCCAGCAGCACAGAGTATTTCAGGAGAGGAGAGCACTGAACTTATAGGAGGACGCAGAGATACATAGAGGAAGGAGCAGGTCCCAGCAGCACAGAGTATTTCAGGAGAGGAGAACACTGATCTTATAGGAGGTCACAGAGATACAGAGGAAGGAGCAGGTCCCAGCAGCACAGAGTATTTCAGGAGAAGAGAGCACTGATCTTATAGAAGGTCACAGAGATACAGAGGAAGGAGCAGGACCCAGCAGCACAGAGTATTTCAGGAGAGGAGAGCACTGATCTTTATAGGAAGACACAGAGATACATAGAGGAAGTAGCAGGTCCCAGCAGCACAGAGTATTTCGGGAGAGGAGAGCACTGATCTTATAGGAGGACACAGAGATACATAGAGGAAGGAGCAGGTCCCAGCAGCACAGAGTATTTCGGGAGAGGAGAGCATTGATCTTATAGGAACACACAGAGATACATAGAGGAAGGAGCAGGTCCCAGCAGCACAGAGTATTTCAGGAGAGGAGAACACTGATCTTATAGGAGGACACAGTGATACAGAAGAAGGAGCAGGTCCCAGCAGCACAGAGTATTTCAGGAGGGCAGGGCACTTATCTTATAGAAGGACACAGAGATACAGAGGAAGGCGCAGGTCCCAGGAGCACAGAGTATTTCAGGTGGTGAGAGCACTATCTTGGTTATATCTTCAGGTGACACATTTGGCATGTACAGATGATTTCTCCTCGGAGCGCGTCGTCCTTGCTGTATAATCTATCGGTGGCTGTATAGATGTAATATTCTCCTCTGATTTATTGTCAGAGACATTTCTGAACAGGAAAACTGGAGAGTAAATCTGACTCTGAGTCGAGGACGAGCGGCAGAACTTTCCACATAAATCCTCGGTGGATATATTCCGGGCCGGCGTCACGGCTCAGGCGGCGCACTGTTACCGGTCAGGGTTATATTATGGATCATTACTACCTTAGAAAGTTGATTGTACATAAGTGTCAGACGCGTCCCCTCTTACCTTATGTTTGGTGGTCACCGAGCCCAGACCCCGAGCGCTGAGGCTGCGACTCATATAGACATTGCCATCTAATGCTGCGTCATGGCTCAATCATTATGAACTGGCCTTTGTCCTTACGTCTCCCAAGATCTTACTACTTGTCAGTCCCAGCTCCAGCGCCGGCTCTGCTGCCGTCATGTGATAGGTCATGTGATCAACATACTGATCCAACTTAGCTTCCTATATACAGCATGTGCCTCCACATAGCCCCCTATATACAGCATGAGCCTCCACATAGCCCCCTATAAACAGCATGAGCCTCCACATAGCCCCCTATATACAGTATGAGCCCCCACATAGCCCCCTATATACAGCATGAGCCTCCACATAGCCCCCTATATACAGTATGAGCCTCCATATAGCCTCCTATATACAGTATGAGCCCCCACATAGCCCCCTATATACAGCATGAGCCTCCACATAGCCCCCTATATACAGCATGAGCCTCCATATAGCCTCCTATATACAGTATGAGCCCCCACATAGCCCCCTTTATACAGCATGAGCCTCCACATAGCCCCCTATATACAGCATGAGCCTCCATATAGCCCCCTATATACAGCATGAGCCCTCACATAGCCTCCTATATACAGTATGAGCCCCCACATAGCCCCCTATATACAGCATGTGCCTCCACATAGCCCCCTTTATACAGCATGAGCCTCCACATAGCCCCCTATATACAGCATGAGCCTCCACATAGCCCGTATATACAGCATGAGCCCCCACATAGCCCCCTATATACAGCATGAGCCTCCACATAGCCCGTATATACAGCATGAGCCCCCACATAGCCCCCTATATACAGCATGAGCCTCCACATAGCCTCCTATATACAGCATGAGCCCCCACATAGCCCCCTTTATACAGCATGAGCCTCCACATAGCCCCCTATATACAGCATGAGCCTCCACATAGCCCCCTATATACAGCATGAGCCTCCACATAGCCCCCTATATACAGCATGAGCCTCCACATAGCCCCCTATATACAGCATGTGCCTCCACATAGCCCCCTTTATACAGCATGAGCCTCCACATAGCCCCCTATATACAGCATGAGCCTCCACATAGCCCCCTATATACAGCATGAGCCTCCATATAGCCTCCTATATACAGTATGAGCCCCCACATAGCCCTCTATATACAGCATGAGCCTCCACATAGCCCCCTATATACAGCATGAGCCTCCATATAGCCTCCTATATACAGTATGAGCCCCCACATAGCCCCCTTTATACAGCATGAGCCTCCACATAGCCCCCTATATACAGCATGAGCCTCCATATAGCCCCCTATATACAGCATGAGCCCTCACATAGCCTCCTATATACAGTATGAGCCCCCACATAGCCCCCTATATACAGCATGTGCCTCCACATAGCCCCCTTTATACAGCATGAGCCTCCACATAGCCCCCTATATACAGCATGAGCCTCCACATAGCCCGTATATACAGCATGAGCCCCCACATAGCCCCCTATATACAGCATGAGCCTCCACATAGCCCCCTATATACAGCATAAGCCCCCACATAGCCCCCTTTATACAGCATGAGCCTCCACATAGCCCCCTATATACAGCATGAGCCCCCATATAGCCCCCTATATACAGCATGAGCCCCCACATAGCCTCCTATATACAGTATGAGCCCCCACATAGCCCCCTATATACAGCATGAGCCTCCACATAGCCTCCTATATACAGTATGAGTCCCACATAGCCCCCTATATACAGCATGTGCCTCCACATAGCCCCCTTTATACAGCATGAGCCCCCACATAGCCTCCTATATACAGTATGAGCCCCCACATAGCCCCCTATATACAGCATGAGCCTCCACATAGCCTTCTATATACAGTATGAGTCCCACATAGCCCCTTATATACAGCATGAGCCCCCACATAGCCCCCTTTATACAGCATGAGCCCCCACATAGCCCCCTATATACAGCATGAGCCTCCACATAGCCCCCTATATACAGTATGAGCCCCCACATAGCCTCCTATATACAGTATGAGCTCCCACATAGCCCCCTATATACAGCATGAGCCTCCACATAGCCTCCTATATACAGTATGAGTCCCACATAGCCCCCTATATACAGCATGTGCCTCCACATAGCCCCCTTTATACAGCATGAGCCCCCACATAGCCCCCTATATACAGCATGAGCCTCCACATAGCCCCCTATATACAGTATGAGCCCCCACATAGCCCCCTATATACAGCATGAGCCCCCACATAGCCCCCTATATACTGCATGTGCCTCCACATAGCCCCCTATATACTGCATGTGCCTCCACATAGCCCCCTTAATACAGCATGAGCCCCCACATAGCCCCCTATATACAGCATGAGCCTCCACATAGCCCCCTATATACAGTATGAGCCCCCACATAGCCTCCTATATACAGTATGAGCCCCCACATAGCCCCCTATATACAGCATGAGCCTCCACATAGCCTCCTATATACAGTATGAGCCCCCACATAGCCTCCTATATACAGCATGAGCCTCCACATAGCCTCCTATATACAGTATGAGTCCCACATAGCCCCCTATATACAGCATGTGCCTCCACATAGCCCCCTTTATACAGCATGAGCCCCCACATAGCCCCCTATATACAGCATGAGCCTCCACATAGCCCCCTATATACAGTATGAGCCCCCACATAGCCCCCTATATACAGCATGAGCCCCCACATAGCCCCCTATATACAGCATGAGCCTCCATATAGCCCCCTATATACAGCATGAGCCCCCACATAGCCTCCTATATACAGTATGAACCCACGCAAAGCCCCCTATATACAGCATGAGCCCCCACATAGCCCCCTATATACAGCATGAGCCTCCACATAGCCCCCTATATACAGCATGAGCCCTCACATAGCCTCCTATATACAGCATGAGCCTCCATATAGCCCCCTATATACAGCATGAGCCCCCACATAGCCCCCTATATACAGCATGAGCCCCCACATAGCCCCCTATATACAGCATGAGCCTCCACATAGCCCCCTATATACAGTATGAGCCCCCACATAGCCTCCTATATACAGTATGAGCCCCCACACAGCCTCATATATACAGTATGAGCCCCCACATAGCCCCCTATATACAGTATGATCCCCACATAGCCCCCTATATACAGTATGAGCCCCCACATAGCCTTCTATATACAGTATGAGCCCCACATAGCCTCCTATATACAGCATGAGCCCCACATAGCATCCTATATACAGTATGAGCCCCACATAGCCTCCTATATACAGCATGAGACCCCACATAGCTTCCTATATACAGTATGAGCCCCACATAGCCTCCTATATACAGCATGAGACCCCACATAGGCTCCTATATACAGCATGAGACCCCACATAGCCTTCTATATACAGTATGAGCTTCCACATAGCCTTCTATATACAGTATGAGTCCCACATAGCCCCCTATATACATCATGTGCCTCCACATAGCCCCCTTTATACAGCATGAGCCCCCACATAGCCCCCTATATACAGCATGAGCCTCCACATAGCCCCCTATATACAGTATGAGCCCCCACATAGCCTCCTATATACAGTATGAGCCCCCACATAGCCCCCTATATACAGCATGAGCCTCCACATAGCCTCCTATATACAGTATGAGTCCCACATAGCCCCCTATATACAGCATGTGCCTCCACATAGGCCCCTTTATACAGCATGAGCCCCCACATAGCCCCCTATATACAGCATGAGCCTCCACATAGCCCCCTATATACAGTATGAGCCCCCACATAGCCCCCTATATACAGCATGAGCCCCCACATAGCCCCCTATATACTGCATGTGCCTCCACATAGCCCCCTATATACTGCATGTGCCTCCACATAGCCCCCTTAATACAGCATGAGCCCCCACATAGCCCCCTATATACAGCATGAGCCTCCACATAGCCCCCTATATACAGTATGAGCCCCCACATAGCCTCCTATATACAGTATGAGCCCCCACATAGCCCCCTATATACAGCATGAGCCTCCACATAGCCTCCTATATACAGTATGAGTCCCACATAGCCCCCTATATACAGCATGTGCCTCCAAATAGCCCCCTTTATACAGCATGAGCCCCCACATAGCCCCCTATATACAGCATGAGCCTCCACATAGCCCCCTATATACAGTATGAGCCCCCACATAGCCCCCTATATACAGCATGAGCCCCCACATAGCCCCCTATATACAGCATGAGCCCCCACATAGCCTCCTATATACAGTATGAACCCACGCAAAGCCCCCTATATACAGCATGAGCCCCCACATAGCCCCCTATATACAGCATGAGCCTCCACATAGCCCCCTATATACAGCATGAGCCCTTACATAGCCTCCTATATACAGCATGAGCCTCCATATAGCCCCCTATATACAGCATGAGCCCCCACATAGCCCCCTATATACAGCATGAGCCCCCACATAGCCCCCTATATACAGCATGAGCCTCCACATAGCCCCCTATATACAGTATGAGCCCCCACATAGCCTCCTATATACAGTATGAGCCCCCACACAGCCTCCTATATACAGTATGAGCCCCCACATAGCCCCCTATATACAGTATGATCCCCACATAGCCCCCTATATACAGTATGAGCCCCCACATAGCCTTCTATATACAGTATGAGCCCCACATAGCCCCCTATATACAGTATGAGCCCCCACATAGCCTTCTATATACAGTATGAGCCCCACATAGCCTCCTATATACAGCATGAGCCCCACATAGCATCCTATATACAGTATGAGCCCCACATAGCCTCCTATATACAGCATGAGACCCCACATAGCTTCCTATATACAGTATGAGCCCCACATAGCCTCCTATATACAGCATGAGACCCCACATAGGCTCCTATATACAGCATGAGACCCCACATAGCCTTCTATATACAGTATGAGCCTCCACATAGCCTTCTATATACAGTATGAGTCCCACATAGCCCCCTATATACAGCATGAGCCCCCACATAGCTTCCTATATACAGTATGAACCCACGCAAAGCCCCCTATATACAGCATGAGCCCCCACATAGCCCCCT
The DNA here is from genome assembly GCF_048569485.1 of Anomaloglossus baeobatrachus. NCBI lineage: Eukaryota > Metazoa > Chordata > Amphibia > Anura > Aromobatidae > Anomaloglossus > Anomaloglossus baeobatrachus. Next base: position 592,836,998 of record NC_134357.1, on the reverse strand, counting down.
ATATACAGCATGAGCCTCCACATAGCCCCCTATATACAGCATGAGCCCTCACATAGCCTCCTATATACAGCATGAGCCTCCATATAGCCCCCTATATACAGCATGAGCCCCCACATAGCCCCCTATATACAGCATGAGCCCCCACATAGCCCCCTATATACAGCATGAGCCTCCACATAGCCCCCTATATACAGTATGAGCCCCCACATAGCCTCCTATATACAGTATGAGCCCCCACACAGCCTCCTATATACAGTATGAGCCCCCACATAGCCCCCTATATACAGTATGATCCCCACATAGCCCCCTATATACAGTATGAGCCCCCACATAGCCTTCTATATACAGTATGAGCCCCACATAGCCTCCTATATACAGCATGAGCCCCACATAGCATCCTATATACAGTATGAGCCCCACATAGCCTCCTATATACAGCATGAGACCCCACATAGCTTCCTATATACAGTATGAGCCCCACATAGCCTCCTATATACAGCATGAGACCCCACATAGGCTCCTATATACAGCATGAGACCCCACATAGCCTTCTATATACAGTATGAGTCCCACATAGCCCCCTATATACAGCATGTGCCTCCACATAGCCCCCTTTATACAGCATGAGCCCCCACATAGCCCCCTATATACAACATGAGCCTCCACATAGCCCCCTATATACAGTATGAGCCCCCACATAGCCCCCTATATACAGCATGAGCCCCCACATAGCCCCCTATATACAGCATGTGCCTCCACATAGCCCCCTATATACTGCATGTGCCTCCACATAGCCCCCTTTATACAGCATGAGCCCCCACATAGCCCCCTATATACAGCATGAGCCTCCACATAGCCCCCTATATACAGTATGAGCCCCCACATAGCCTCCTATATACAGTATGAGCCCCCACATAGCCCCCTATATACAGCATGAGCCTCCACATAGCCTCCTATATACAGTATGAGTCCCACATAGCCCCCTATATACAGCATGTGCCTCCACATAGCCCCCTTTATACAGCATGAGCCCCCACATAGCCCCCTATATACAGCATGAGCCTCCACATAGCCCCCTATATACAGTATGAGCCCCCACATAGCCCCCTATATACAGCATGAGCCCCCACATAGCCCCCTATATACAGCATGAGCCTCCACATAGCCCCCTATATACAGCATGAGCCCCCACATAGCCTCCTATATACAGTATGAACCCACACAAAGCCCCCTATATACAGCATGAGCCCCCACATAGCCCCCTATATACAGCATGAGCCTCCACATAGCCCCCTATATACAGCATGAGCCCTCACATAGCCTCCTATATACAGCATGAGCCTCCATATAGCCCCCTATATACAGCATGAGCCCCCACATAGCCCCCTATATACAGCATGAGCCCCCACATAGCCCCCTATATACAGCATGAGCCTCCACATAGCCCCATATATACAGCATGAGCCCCCACATAGCCTCCTATATACAGTATGAGCCCCCACACAGCCTCCTATATACAGTATGAGCCCCCACATAGCCCCCTATATACAGTATGATCCCCACATAGCCCCCTATATACAGTATGAGCCCCCACATAGCTTCCTATATACAGCATGAGCCCCACATAGCATCCTATATACAGTATGAGCCCCACATAGCCTCCTATATACAGCATGAGACCCCACATAGCTTCCTATATACAGTATGAGCCCCACATAGCCTCCTATATACAGCATGAGACCCCACATAGGCTCCTATATACAGCATGAGACCCCACATAGCCTTCTATATACAGTATGAGCCTCCACATAGCCTTCTATATACAGTATGAGCCCCACATAGCCTCCTATATACAGCATGAGACCCCACATAGGCTCCTATATACAGTATGAGCCCCACATAGCCTCCTATATACAGTATGAGCCCCCACATAGCCTCCTATATACAGTTTGATCCCCACATAGCCCCCTATATACAGTATGAGCCCCCACATAGCCTCCTATATACAGTATGAGCCCCCACATAGCCTCCTATATACAGCATGAGACCCCACATAGCCTACTATATACAGTATGGGCCCCCACATAGCCTCCTATATACAGCATGAGACCCACATAGGCTCCTATATACAGTATGAGCCCCCACATAGCCTCCTTTATACAGCATGAGCCTCCGCATAGCCTCCTACAGTATGAACCCCCACATAGCTCGCTGTATACAGTATGAGCCCCCACATAGCTCGCTTTATACAGTTTGATCTCCCACAATGCCACCTATATACAGTATGATCCCCACATAGCCTCCTATATACAGTATGAGCCCCCACATAGCCTCCTATATACAGTATGAGCCCCCACATAGCCTCCTATATACAGTATGAGCCCCCACATAGCCTCCTATATACAGTATGAGATCCCACATAGCCTCCTATATACAGCATGAGACACCACATAGCTTCCTATATACAGTATGAGCCCCCACATAGCCTCCTATATACAGTATGATCCCCACATAGCCCCCTATATACAGTATGAGACTCCACATAGCCCCCTATATACAGTATGAGCCCACACATAGCCTTCTATATACAGTATGAGCCCCACATAGCCTCCTGTATACAGCATGAGCCCCACATAGCTTCTTATATACAGTATGAGCCCCACATAGCCTCCTATATACAGCATGAGACCCCACATAGCTTCCTATATACAGCATGAGAACCCACATAGCCTTCTATATACAGTGTGAGCCTCCACATAGCCTTCTATATACAGTATGAGCCCCACATAGCCTCCTATATACAGCATGAGACCCCACATAGGCTCCTATATACAGTATGAGCCCCACATAGCCTCCTATATACAGTATGAGCCCCCACATAGCCTCCTATATACAGTATGAGCCCCACATAGCCTCCTATATACAGTATGAGCCCCCACATAGCCTCCTATATACAGTATGAGCCCCACATAGCCTCCTATATACAGCATGAGACCCCACATAGCCTCCTATATACAGTATGATCCCCACATAGCCCCCTATATACAGTATGAGCCCCCACATAGCCTCCTATATACAGTATGAGCCCCCACATAGCCTCCTATATACAGCATGAGACCCCACATAGCCTACTATATACAGTATGGGCCCCCACATAGCCTCCTATATACAGCATGAGACCCCACATAGGCTCCTATATACAGTATGAGCCCCCACATAGCCTCCTTTATACAGCATGAGCCTCTGCATAGCCTCCTATATACAGTATGAACCCCCACATAGCCTCCTATATACAGTATGAGCCCCACATAGCCTCCTATATACAGTATGAGCCCCCACATAGCCTCCTATATACAGTATGAGCCCCCACATAGCCCCCTATATACAGTATGAGCCCCCACATAGCCTCCTTTATACAGCATGAGCCTCTGCATAGCCTCCTATATACAGTATGAACCCCCACATAGCCTCCTATATACAGTATGAGCCCCACATAGCCTCCTATATACAGTATGAGCCCCCACATAGCCTCCTATATACAGTATGAGCCCCCACATAGCCCCCTATATACAGCATGAGACCCACATAGGCTCCTATATACAGTATGAGCCCCCACATAGCCTCCTTTATACAGCATGAGCCTCCGCATAGCCTCCTATATACAGTATGAACCCCCACATAGCTCGCTGTATACAGTATGAGCCCCCACATAGCTCGCTTTATACAGTTTGATCTCCCACAATGCCACCTATATACAGTATGATCCCCACATAGCCTCCTATATACAGTATGAGCCCCCACATAGCCTCCTATATACAGTATGAGCCCCCACATAGCCTCCTATATACAGTATGAGCCCCACATAGCCTCCTATATACAGTATGAGATCCCACATAGCCTCCTATATACAGCATGAGACACCACATAGCTTCATATATACAGTATGAGCCCCCACATAGCCTCCTATATACAGTATGATCCCCACATAGCCCCCTATATACAGTATGAGACTCCACATAGCCCCCTATATACAGTATGATCCCCACATAGCCCCCTATATACAGTATGAGACTCCACATAGCCCCCTATATACAGTATGAGCCCACACATAGCCTTCTATATACAGTATGAGCCCCACATAGCCTCCTGTATACAGCATGAGCCCCACATAGCTTCTTATATACAGTATGAGCCCCACATAGCCTCCTATATACAGCATGAGACCCCACATAGCTTCCTATATACAGCATGACACCCCACATAGCCTTCTATATACAGTGTGAGCCTCCACATAGCCTTCTATATACAGTATGAGCCCCACATAGCCTCCTATATACAGCATGAGACCCCACATAGGCTCCTATATACAGTATGAGCCCCACATAGCCTCCTATATACAGTATGAGCCCCCACATAGCCTCCTATATACAGTATGAGCCCCACATAGCCTCCTATATACAGTATGAGCCCCCACATAGCCTCCTATATACAGTATGAGCCCCACATAGCCTCCTATATACAGCATGAGACCCCACATAGCCTCCTATATACAGTATGATCCCCACATAGCCCCCTATATACAGTATGAGCCCCCACATAGCCTCCTATATACAGTATGAGCCCCCACATAGCCTCCTATATACAGCATGAGACCCCACATAGCCTACTATATACAGTATGGGCCCCCACATAGCCTCCTATATACAGCATGAGACCCCACATAGGCTCCTATATACAGTATGAGCCCCCACATAGCCTCCTTTATACAGCATGAGCCTCTGCATAGCCTCCTATATACAGTATGAACCCCCACATAGCCTCCTATATACAGTATGAGCCCCACATAGCCTCCTATATACAGTATGAGCCCCCACATAGCCTCCTATATACAGTATGAGCCCCCACATAGCCCCCTATATACAGTATGAGCCCCCACATAGCCTCCTTTATACAGCATGAGCCTCTGCATAGCCTCCTATATACAGTATGAACCCCCACATAGCCTCCTATATACAGTATGAGCTCCACATAGCCTCCTATATACAGTATGAGCCCCCACATAGCCTCCTATATACAGTATGAGCCCCCACATAGCCCCCTATATACAGCATGAGACCCACATAGGCTCCTATATACAGTGTGAGCCCCCACATAGCCTCCTTTATACAGCATGAGCCTCCGCATAGCCTCCTATATACAGTATGAACCCCCACATAGCTCGCTGTATACAGTATGAGCCCCCACATAGCTCGCTTTATACAGTTTGATCTCCCACAATGCCACCTATATACAGTATGATCCCCACATAGCCTCCTATATACAGTATGAGCCCCCACATAGCCTCCTATATACAGTATGAGCCCCCACATAGCCTCCTATATACAGTATGAGCCCCACATAGCCTCCTATATACAGTATGAGATCCCACATAGCCTCCTATATACAGCATGAGACACCACATAGCTTCATATATACAGTATGAGCCCCCACATAGCCTCCTATATACAGTATGATCCCCACATAGCCCCCTATATACAGTATGAGACTCCACATAGCCCCCTATATACAGTATGATCCCCACATAGCCCCCTATATACAGTATGAGCCCCCACATAGCCTTCTATATACAGTATGAGCCCCACATAGCCTCCTGTATACAGCATGAGCCCCACATAGCTTCCTATATACAGCATGAGACCCCATATAGCCTTCTATATACAGTATGAGCCCCACATAGCCTCCTATATACAGCATGAGACCCCACATAGGCTCCTATATACAGTATGAGCCCCACATAGCCTCCTATATACAGTATGAGCCCCCACGTAGCCTCCTATATACAGTATGAGCCCCACATAGCCTCCTATATACAGTATGAGCCCCCACATAGCCTCCTATATACAGTATGAGCCCCACATAGCCTCCTATATACAGCATGAGACCCCACATAGCCTCCTATATACAGTATGATCCCCACATAGCCCCCTATATACAGTATGAGCCCCCACATAGCCTCCTATATACAGTATGAGCCCCCACATAGCCTCCTATATACAGCATGAGACCCCACATAGCCTACTATATACAGTATGGGCCCCCACATAGCCTCCTATATACAGCATGAGACCCCACATAGGCTCCTATATACAGTATGAGCCCCCACATAGCCTCCTTTATACAGCATGAGCCTCTGCATAGCCTCCTATATACAGTATGAACCCCCACATAGCCTCCTATATACAGTATGAGCCCACACATAGCCTTCTATATACAGTATGAGCCCCACATAGCCTCCTGTATACAGCATGAGCCCCACATAGCTTCTTATATACAGTATGAGCCCCACATAGCCTCCTATATACAGCATGAGACCCCACATAGCTTCCTATATACAGCATGAGAACCCACATAGCCTTCTATATACAGTGTGAGCCTCCACATAGCCTTCTATATACAGTATGAGCCCCACATAGCCTCCTATATACAGCATGAGACCCCACATAGGCTCCTATATACAGTATGAGCCCCACATAGCCTCCTATATACAGTATGAGCCCCCACATAGCCTCCTATATACAGTATGAGCCCCACATAGCCTCCTATATACAGTATGAGCCCCCACATAGCCTCCTATATACAGTATGAGCCCCACATAGCCTCCTATATACAGCATGAGACCCCACATAGCCTCCTATATACAGTATGATCCCCACATAGCCCCCTATATACAGTATGAGCCCCCACATAGCCTCCTATATACAGTATGAGCCCCCACATAGCCTCCTATATACAGCATGAGACCCCACATAGCCTACTATATACAGTATGGGCCCCCACATAGCCTCCTATATACAGCATGAGACCCCACATAGGCTCCTATATACAGTATGAGCCCCCACATAGCCTCCTTTATACAGCATGAGCCTCTGCATAGCCTCCTATATACAGTATGAACCCCCACATAGCCTCCTATATACAGTATGAGCCCCACATAGCCTCCTATATACAGTATGAGCCCCCACATAGCCTCCTATATACAGTATGAGCCCCCACATAGCCCCCTATATACAGTATGAGCCCCCACATAGCCTCCTTTATACAGCATGAGCCTCTGCATAGCCTCCTATATACAGTATGAACCCCCACATAGCCTCCTATATACAGTATGAGCCCCACATAGCCTCCTATATACAGTATGAGCCCCCACATAGCCTCCTATATACAGTATGAGCCCCCACATAGCCCCCTATATACAGCATGAGACCCACATAGGCTCCTATATACAGTATGAGCCCCCACATAGCCTCCTTTATACAGCATGAGCCTCCGCATAGCCTCCTATATACAGTATGAACCCCCACATAGCTCGCTGTATACAGTATGAGCCCCCACATAGCTCGCTTTATACAGTTTGATCTCCCACAATGCCACCTATATACAGTATGATCCCCACATAGCCTCCTATATACAGTATGAGCCCCCACATAGCCTCCTATATACAGTATGAGCCCCCACATAGCCTCCTATATACAGTATGAGCCCCACATAGCCTCCTATATACAGTATGAGATCCCACATAGCCTCCTATATACAGCATGAGACACCACATAGCTTCATATATACAGTATGAGCCCCCACATAGCCTCCTATATACAGTATGATCCCCACATAGCCCCCTATATACAGTATGAGACTCCACATAGCCCCCTATATACAGTATGATCCCCACATAGCCCCCTATATACAGTATGAGACTCCACATAGCCCCCTATATACAGTATGAGCCCACACATAGCCTTCTATATACAGTATGAGCCCCACATAGCCTCCTGTATACAGCATGAGCCCCACATAGCTTCTTATATACAGTATGAGCCCCACATAGCCTCCTATATACAGCATGAGACCCCACATAGCTTCCTATATACAGCATGACACCCCACATAGCCTTCTATATACAGTGTGAGCCTCCACATAGCCTTCTATATACAGTATGAGCCCCACATAGCCTCCTATATACAGCATGAGACCCCACATAGGCTCCTATATACAGTATGAGCCCCACATAGCCTCCTATATACAGTATGAGCCCCCACATAGCCTCCTATATACAGTATGAGCCCCACATAGCCTCCTATATACAGTATGAGCCCCCACATAGCCTCCTATATACAGTATGAGCCCCACATAGCCTCCTATATACAGCATGAGACCCCACATAGCCTCCTATATACAGTATGATCCCCACATAGCCCCCTATATACAGTATGAGCCCCCACATAGCCTCCTATATACAGTATGAGCCCCCACATAGCCTCCTATATACAGCATGAGACCCCACATAGCCTACTATATACAGTATGGGCCCCCACATAGCCTCCTATATACAGCATGAGACCCCACATAGGCTCCTATATACAGTATGAGCCCCCACATAGCCTCCTTTATACAGCATGAGCCTCTGCATAGCCTCCTATATACAGTATGAACCCCCACATAGCCTCCTATATACAGTATGAGCCCCACATAGCCTCCTATATACAGTATGAGCCCCCACATAGCCTCCTATATACAGTATGAGCCCCCACATAGCCCCCTATATACAGTATGAGCCCCCACATAGCCTCCTTTATACAGCATGAGCCTCTGCATAGCCTCCTATATACAGTATGAACCCCCACATAGCCTCCTATATACAGTATGAGCTCCACATAGCCTCCTATATACAGTATGAGCCCCCACATAGCCTCCTATATACAGTATGAGCCCCCACATAGCCCCCTATATACAGCATGAGACCCACATAGGCTCCTATATACAGTATGAGCCCCCACATAGCCTCCTTTATACAGCATGAGCCTCCGCATAGCCTCCTATATACAGTATGAACCCCCACATAGCTCGCTGTATACAGTATGAGCCCCCACATAGCTCGCTTTATACAGTTTGATCTCCCACAATGCCACCTATATACAGTATGATCCCCACATAGCCTCCTATATACAGTATGAGCCCCCACATAGCCTCCTATATACAGTATGAGCCCCCACATAGCCTCCTATATACAGTATGAGCCCCACATAGCCTCCTATATACAGTATGAGATCCCACATAGCCTCCTATATACAGCATGAGACACCACATAGCTTCATATATACAGTATGAGCCCCCACATAGCCTCCTATATACAGTATGATCCCCACATAGCCCCCTATATACAGTATGAGACTCCACATAGCCCCCTATATACAGTATGATCCCCACATAGCCCCCTATATACAGTATGAGCCCCCACATAGCCTTCTATATACAGTATGAGCCCCACATAGCCTCCTGTATACAGCATGAGCCCCACATAGCTTCCTATATACAGCATGAGACCCCATATAGCCTTCTATATACAGTATGAGCCCCACATAGCCTCCTATATACAGCATGAGACCCCACATAGCTTCCTATATACAGCATGAGACCCCATATAGCCTTCTATATACAGTATGAGCCTCCACACAGCCTTCTATATACAGTATGAGCCCCACATAGCCTCCTATATACAGCATGAGACCCCACATAGGCTCCTATATACAGTATGAGCCCCACATAGCCTCCTATATACAGTATGAGCCCCCACGTAGCCTCCTATATACAGTATGAGCCCCACATAGCCTCCTATATACAGTATGAGCCCCCACATAGCCTCCTATATACAGTATGAGCCCCACATAGCCTCCTATATACAGCATGAGACCCCACATAGCCTCCTATATACAGTATGATCCCCACATAGCCCCCTATATACAGTATGAGCCCCCACATAGCCTCCTATATACAGTATGAGCCCCCACATAGCCTCCTATATACAGCATGAGACCCCACATAGCCTACTATATACAGTATGGGCCCCCACATAGCCTCCTATATACAGCATGAGACCCCACATAGGCTCCTATATACAGTATGAGCCCCCACATAGCCTCCTTTATACAGCATGAGCCTCTGCATAGCCTCCTATATACAGTATGAACCCCCACATAGCCTCCTATATACAGTATGAGCCCCACATAGCCTCCTATATACAGTATGAGCCCCCACATAGCCTCCTATATACAGTATGAGCCCCCACATAGCCCCCTATATACAGTATGAGCCCCCACATAGCCTCCTTTATACAGCATGAGCCTCTGCATAGCCTCCTATATACAGTATGAACCCCCACATAGCCTCCTATATACAGTATGAGCCCCACATAGCCTCCTATATACAGTATGAGCCCCCACATAGCCTCCTATATACAGTATGAGCCCCCACATAGCCCCCTATATACAGTATGAGCCCCCACATAGCCTCCTTTATACAGCATGAGCCTCTGCATAGCCTCCTATATACAGTATGAACCCCCACATAGCTCGCTGTATACAGTATGAGCCCCCACATAGCTCGCTTTATACAGTTTGATCCCCCACAATGCCACCTATATACAGTATGATCCCCACATAGCCTCCTATATACAGTATGAGCCCCCACATAGCCTCCTGTATACAGTATAAGCCCCCACATAGCCCCCTATATACAGTATGAGCTCCACATAGCCTCCTATATACAGTATGAGCCCCCACATAGCCTCCTATATACAGTATGAGCCCCCACATAGCCCCCTATATACAGCATGAGACCCACATAGGCTCCTATATACAGTATGAGCCCCCACATAGCCTCCTTTATACAGCATGAGCCTCCGCATAGCCTCCTATATACAGTATGAACCCCCACATAGCTCGCTGTATACAGTATGAGCCCCCACATAGCTCGCTTTATACAGTTTGATCTCCCACAATGCCACCTATATACAGTATGATCCCCACATAGCCTCCTATATACAGTATGAGCCCCCACATAGCCTCCTATATACAGTATGAGCCCCCACATAGCCTCCTATATACAGTATGAGCCCCCACATAGCCCCCTATATACAGTATGAGCCCCCACATAGCCTCCTTTATACAGCATGAGCCTCTGCATAGCCTCCTATATACAGTATGAACTCCCACATAGCTCGCTGTATACAGTATGAGCCCCCACATAGCTCGCTTTATACAGTTTGATCCCCCACAATGCCACCTATATACAGTATGATCCCCACATAGCCTCCTATATACAGTATGAGCCCCCACATAGCCTCCTATATACAGTATGAGCCCCCACATAGCCTCCTATATACAGTATGAGCCCCCACATAGCCCCCTATATACAGTATGAGCCCCCACATAGCCTCCTTTATACAGCATGAGCCTCTGCATAGCCTCCTATATACAGTATGAACCCCCACATAGCTCGCTGTATACAGTATGAGCCCCCACATAGCTCGCTTTATACAGTTTGATCCCCCACAATGCCACCTATATACAGTATGATCCCCACATAGCCTCCTATATACAGTATGAGCCCCCACATAGCCTCCTGTATACAGTATAAGCCCCCACATAGCCTCCTATATACAGTATGAGCTCCACATAGCCTCCTATATACAGTATGAGCCCCCACATAGCCTCCTATATACAGTATGAGCCCCCACATAGCCCCCTATATACAGCATGAGACCCACATAGGCTCCTATATACAGTATGAGCCCCCACATAGCCTCCTTTATACAGCATGAGCCTCCGCATAGCCTCCTATATACAGTATGAACCCCCACATAGCTCGCTGTATACAGTATGAGCCCCCACATAGCTCGCTTTATACAGTTTGATCTCCCACAATGCCACCTATATACAGTATGATCCCCACATAGCCTCCTATATACAGTATGAGCCCCCACATAGCCTCCTATATACAGTATGAGCCCCCACATAGCCTCCTATATACAGTATGAGCCCCACATAGCCTCCTATATACAGTATGAGATCCCACATAGCCTCCTATATACAGCATGAGACACCACATAGCTTCATATATACAGTATGAGCCCCCACATAGCCTCCTATATACAGTATGATCCCCACATAGCCCCCTATATACAGTATGAGACTCCACATAGCCCCCTATATACAGTATGATCCCCACATAGCCCCCTATATACAGTATGAGCCCCCACATAGCCTTCTATATACAGTATGAGCCCCACATAGCCTCCTGTATACAGCATGAGCCCCACATAGCTTCCTATATACAGCATGAGACCCCATATAGCCTTCTATATACAGTATGAGCCCCACATAGCCTCCTATATACAGCATGAGACCCCACATAGCTTCCTATATACAGCATGAGACCCCATATAGCCTTCTATATACAGTATGAGCCTCCACACAGCCTTCTATATACAGTATGAGCCCCACATAGCCTCCTATATACAGCATGAGACCCCACATAGGCTCCTATATACAGTATGAGCCCCACATAGCCTCCTATATACAGTATGAGCCCCCACGTAGCCTCCTATATACAGTATGAGCCCCACATAGCCTCCTATATACAGTATGAGCCCCCACATAGCCTCCTATATACAGTATGAGCCCCACATAGCCTCCTATATACAGCATGAGACCCCACATAGCCTCCTATATACAGTATGATCCCCACATAGCCCCCTATATACAGTATGAGCCCCCACATAGCCTCCTATATACAGTATGAGCCCCCACATAGCCTCCTATATACAGCATGAGACCCCACATAGCCTACTATATACAGTATGGGCCCCCACATAGCCTCCTATATACAGCATGAGACCCCACATAGGCTCCTATATACAGTATGAGCCCCCACATAGCCTCCTTTATACAGCATGAGCCTCTGCATAGCCTCCTATATACAGTATGAACCCCCACATAGCCTCCTATATACAGTATGAGCCCCACATAGCCTCCTATATACAGTATGAGCCCCCACATAGCCTCCTATATACAGTATGAGCCCCCACATAGCCCCCTATATACAGTATGAGCCCCCACATAGCCTCCTTTATACAGCATGAGCCTCTGCATAGCCTCCTATATACAGTATGAACCCCCACATAGCCTCCTATATACAGTATGAGCCCCACATAGCCTCCTATATACAGTATGAGCCCCCACATAGCCTCCTATATACAGTATGAGCCCCCACATAGCCCCCTATATACAGTATGAGCCCCCACATAGCCTCCTTTATACAGCATGAGCCTCTGCATAGCCTCCTATATACAGTATGAACCCCCACATAGCTCGCTGTATACAGTATGAGCCCCCACATAGCTCGCTTTATACAGTTTGATCCCCCACAATGCCACCTATATACAGTATGATCCCCACATAGCCTCCTATATACAGTATGAGCCCCCACATAGCCTCCTGTATACAGTATAAGCACACACATTGCCTCCTATATACAGCATGAGACCCCACATAGCTTCCTATATACAGTATGAGCCCCACATAGCCTCCTATATACAGCATGAGACCCCACATAGACTCCTATATACAGCATGAGACCCCACATAGCCTTCTATATACAGTATGAGCCCCCACATAGCCTCCTATATACAGCATGAGACCCCACATAGCCTTCTATGTACAGTATGAGCCTCCACATAGCCTTCTATATACAGTATGAGCCCCACATAGCCTCCTATATACAGCATGAGACCCCACATAGGCTCCTATATACAGTATGAGCCCCACATAGCCTCCTATATACACTATGAGCCCCCACATAGCCTCCTATATACAGTATGATCCCCACATAGCCCCCTATATACAGTATGAGCCCCCACATAGCCTCCTATATACAGTATGAGCCCCCACATAGACTCCTATATACAGCATGAGCCCCCACATAGCCTCCTATATACAGCATGAGACCCCACATAGCCTACTATATACAGTATGGGCCCCCACATAGCCTCCTATATACAGTATGAGCCCCACATAGCCTCCTATATACAGTATGAGTCCCCACATAGCTTCCTATATACAGTATGATCCCCACATAGCCCCCTATATACAATATGAGCCTCCACATAGCCTTCTATATACAGTATGAGCCCCACATAGCCTCCTATATACAGCATGAGACCCCACATAGGCTCCTATATACAGTATGAGCCCCACATAGCCTCATATATACAGTATGAGCCCCCACATAGCCTCCTATATACAGTATGAGCCCCACATAGCCTCCTATATACAGTATGAGCCCCCACATAGCCTCCTATATACAGTATGAGCCCCACATAGCCTCCTATATACAGCATGAGACCCTACATAGCCTCCTATATACAGTATGATCCCCACATAGCCCCCTATATACAGTATGAACCCCCACATAGCCCCCTATATACAGTATGAACCCCCACATAGCCTCCTATATACAGTATGATCCTCACATAGCCTCCTATATACAGTATGAGCCCCCACATAGCCTCCTATATACAGTATGAGCCCCCACATAGCCTCCTATATACAGTATGAGCCCCACATAGCCTCCTATATACAGTATGAGATCCCACATAGCCTCCTATATACAGTATGAGCCCCCACATAGCCTCCTATATACAGTATGATCCCCACATAGCCTCCTATATACAGTATGAGCCCCACATAGCCTCCTATATACAGTATGAGCCCCCACATAGCCTCCTATATACAGTATGAGCCCCACATAGCCTCCTATATACAGCATGAGACCCTACATAGCCTCCTATATACAGTATGATCCCCACATAGCCCCCTATATACAGTATGAACCCCCACATAGCCTCCTATATACAGTATGATCCTCACATAGCCTCCTATATACAGTATGAGCCCCCACATAGCCTCCTATATACAGTATGAGCCCCCACATAGCCTCCTATATACAGTATGAGCCCCACATAGCCTCCTATATACAGTATGAGATCCCACATAGCCTCCTATATACAGCATGAGACCCCACATAGCTTCCTATATACAGTATGAGCCCCCACATAGCCTCCTATATACAGCATGAGCCCCCACATAGCCTCCTATATACAGTATGATCCCCACATAGCCCCCTATATACAGTATGAGACTCCACATAGCCCCCTATATACAGTATGATCCCCACATAGCCCCCTATATACAGTATGAGCCCCCACATAGCCTTCTATATACAGTATGAGCCCCACATAGCCTCCTATATACAGCATGAGCCCCACATAGATTCTTATATACAGTATGAGCCCCACATAGCCTCCTATATACAGCATGAGACCCCACATAGCTTCCTATATACAGCATGAGACCCCACATAGCCTTCTATATACAGTATGAACCTCCACATAGCCTTCCATATACAGTATGAGCCCCACATAGCCTCCTATATACAGCATGAGACCCCACATGGGCTCCTATATACAGTATGAGCCCCACATAGCCTCCTATATACAGTATGAGCCCCCACATAGCCTCCTATATACAGTATGAGCCCCACATAGCCTCCTATATACAGTATGAGCCCCCACATAGCCTCCTATATACAGTATGAGCCCCACATAGCCTCCTATATACAGCATGAGACCCCACATAGCCTCCTATATACAGTATGATCCCCA
Organism: Anomaloglossus baeobatrachus; assembly: GCF_048569485.1. NCBI lineage: Eukaryota > Metazoa > Chordata > Amphibia > Anura > Aromobatidae > Anomaloglossus > Anomaloglossus baeobatrachus. Next base: position 592,821,442 of record NC_134357.1, on the reverse strand, counting down.
CATAGCCCCCTATATACAGTATGAGCCCCCACATAGCCTCCTATATACAGTATGAGCCCCCACATAGCCTCCTATATACAGTATGAGCCCCACATAGCCTCCTATATACAGTATGGGCCCCCACATAGCCTCCTATATACAGCATGAGACCCCACATAGGCTCCTATATACAGTATGAGCCCCCACATAGCCTCCTTTATACAGCATGAGCCTCTGCATAGCCTCCTATATACAGTATGAACCCCCACATAGCCTCCTATATACAGTATGAGCCCCACATAGCCTCCTATATACAGTATGAGCCCCCACATAGCCTCCTATATACAGTATGAGCCCCCACATAGCCCCCTATATACAGTATGAGCCCCCACATAGCCTCCTTTATACAGCATGAGCCTCTGCATAGCCTCCTATATACAGTATGAACCCCCACATAGCTCGCTGTATACAGTATGAGCCCCCACATAGCTCGCTTTATACAGTTTGATCCCCCACAATGCCACCTATATACAGTATGTGTGGCGCCCCAGGACCTGGTCGCCACAACAGCATTGCCCTCCCAAAAGGGTTAATGCTGAGCCTGGAGGTAATTGGGAGATCTATTGGCCAGTAAGTTAACACTCAACACAGTTCTCCCTCCGGCCAGCAGGGGGAGCTCTGAACCTGGAACTTCAGGGAGCATTCCTTAAGTCTGGCTGGAAGGAGGAAGTGGTAGTTAGTCTGGAGAGAGGAGCGAAAGAGTGCAGACGCAGAGTAGTGCTGCCTTGTAAACTGGGGCCTAGAGCTGGGATAGCTTGGCCCAGTGAAGCAAGGGGAGCAGAGAGGCACAGCAGAGACTCGGACATCGGAGTCTGTAGTTGCCAGGGCATAAAATCCATCCCTGGTAGCTGAATCTGGAGGGCAGGAGAGCTGTAAGCCCCCTGGCCCAGAAGCAATCTGAAGGTACAGCTGCATCCCAAGGGCCTGGTGTGGGCTCCAGCAGAGAAGCACCAGAGAGGGCCTGCGCAGTCTACCACACAGAAGAGGGGACGAACAACAAGTCCCAGCAGCAAGAGGGCAATTGCGAACCCAAAGTGCAGTGTCCTAAAACAGCAGAGAAAGATTAAGGAGTAGGCCTCATACTCAACTGGCCAAAGATCACCCCAGGCACTTCCAGGCCGGCCGGATCATCTATACCATCTGTGACGGTCTCCCTGGACTAAGTTTCTGCCGAGTAAAAGAGGAGAAGGTAAAGAGACTACTGTTTGTGCCTGTTTCTTTCATTGCTTGTCGGCCCTGCACCGTGTTAGTCACGCAGCACCATAGACTTCCACAAGCACCAACTGTGCCCCGGGCATTGCTCCACCTGTGGGGAGCAGTACTAACATTGCTGCCATAACATCATCCCGGTGGCCTCACACAGCAGCGGCGGCTTAATAGCCGCATGCCACAGGTGGCGTCACAAACACAAACTTAAAGTCATCAGCCACATATTATACTGACACCCACCAGGGCCACGGAGCCGGGCCCAGCCACCACTGACTACCACCGGACTAGTCCGGCCCGGCACCGGGTGTCCCATAGCCCTGGGGTGGGCGAGTCAACTTTTGGCGTCACGAACAGGATTTCGTGCCCGGTCACACCGGGTACTGTGCGCCTGAAGAACTGTGTAAAAGACTGTGTACTGGTTGTAAATTGCCGCCGCCATTAGCCGCGCCGAGCGCAGGAAGAAGGGGGGCGTGCCTGACAAAGAGCGCGAAGGGAGCGCGCCATCAGAGCAGAGCGCTGTTAACCCCGCGCGACCCGGAAGAAAATTTGAAAAGTGAACGGAGCCTGGTAAGGTTCACTAAGGGGGAGGAAGATGTCCGACTCCGAGGGGGAGCAGGTGGCTGCCATCGCCCAGGGCGCCGCAGCACCGGCCGAAGTAGTCCCAGTCGCCGTCGCCCCAGCCCCCACTATAGCGCCGGTAATGCCGATCACCATGCCGTACATACCGGGAGCAGAATGGCTGCCGCAGTACTCCGGGGAGTCCCATACCTTGAGTGACTTCAGAGAAAGCCTGCACAGCTTGTTCCGGGTGTATCCTCTGACTGAGAGCCAGAAGGTGGGCATATTAATGGGACAGCTAGCCGGCGCAGCCCAGCGTGAAGCGAAGTCCTGGCCTGATACAGATAAAGGGACAGCAGCCCAGATACTGGCCAAGCTAAAGAGTACTTTTGACACCCGCACCGCAGCAGAGATAAAGATGAGATTCTTTGGGTGCAAGCAACGGGCCACAGACAGCATAAGGGACTATGCCTTAAACTTGCAGGAGGCCCTGAAAGCAGTTAAACAGGTGGACCCAGAGAGTGTACGTGAAGAAGACAAACTCCTAACTGAGCAGTTCATAGAGGGGCTCCTGTCAGACGCCCACAGGACCCAGCTGCGTATCATGGTCCTGCAGAACCCTGCTCTGGACTTTGCAAAGTTTAAGGACCAGGCCATCCGGGTACTGAGAGAATCTACACCGAATGACCCAGTACCCCTCCGGCCTCTTGCTATCACGTACCCCGGGGTGGTGCCTGCAACACGAGCCACTGCAGGGGCTGAGGCGCAGTCCCTGGATAAGGATCCCACTGCAGAACTCAGACAGCAGGTCCAGGAGCTGACCAAGACTGTGGCTGCCCTTGCCAAGACCGTGCAGTCTCTACAAATGACCCCCTCGCCTGCAAAAATCGAGTTGGCCTCCAGCCCAGAAGACGTCCCATGGATGCGACAGAGGAGAACTCCGCCGACCCGAGGAAAAGACACAGACCGGTATGATTCAACAGGACAACCGATCTGCCGCCGCTGCAGCCAGGCGGGCCACATTGCACGACGCTGTCCTTTAAACGGGCTGAGCCTGGGGCCAGGAGCCAACCCCCAGGTGTGAGGAAGCCCGGCTCAAACCCCAGCCGCAGCAAGTATGTGGGAGGACGACCGGTCCTTCCCATTGTGCTGGATGGGATCCCTTTGAATGCCCTCCTGGATACGGGGTCCCAGGTAACAACCATCCCCCACAAACTGTACAAAAGATATTGGGCTGATTCAGACATTGACCATGGCCCAGATGATGATTTAACGATTGTGGCCAGTAATGGTCAGCCCTTACCTCAAATTGGGTACAAAGAAGTAACCATTAAAGTGGGGCGGGTGGAATTGCCATGTCAGGGGATGATAATTGTAGATATTGATCGCAAAGAATCTGACCCACTGCTAACCCTTGGTACAAATGTGATAGAAAATTGTATTGCCGAAGTGATAATTTTGTTGCAACAGGCGTCTGAAACTGCCAGCTCCGGGCAGCAGCGTGTCCTGCAGAGGGAGATCAGAGCCCTGATGAGGAGGCAGCAAGTAGAGCTAGCCGGAGGAGAAATTGGCAGTGTGAGGGTAAGTGACCCCCTCCCCATTGTAATACCCCCAAGAAGTGAAATGTTGATATGGTGTCGGGCAGCAATAGGCCTCAAGGGTCAGGATTACCATGCCTTGGTAGAACCAGTGTATTCAGACAGTAGGCCTGGAGTCCTGATAGCCAGAGGGGTAGCGGACGTCCGCAAGGGGAGAGTGCCCGTCCGTGTCCTGAATTGTGGGGAGGAGGAGGCCAAATTGCCCCGGTACGCCACTGTAGCAAAACTGTACACTGTCAGTAACAATACCATTAAAGCAGTGGAACCCTTGATCCCGTCCGACCAGGCGGAAGACAATGGCTCCAAGGGGCAGCCGGAAGACTGGTGCCAAAAATTACATGTAGGCACCGACTCCACCCCCTCGCACCAAAAGCATGGGGTTTACCGGGTGGTACAGGAGTACGAGCGGGTCTTCAGCAAACACCCCCTAGATTTTGGGCAGGTGAAAGGGGTTAAACATCAAATCCCCACGGGTGATCATCATCCCATTAAAGAGAGATACCGCCCTGTACCCCCCGCACAGTATCAGTGTGCCAAGGAAATGTTACGGGAAATGAAGGAGGCTGGGGTTATCAGAGATAGTTGTAGCCCCTGGGCAGCTCCACTAGTGCTCGTAAAGAAAAAAGATGGTACAATGAGAATGTGCGTAGATTACAGACAAATTAACCGCATTACACATAAAGATGCTTATCCACTACCCAGAATAGAGGAGTCACTAACAGCCTTAAAGTCAGCTAACTATTTCTCCACCTTGGATCTCACCAGTGGGTATTGGCAGGTTCCCGTGGCAGAGGCGGACAAGGAGAAGACTGCATTCACGACACCAATGGGTCTCTGTGAGTTCAACTGTATGCCATTCAGGCTCTGCAACGCCCCAGGGACATTCCAAAGGTTGATGGAGTGCTGCTTGGGCCATCACAACTTTGAAACCGTGCTGTTGTACCTGGATGACGTAATAGTCTACTCCAAGACTTATGAGGACCACCTGAAGCACTTAGCAGAAGTGTTTGAATCCTTGTCGAAATATGGCCTGAAGATCAAGCCGTCCAAATGTCACCTCTTGAAGCCAAAGGTACAGTACCTGGGTCATGTGGTCAGCGCAGAAGGCGTGGCACCTGATCCGGAGAAAGTCACTGTAATCAAGGACTGGCCAAGACCCACCACAGTGAAGGAGGTGCGGCAGTTCCTTGGACTGGTGGGCTACTACCGAAGGTTCATTGATGGTTTCACCAAGATAGCAGCGCCCCTTCAAGATCTCCTGGTGGGCCAGCCAAAGCAGGCTAAGAAGCAGAGCCCTCCATTTGAATGGAGCAGCCAACTGGAAACATCCTTTGTCCGGCTGAAAGGGGCTCTCACGGGAGAAGAAATTCTGGCCTACCCTGACTACAGCCAACCGTTTGTACTGTATACAGACGCCAGCAACGTGGGACTGGGAGCAGTTCTGTCCCAGGTACAGGGAGGCAGAGAGAGGGTGATAGCGTACGCCAGTAGGAAGCTTCGGCCCACAGAAAGGAATCCAGAAAACTACAGTTCCTTCAAGCTGGAGTTCCTCGCTATTGTTTGGGCAGTGACTGAACGCTTCAAGCACTATCTGGCATCGGCCAAGTTCACCATCTTCACGGACAACAATCCGTTGACACACCTGGCAACAGCCAAGTTAGGTGCGATGGAACAGCGATGGATGGCCCGGCTGTCTAACTTTGACTTTACCATCAAGTATCGGGCTGGCAAGAAGAATAACAATGCTGATGCGCTGTCCAGAATGCCTCACTTGCCCGAGTCTGGAGAAGACATGGATGAACTCGAAGAGATAGAGTTACCGGCTTTCCATCACCAAGGTGTGTCCCAGTGTGAGCATGCTGTAGGAGTGAAGCGCTCAAGCCAGCACGGGGTCTCGGTCAACCCCTTACTCCACCATAATTGGGAAGAAACACAGAACGGTGACCCGGCCGTGCGATTGGTCAAAGAGAAGCTAGCGCAAGCTGAGACCCATCTTGGCCCAGACGCTCCAGAGGAAGCCCAGCAGCTGTGGAAGGAGAGGGGACGACTGTTCACCTACCAAGGCAAGCTCTGCAAGAGATATGTCAACTATCGAACAAATGAACTTGTCTGGCAGATAGTGGTTCCGCAGAGAGATGCTCCAATGGTCCTAGCAGCGTATCATGATAACGCAGGACACTTCGGGTGGAAGAAGTTGGAAGCCCTACTCCGTGATCGGTTCTATTGGGTGCACATGAGAAAGATGATCGAGAAGTGGTGCCGAGACTGTGGCCCGTGTAACCTGAGGCGGAAAGACGATGCCAGCCAAAGGTCTCCCCTACAGCCAATTGTCACAAAGCAGCCCCTGGAGTTGGTGGCCCTGGACCACGTGAAGTTAACACCAAGCCGGTCAGGCTATGTGTACGCCCTCACCATTGTGGACCATTACTCTCGTTTCCTGGTAGTAGTGCCTGTGAAGGACCAGACAGCCAGGACAGCAGCTAGAGCGTTCCAGGCATCCTTTTGTCGACCTCACGGCTATCCGGAAAGGGTACTGACTGATCAGGGTCCTGCATTCGAGGCTGAAGTGTTCCAAGAGTTCTGTAACATGTACGGTTGTAAGAAAATCCGAACCACACCGTACCACCCCCAAACCAATGGACTGTGCGAGAAAATGAACCATGTGGTTATTGATATGCTGAAGACCCTACCGCTGGAGGAAAGGAACCAATGGCCAGAAAAGTTGCCAGATCTGGTAGACCTGTACAACCACATCCCAGTGAATTCGACCAACTGCAGCCCCGCTTACCTGATGCGAGCCAGACCAGGCAAGTTGCCTGTAGACTTTGAGATGGGGACTGTGTCGCCTGAGGCGGTTCAAGAAATAGAGGATTGGGATACAGAACGGCAGCAGCGGTACCGTAAGGTCCAGGAGTGCGTAGAGAGGAGCCTGTCTCAAGCAAGAACGAGGCAAGAACAGCATTACAATCAAACAGCCCCAGCAACTCCCTTAGCACCTGGAGAACAAGTCCTCAAGAAGAAGCGGAAGACGCATAAATTGGATAATCAGTGGGAAAACGAGCCCTACACCATTATCCCCTCCAACTTTGACAATAGTAAGGTATGCCTCATAAGCAAAGATGAAGGCAAGACCTATCAAGCAATTTCCCGAGACCGCCTGAAAGCGTGCCCTGAACGGTGCAGAATCCAAAGAGAAATGGAAGGAGTACAAGGAAGTCCCCAAAGTCAAGAGAAAGGAGGGGAGATGATTCAAACCATCCTTGGAAAGTTCCCCAAAACTTGGACCCGAATAAACAATGCCATAGTGGTACCAGTTTTGACGTTTCCGCAGTTGGTCGAGCCAGAAACAGAAAAGGTTCCGGATCCACCTAAAGAATCGTCCGCTCCGGCACGAGATGACACGCCAGCAGTGGAGCAGGAGGATCAACCCCCTGTCAGTGGTGAACCTGTCATACCCTTGGCGACTCCTAGATCACAAAGGCAACCATCACGCTTACCTATGGGGGTTAGGCCCACCTGTAGTGCTGAGATAGAAGACGCACCACGTAGTCAGGGGCAAACACCAGAGCTACGTAGGTCCCAGCGCAGCACTCGGGGACAACCCCCTCTAAGGTATAGGGAGTCAACTGTATAAGGGAAAGAGTACTTATTAGAATGTAAATAGTTATGCAAAATGTCTGTCATGTTGTGTACAAAATGTTTTCTTTTTCTTTGATTGCGAAAATGGACAATTGGGCCACTGGACTATGGGTGGCCAACACCTAAATTGTTCATAGTTAGCACCAGTGTGCTCAACACCCCTGAAGAAAAACCCGTCCGGCGTGCATAGAGTGGGGTCATCAATGCTCTGACGCACGCCCAGAGACTACGTTGGGGGTTTGAACGCGGCGGGTCCCCCATGGAGCAGTGTAATGGACACCCGGCAGGGAGCCACACTGGACTCTTATAGTAATGTTTAAGGTTGTAACGTTAAAGTAATTGCGCCTCCCATAATGGGATGAAATGTTCTAACATGTCATGTTTGTTTCTACAGTCCGGGAGTACTGAATTTAACTAAGGGGGAGTGTGGCGCCCCAGGACCTGGTCGCCACAACAGCATTGCCCTCCCAAAAGGGTTAATGCTGAGCCTGGAGGTAATTGGGAGATCTATTGGCCAGTAAGTTAACACTCAACACAGTTCTCCCTCCGGCCAGCAGGGGGAGCTCTGAACCTGGAACTTCAGGGAGCATTCCTTAAGTCTGGCTGGAAGGAGGAAGTGGTAGTTAGTCTGGAGAGAGGAGCGAAAGAGTGCAGACGCAGAGTAGTGCTGCCTTGTAAACTGGGGCCTAGAGCTGGGATAGCTTGGCCCAGTGAAGCAAGAGGTGCAGAGAGGCACAGCAGAGACTCGGACATCGGAGTCTGTAGTTGCCAGGGCATAAAATCCATCCCTGGTAGCTGAATCCGGAGGGCAGGAGAGCTGTAAGCCCCCTGGCCCAGAAGCAATCTGAAGGTACAGCTGCATCCCAAGGGCCTGGTGTGGGCTCCAGCAGAGAAGCACCAGAGAGGGCCTGCGCAGTCTACCACACAGAAGAGGGGACGAACAACAAGTCCCAGCAGCAAGAGAGCAATTGCGAACCCAAAGTGCAGTGTCCTAAAACAGCAGAGAAAGATTAAGGAGTAGGCCTCATACTCAACTGGCCAAAGATCACCCCAGGCACTTCCAGGCCGGCCGGATCATCTTTACCATCTGTGACGGTCTCCCTGGACTAAGTTTCTGCCGAGTAAAAGAGGAGAAGGTAAAGAGACTACTGTTTGTGCCTGTTTCTTTCATTGCTTGTCGGCCCTGCACCGTGTTAGTCACGCAGCACCATAGACTTCCACAAGCACCAACTGTGCCCCGGGCATTGCTCCACCTGTGGGGAGCAGTACTAACATTGCTGCCATAACATCATCCCGGTGGCCTCACACAGCAGCGGCGGCTTAATAGCCGCATACCACAGGTGGCGTCACGAACACAAACATTAAAGTCATCAGCCACATATTCAACTGACACCCACCAGGGCCACGGAGCCGGGCCCAGCCACCACTGACTACCACCGGACTAGTCCGGCCCGGCACCGGGTGTCCCATAGCCCTGGGGTGGGCGAGTCAACTTTTGGCGTCACGAACAGGATTTCGTGCCCGGTCACACCGGGTACTGTGCGCCTGAAGAACTGTGTAAAAGACTGTGTACTGGTTGTAAATTGCCGCCGCCATTAGCCGCGCCGAGCGCAGGAAGAAGGGGGGCGTGCCTGACAAAGAGCGCGAAGGGAGCGCGCCATCAGAGCAGAGCGCTGTTAACCCCGCGCGACCCGGAAGAAAATTTGAAAAGTGAACGGAGCCTGGTAAGGTTCACTAAGGGGGAGGAAGATGTCCGACTCCGAGGGGGAGCAGGTGGCTGCCATCGCCCAGGGCGCCGCAGCACCGGCCGAAGTAGTCCCAGTCGCCGTCGCCCCAGCCCCCACTATAGCGCCGGTAATGCCGATCACCATGCCGTACATACCAGGAGCAGAATGGCTGCCGCAGTACTCCGGGGAGTCCCATACCTTGAGTGACTTCAGAGAAAGCCTGCACAGCTTGTTCCGGGTGTATCCTCTGACTGAGAGCCAGAAGGTGGGCATATTAATGGGACAGCTAGCCGGCGCAGCCCAGCGTGAAGCGAAGTCCTGGCCTGATACAGATAAAGGGACAGCAGCCCAGATACTGGCCAAGCTAAAGAGTACTTTTGACACCCGCACCGCAGCAGAGATAAAGATGAGATTCTTTGGGTGCAAGCAGCGGGCCACAGACAGCATAAGGGACTATGCCTTAAACTTGCAGGAGGCCCTGAAAGCAGTTAAACAGGTGGACCCAGAGAGTGTACGTGAAGAGCACAAACTCCTAACTGAGCAGTTCATAGAGGGGCTCCTGTCAGACGCCCACAGGACCCAGCTGCGTATCATGGTCCTGCAGAACCCTGCTCTGGACTTTGCAAAGTTTAAGGACCAGGCCATCCGGGTACTGAGAGAATCTACACCGAATGACCCAGTACCCCTCCGGCCTCTTGCTATCACGTACCCCGGGGTGGTGCCTGCAACACGAGCCGCTGCAGGGGCTGAGGCGCAGTCCCTGGATAAGGATCCCACTGCAGAACTCAGACAGCAGGTCCAGGAGCTGACCAAGACTGTGGCTGCCCTTGCCAAGACCGTGCAGTCTCTACAAATGACCCCCTCGCCTGCAAAAATCGAGTTGGCCTCCAGCCCAGAAGACGTCCCATGGATGCGACAGAGGAGAACTCCGCCGACCCGAGGCAGAGACACAGACCGGTATGATTCAACAGGACAACCGATCTGCCGCCACTGCAACCAGGCGGGCCACATTGCACGACGCTGTCCTTTAAACGGGCTGAGCCTGGGGCCAGGAGCCAACCCCCAGGTGTGAGGAAGCCCGGCTCAAACCCCAGCCGCAGCAAGTATGTGGGAGGACGACCGGTCCTTCCCATTGTGCTGGATGGGATCCCTTTGAATGCCCTCCTGGATACGGGGTCCCAGGTAACAACCATCCCCCACAAACTGTACAAAAGATATTGGGCTGATTCAGACATTGACCATGGCCCAGATGATGATTTAACAATTGTGGCCAGTAATGGTCAGCCCTTACCTCAAATTGGGTACAAAGAAGTAACCATTAAAGTGGGGCGGGTGGAATTGCCATGTCAGGGGATGATAATTGTAGATATTGATCGCAAAGAATCTGACCCACTGCTAACCCTTGGTACAAATGTGATAGAAAATTGTATTGCCGAAGTGATAATTTTGTTGCAACAGGCGTCTGAAACTGCCAGCTCCGGGCAGCAGCGTGCCCTACAGAGGGAGATCCGAGCCCTGATGAGGAGGCAGCAGGTAGAGCTGGCCGGAGGAGAAATTGGCAGTGTGAGGGTAAGTGACCCCCTCCCCATTGTAATACCCCCAAGAAGTGAAATGTTGATATGGTGTCGGGCAGCAATAGGCCTCAAGGGTCAGGATTACCATGCCTTGGTAGAACCAGTGTATTCAGACAGTAGGCCTGGAGTCCTGATAGCCAGAGGGGTAGCGGACGTCCGCAAGGGGAGAGTGCCCGTCCGTGTCCTGAATTGTGGGGAGGAGGAGGCCAAATTGCCCCGGTACGCCACTGTAGCAAAACTGTACACTGTCAGTAACAATACCATTAAAGCAGTGGAACCCTTGATCCCGTCCGACCAGGCGGAAGACAATGGCTCCAAGGGGCAGCCGGAAGACTGGTGCCAAAAATTACATGTAGGCACCGACTCCACCCCCTCGCACCAAAAGCATGGGGTTTACCGGGTGGTACAGGAGTACGAGCGGGTCTTCAGCAAACACCCCCTAGATTTTGGGCAGGTGAAAGGGGTTAAACATCAAATCCCCACGGGTGATCATCATCCCATTAAAGAGAGATACCGCCCTGTACCCCCCGCACAGTATCAGTGTGCCAAGGAAATGTTACGGGAAATGAAGGAGGCTGGGGTTATCAGAGATAGTTGTAGCCCCTGGGCAGCTCCACTAGTGCTCGTAAAGAAAAAAGATGGTACAATGAGAATGTGTGTAGATTACAGGCAAATTAACCGCATTACACATAAAGATGCTTATCCACTGCCCAGAATAGAGGAGTCACTAACAGCCTTAAAGTCAGCTAACTATTTCTCCACCTTGGATCTCACCAGTGGGTATTGGCAGGTTCCCGTGGCAGAGGCGGACAAAGAGAAGACTGCATTCACGACACCAATGGGCCTCTTCGAGTTCAACTGTATGCCATTCGGGCTCTGCAACGCCCCAGGGACATTCCAAAGGTTGATGGAGTGCTGCTTGGGCCATCACAACTTTGAAACCGTGCTGTTGTACCTGGATGACGTAATAGTCTACTCCAAGACTTATGAGGACCACCTGAAGCACTTAGCAGAAGTGTTTGAATCCTTGTCGAAATATGGCCTGAAGATCAAGCCGTCCAAATGTCACCTCTTGAAGCCAAAGGTACAGTACCTGGGTCATGTGGTCAGCGCAGAAGGTGTGGCACCTGATCCGGAGAAAGTCACTGTAATCAAGGACTGGCCAAGACCCACCACAGTGAAGGAGGTGCGGCAGTTCCTTGGACTGGTGGGCTACTACCGAAGGTTCATTGATGGTTTCACCAAGATAGCAGCGCCCCTTCAAGATCTCCTGGTGGGCCAGCCAAAGCAGGCTAAGAAGCAGAGCCCTCCAATTGAATGGAGCAGCCAACTGGAAACATCCTTTGTCCGGCTGAAAGGGGCTCTCACGGGAGAAGAAATTCTGGCCTACCCTGACTACAGCCAACCGTTTGTACTGTATACAGACGCCAGCAACGTGGGACTGGGAGCAGTTCTGTCCCAGGTACAGGGAGGCAGAGAGAGGGTGATAGCGTACGCCAGTAGGAAGCTTCGGCCCACAGAAAGGAATCCAGAAAACTACAGTTCCTTCAAGCTGGAGTTCCTCGCTATTGTTTGGGCAGTGACTGAACGCTTCAAGCACTATCTGGCATCGGCCAAGTTCACCATCTTCACGGACAACAATCCGTTGACACACCTGGCAACAGCCAAGTTAGGTGCGATGGAACAGCGATGGATGGCCCGGCTGTCTAACTTTGACTTTACCATCAAGTATCGGGCTGGCAAGAAGAATAACAATGCTGATGCACTGTCCAGAATGCCTCACTTGCCCGAGTCTGGAGAAGACATGGATGAACTCGAAGAGATAGAGTTACCGGCTTTCCATCACCAAGGTGTGTCCCAGTGTGAGCATGCTGTAGGAGTGAAGCGCTCAAGCCAGCACGGGGTCTCGGTCAACCCCTTACTCCACCATAATTGGGAAGAAACACAGAACGGTGACCCGGCCGTGCGATTGGTCAAAGAGAAGCTAGCGCAAGCTGAGACCCATCTTGGCCCAGACGCTCCAGAGGAAGCCCAGCAGCTGTGGAAGGAGAGGGGACGACTGTTCACCTACCAAGGCAAGCTCTGCAAGAGATATGTCAACTATCGAACAAATGAACTTGTCTGGCAGATAGTGGTTCCGCAGAGAGATGCTCCAATGGTCCTAGCAGCGTATCATGATAACGCAGGACACTTCGGGTGGAAGAAGTTGGAAGCCCTACTCCGTGATCGGTTCTATTGGGTGCACATGAGAAAGATGATCGAGAAGTGGTGCCGAGACTGTGGCCCGTGTAACCTGAGGCGGAAAGACGATGCCAGCCAAAGGTCTCCCCTACAGCCAATTGTCACAAAGCAGCCCCTGGAGTTGGTGGCCCTGGACCACGTGAAGTTAACACCAAGCCGGTCAGGCTATGTGTACGCCCTCACCATTGTGGACCATTACTCTCGTTTCCTGGTAGTAGTGCCTGTGAAGGACCAGACAGCCAGGACAGCAGCTAGAGCGTTCCAGGCATCCTTTTGTCGACCTCACGGCTATCCGGAAAGGGTACTGACTGATCAGGGTCCTGCATTCGAGGCTGAAGTGTTCCAAGAGTTCTGTAACATGTACGGTTGTAAGAAAATCCGAACCACACCGTACCACCCCCAAACCAATGGACTGTGCGAGAAAATGAACCATGTGGTTATTGATATGCTGAAGACCCTACCGCTGGAGGAAAGGAACCAATGGCCAGAAAAGTTGCCAGATCTGGTAGACCTGTACAACCACATCCCAGTGAATTCGACCAACTGCAGCCCCGCTTACCTGATGCGAGCCAGACCAGGCAAGTTGCCTGTAGACTTTGAGATGGGGACTGTGTCGCCTGAGGCGGTTCAAGAAATAGAGGATTGGGATACAGAACGGCAGCAGCGGTACCGTAAGGTCCAGGAGTGCGTAGAGAGGAGCCTGTCTCAAGCAAGAACGAGGCAAGAACAGCATTACAATCAAACAGCCCCAGCAACTCCCTTAGCACCTGGAGAACAAGTCCTCAAGAAGAAGCGGAAGACGCATAAATTGGATAATCAGTGGGAAAACGAGCCCTACACCATTATCCCCTCCAACTTTGACAATAGTAAGGTATGCCTCATAAGCAAAGATGAAGGCAAGACCTATCAAGCAATTTCCCGAGACCGCCTGAAAGCGTGCCCTGAACGGTGCAGAATCCAAAGAGAAATGGAAGGAGTACAAGGAAGTCCCCAAAGTCAAGAGAAAGGAGGGGAGATGATTCAAACCATCCTTGGAAAGTTCCCCAAAACTTGGACCCGAATAAACAATGCCATAGTGGTACCAGTTTTGACGTTTCCGCAGTTGGTCGAGCCAGAAACAGAAAAGGTTCCGGATCCACCTAAAGAATCGTCCGCTCCGGCACGAGATGACACGCCAGCAGTGGAGCAGGAGGATCAACCCCCTGTCAGTGGTGAACCTGTCATACCCTTGGCGACTCCTAGATCACAAAGGCAACCATCACGCTTACCTATGGGGGTTAGGCCCACCTGTAGTGCTGAGATAGAAGACGCACCACGTAGTCAGGGGCAAACACCAGAGCTACGTAGGTCCCAGCGCAGCACTCGGGGACAACCCCCTCTAAGGTATAGGGAGTCAACTGTATAAGGGAAAGAGTACTTATTAGAATGTAAATAGTTATGCAAAATGTCTGTCATGTTGTGTACAAAATGTTTTCTTTTTCTTTGATTGCGAAAATGGACAATTGGGCCACTGGACTATGGGTGGCCAACACCTAAATTGTTCATAGTTAGCACCAGTGTGCTCAACACCCCTGAAGAAAAACCCGTCCGGCGTGCATAGAGTGGGGTCATCAATGCTCTGACGCACGCCCAGAGACTACGTTGGGGGTTTGAACGCGGCGGGTCCCCCATGGAGCAGTGTAATGGACACCCGGCAGGGAGCCACACTGGACTCTTATAGTAATGTTTAAGGTTGTAACGTTAAAGTAATTGCGCCTCCCATAATGGGATGAAATGTTCTAACATGTCATGTTTGTTTCTACAGTCCGGGAGTACTGAATTTAACTAAGGGGGAGTGTGGCGCCCCAGGACCTGGTCGCCACAACAGCATTGCCCTCCCAAAAGGGTTAATGCTGAGCCTGGAGGTAATTGGGAGATCTATTGGCCAGTAAGTTAACACTCAACACAGTTCTCCCTCCGGCCAGCAGGGGGAGCTCTGAACCTGGAACTTCAGGGAGCATTCCTTAAGTCTGGCTGGAAGGAGGAAGTGGTAGTTAGTCTGGAGAGAGGAGCGAAAGAGTGCAGACGCAGAGTAGTGCTGCCTTGTAAACTGGGGCCTAGAGCTGGGATAGCTTGGCCCAGTGAAGCAAGAGGTGCAGAGAGGCACAGCAGAGACTCGGACATCGGAGTCTGTAGTTGCCAGGGCATAAAATCCATCCCTGGTAGCTGAATCCGGAGGGCAGGAGAGCTGTAAGCCCCCTGGCCCAGAAGCAATCTGAAGGTACAGCTGCATCCCAAGGGCCTGGTGTGGGCTCCAGCAGAGAAGCACCAGAGAGGGCCTGCGCAGTCTACCACACAGAAGAGGGGACGAACAACAAGTCCCAGCAGCAAGCGGGCAATTGCGAACCCAAAGTGCAGTGTCCTAAAACAGCAGAGAAAGATTAAGGAGTAGGCCTCATACTCAACTGGCCAAAGATCACCCCAGGCACTTCCAGGCCGGCCGGATCATCTTTACCATCTGTGACGGTCTCCCTGGACTAAGTTTCTGCCGAGTAAAAGAGGAGAAGGTAAAGAGACTACTGTTTGTGCCTGTTTCTTTCATTGCTTGTCGGCCCTGCACCGTGTTAGTCACGCAGCACCATAGACTTCCACAAGCACCAACTGTGCCCCGGGCATTGCTCCACCTGTGGGGAGCAGTACTAACATTGCTGCCATAACATCATCCCGGTGGCCTCACACAGCAGCGGCGGCTTAATAGCCGCATACCACAGGTGGCGTCACGAACACAAACATTAAAGTCATCAGCCACATATTCAACTGACACCCACCAGGGCCACGGAGCCGGGCCCAGCCACCACTGACTACCACCGGACTAGTCCGGCCCGGCACCGGGTGTCCCATAGCCCTGGGGTGGGCGAGTCATATGATCCCCACATAGCCTCCTATATACAGTATGAGCCTCCACATAGCCTCCTATATACAGTATGAGCCCCCACATAGCCTCCTGTATACAGTATGAGCACACACATAGCCTCCTATATACAGTATGAGCCCCTACATAGCTTCCTATATACAGTATGAGCCCCCACATAGCCCCCTATATACAGTATGAGCCCCCACATAGCCCCCTATATACAGTATGAGCCCCCACATAGCCACTATATACAGTATGCTCCCCCACATAGCCACTATATACAGTATCAGTCTCCACATAGCCTCCTATATACAGTATTCGCCCCCATACATCCCACACACATATAAAAAAAATATTGTGCTACTGTGAGGTCTGATGATTTCTAGAGGAGGGGTATTCCTCAGCTTATGGACCTTCCACGAAGCACCAGAGGGGGCAGACTTTCCATAGACCCGTTCCACAGGGGCGTAAACCTGGGAGGCGTTCCATTTCTGAGCTCCTCCCACATCCGTGTACACCTCTGACTACTATTACTGAGTCCCGTAATTACTCATTTTAGTCGGTGGGGGACGTTATTCTTCATTTTCATTCTCCTGAAAATGCAGAAATGAGGCGCTGAGCCAGCGCCTCACATAACTAACGACCTGATGCTGAGCGGTAGGGAGGTGGATCCTATAAGACCTTCCATAAATCCTTTTTACGAGAACCTTCAGCACGAAAGCTGTAGAAATGATGACGGTCTTAAGGTGATCATCCGGTCTATGGTGGAATGAGGGAAGGGGTGTAGAGGAGGCGAAGAGAGTCCGTAATATATATCATCATGTGTAAGAAACCACAGGAATGCTGCACACTCGGGTCTTGTGGAAGGAACATATTAACTATAGGACGGTATGAGGCGAATGGTCTTTCGGTTCTTCATCAGAGTGCTACATTTTTTGGACCTGTGCAGATTCAACCCCGTATACCCCGGCACAAGACCACGCAACAGAGATATTTCTTGACCAAGACAAGGAAGAAGCCAATTCAACAAATTTTTCAAATTCACTTTGTCCAAAATTAGACCAAGATCTAAACGTTTGAAGGACCAATGAGGTCAACAGGACTTTGACCAAAATGCAAGTCAGGAACCAAACTACAATGCTTTAGGAGCAACAATAGGGGTGGAAATTCTGGAGATGGAAAAGCTCAATTTCTGAGCAAGCCAACCAGAGCCTACGAGGGGACACAGGCTAAGGAGCATCAAGACATTGAAGACATTTTGTAAGTCTTTGAGGAGACAAAGGCAAACATCCAGAAGACCATTGCCCCACTGGCCAAAATGCACTGATACCCATGTGTTTTTGGACTCACTTCATACTTAGCAACCCCAACCATGATGGGTTAGCTCAACCCTTCAATGTCCACACAATGTGATGTTCAACCATCGGGATTAACCAAATTTGGTTCCATTACATCCTACGTCAAGAAGACTTTCAACACTTGTGAAGGAACAAATCTTGGGTGATATTGCTGGGTCTCCATGTTCTTGTGACGATCTTATGGTGGCAATCATATTCAGTAGACACATTGGTGGTGGCACTTTCAGAATTTCTCATGGAAGATTGGATCTAACATCTTGTAAGTCTTTGGGGAAGCAAAGGCAAACATTCAGAAGTCCATTGCCCCATAGTACAAAAAATACAAGTGTTTTAGGACTCACTTCATATTTGACAACCCGACCATAATGTAAGCCTCATAAACTGAAGAGTGAGCCCAACCCTACATGCCCATATAATATGATGTTCAACCATCAGGATTGACCAAATTTGGTTCATTAGATTCTGTATCAAGAAGACTTCCAACACTCGATAAGTAACAAATCTTGGTGACTTTGCTAGGACTCTTGTGATGATCTCATGGTGGCACTCATATTCAGTAGACACGTTGATGGTGGTACCTTTAGAACGTCTCATGGAAGATTGGATCTAACATCTTGTTAGTCTTTGGAGAAACAAAGGCAAATATCAAGAAGACCATTGCCCCATTGTACAAAAAATACATGTGTTTTTTGACTCACTTCATATTTGACAACCCCTACCATTATGGCATTATGTAAGCCTTAGAAACTCAAGCGTGAGCCAAACCCTACAATGTCCACACAATGTGATGTTCAACCATCGGGATTAACCAATTTTTGTTCCATTAGATTCTGCATCAAGAAGACTTCCAACACTCGATAAGTAACAAATCTTGGTGACTTTGCTAGGACTCACTTCATATTTGACCTCCTCAACCATAATGTAAGCCTCGAAAACTCAAGGGTTATCTCAACCCTACATTGTCCGCAAAATATAATATCCCACTATCGGGTTGGATCAAATTTGGTTCCATTACATCCTACGTCAAAAAGACTTCCAACACTCGTGAAGAAACACATCTTGGGTGATATTGCTGGGTCTCCATGTTCTTATGACAATCTTATGGTGGCACTCATATTCAGTAGACACGTTGGTGGCGGTACCTTCAGAACTAATAATGGAAGATAGGATCTAATACCTTGTAAGTGTTTGGGGAAACAAAGGTGAACATTTAGAAGTCCATGGCCCCATTGTACAAAAACTACACTAATCCCCATGTGTTTTTGGACTCACTTCATATTTGACCTCCTCAACCATAATGTAAGCCTCAAAAACTCAAGGGTTAGCTCAACCCTATAATGTCCGCACAATATGATGTCCAACCATCGGGACTAAGCAAATTTGGTTCCATTACATCCTACGTCAAGAAGACTTTCAACACTCGTGAAGGAACAAATCTTGGGTGATATTACTGGGTCTCCATGTTCTTGTGACAATCTTATGGCGGCACTCATATTCACTAGACACGTTGGTGGCGGTACCTTCAGAACTAATCATGGAAGATAGGATCTAACACCTTGTAAGTATTTGGGGAAACAAAGGCAAACATTTAGAAGTCCATTGCCCCATTGTACAAAAACTACAATAATACCCATGTGGTTTTGGACTCACTTCATATTTGACCTCCTCGACCATATGTAAGCCTCGAAAACTCATGGGTTAGCTCAACCCTATAATGTCTGCACAATATGATGTTCAACCATCGGGATTAACCAAATTTGGTTCCATTACATCCTACGTCAAGAAGACTTTCAACACTCGTGAAGGAACAAATCTTGGGTGATATTGCTGGGTCTCCATGTTCTTGTGACAATCCTATGGTGGCACTCATAATTAGTAGTCACGTTTGTGGTGGTACCTTCAGAACTTCTCATGGAAGATAAGATCTAACACCTTGTAAGTCTTGGGGGAAACAAAGCCAAACATTTAGAAGTCCATTGCCCCATTGTACAAAAACTACACCAATACCCATGTGTTTTTGGACTCACTTCCTATTTGACCTCCTCGACCATAGTGTAAGCATCGAAAATTCAAGGGTTAGCTCAACCCTATAATGTCTGCACAATATGATGTCCAACCATCGGGGTGGATCAAATTTGGTTCCATTACATCCTACGTCAAGAAGACTTCCAACACTCGTGAAGGTACACATCTTGGGTGATATTGCTGGGTCTCCATGTTCTTCTGATGATCTTATGGCGGCACTCATATTCAGTAGACACGTTGGTGGTGGCACCTGCAGAACTTCTCATGGAAGATTGGATCTAACAGTCGATTTTGCATCTCCTTGTATTTTTAAAATAACCAGGAGCCTGATTCTAATCTTCTAATCTTATTATTTACCGACCTCTCCTTCCGTGTTACTCACGTTCTACAACTTTAATAATCACCTAAGAGAAGAGAAACAGTAAATACCACGGCCGACAGCAGGATTACAGACCGGCGTGTGGAGCAGACGTGCGAGAATGTCCTTTATCCTGTCCTGTAATCAAATGTCGCCGCGGTGTAAATATTTATCACAAGGAACTTGTTCTTCACATCTCCAACCACAGCGTGACATCAGCAGAGCCGAGGACAGAGGATTATCCTGATAATACACAGCGGGGAGACAAGAGGACAGCACAATAATGTACCGTACTGTACCCAGTGTATGAGTGCGTCACACACCGCAACAACGGGCGCCCAACAATGACACTACTATACTGCCCCCCATGGCCAAAAGTATCACAACACACATCTAAATGCAAAACCGCCTTCTATATACAAGATAATACCTAGTATAATACTGCCCCTATGTACAAGAATATAACTACTATAATACTGCCAACTATATACAAGAATATAACTACTATAATACTGCCCCCTATATACAAGAATATAACTACTATAATACTGCCCCCTATATACAAGAATATAACTACTATAATACTGCCCCTATGTACAAGAATATAACTACTATAATACTGCCCCTATGTACAAGAATATAACTACTATAATACTGCCCCTATGTACAAGAATATAACTACTATAATACTGCCCCTATGTACAAGAATATAACTACTATAATACTGCCCCTATGTACAAGAATATAACTACTATAATACTGCCCCTATATACAAGAATATAACTACTATAATACTGCCTCTATGTACAAGAATATAACTACTATAATACTGCCCCCTATATACAAGAATATAACTACTATAATACTGCCCCTATATACAAGAATATAACTACTATAATACTGCCCCCTATATACAAGAATATAACTACTATAATACTGCCCCCTATATACAAGAATATAACTACTATAATACTGCTCCCTATATACAAGAATATAACTACTATAATACTGCCCCCTATATACAAGAATATAACTACTATAATACTGCCCCTATATACAAGAATATAACTATTATAATACTGCTCCTATATACAAGAATATAACTACTATAATACTGCCTCTATATACAAGAATATAACTACTATAATACTGCCCCTATATACAAGAATATAACTACTATAATACTGCCCCTATGTACAAGAATATAACTACTATAATACTGCCCCTATGTACAAGAATATAACTACTATAATACTGCCCCCTATATACAAGAATATAACTACTATAATACTGCCCCTATATACAAGAATATAACTATTATAATACTGCTCCTATGTACAAGAATATAACTACTATAATACTACTCCTATGTACAAGAATATAACTACTATAATACTGCCCGATATATACAAGAATATAACTACTATAATACTGCCCCTATGTACAAGAATATAACTACTATAATACTGCCCCTATATACAAGAATATAACTACTATAATACTGCCCCTATATACAAGAATATAACTACTATAATACTGCCCCTATGTACAAGAATATAACTACTATAATACTGCCCCTATATACAAGAATATAACTACTATAATACTGCCCCTATGTACAGGAATATAACTACTATAATACTACCCCTATATACAAGAATATAACTACTATAATACTGCCCCTATGTACAAGAATATAACTACTATAATACTGCCCCTATATACAAGAATATAACTACTATAATACTGCTCCTATATACAAGAATATAACTACTATAATACTGCCCCTATGTACAAGAATATAACTACTATAATACTGCCCCTATATACAAGAATATAACTACTATAATACTGCTCCTATGTACAAGAATATAACTACTATAATACTGCTCCTATATACAAGAATATAACTACTATAATACTGCTCCTATATACAAGAATATAACTACTATAATACTGCCCCCTATATACAAGAATATGACTACTATAATACTGCCCCTATGTACAAGAATATAACTACTATAATACTGCCCCCTATATACAAGAATATAACTACTATAATACTGTCCCTATATACAAGAATATAACTACTATAATACTGCCCCTATATACAAGAATATAACTACTATAATACTGCCCCCTATATAGAAGAATATAACTGCTATAATACTGCCCCTATGTACAAGAATATAACTACTATAATACTGCCCCTATATACAAGAATATAACTACTATAATACTGCTCCTATATACAAGAATATAACTACTATAATACTGCCCCCTATATACAAGAATATAACTACTATAATACTGCCCCTATGTACAAGAATATAACTACTATAATACTGCCCCCTATGTACAAGAATATAACTACTATAATACTGCCCTCTATGTACAAGAATATAACTACTATAATACTGCCCCCTATATACAAGAATATAACTACTATAATACTGCTCCTATATACAAGAATATAATTACTATAATACTGCCTCTATGTACAAGAATATAACTACTATAATACTGCCCCCTATATACAAGAATATAACTACTATAATACTGCCCCTATGTACAAGAATATAACTACTATAATACTGCCCCCTATATACAAGAATATAACTACTATAATACTGTCCCTATATACAAGAATATAACTACTATAATACTGCCCCTATATACAAGAATATAACTACTATAATACTGCCCCCTATATAGAAGAATATAACTGCTATAATACTGCCCCTATGTACAAGAATATAACTACTATAATACTGCCCCTATATACAAGAATATAACTACTATAATACTGCCCCTATATACAAGAATATAGCTACTATAATACTGCCCCCTATGTACAAGAATATAACTACTATAATACTGCTCCTATATACAAGAATATAACTACTATAATACTGCCCCCTATATACAAGAATATAACTACTATAATACTGCCCCCTATATACAAGAATATAACTACTATAATACTGCCCCCTATATACAAGAATATAACTACTATAATACTGCCCCTATATACAAGAATATAACTACTATAATACTGCCCCTATATACAAGAATATAATTACTATAATACTGCTCCTATGTACAAGAATATAACTACTATAATACTGCCCCCCTATATACAAGAATATAACTACTATAATACTGCCCCCTATATACAAGAATATAACTACTATAATACTGCCCCTATATACAAGAATATAACTACTATAATACTGCACCTATATACAAGAATATAACTACTATAATACTGCCTCTATGTACAAGAATATAACTACTATAATACTGTCCCTATATACAAGAATATAACTACTATAATACTGCTCCTATATACAAGAATATAACTACTATAATACTGCTCCTATATACAAGAATATAACTACTATAATACTGCCCCTATGTACAAGAATATAACTACTAAAATACTGCCCCTATATACAAGAATATAACTACTATAATACTGCCTCTATATACAAGAATATAACTACTATAATACTGCTCCTATAAACAAGAATATAACTACTATAATACTGCCCCTATATACAAGAATATAACTACTATAATACTGCCCCCTATATACAAGAATATAACTACTATAATACTGCTCCTATATGCAAGAATATAACTACTATAATACTGCCCCCTATATACAAGAATATAACTACTATAATACTGCCCCTATATATAAGAATATAACTTCTATAATACTGCCCCTATATACAAGAATATAACTACTATAATACTGCCCCTATATATAAGAATATAACTACTATAATACTGCTCCTATGTACAAGAATATAACTACTATAATACTGCCCCTATGTACAAGAATATAACTACTATAATACTGCTCCTATATACAAGAATATAACTACTATAATACTGCCCCCTATGTACAAGAATATAACTACTATAATACTGCTCCTATATACAAGAATATAACTACTATAATACTGCTCCTATATACAAGAATATAACTACTATAATACTGCCCCTATATACAAGAATATAACTACTATAATACTGCCCCCTATATACAAGAATATAACTACTATAATACTGCTCCTATATACAAGAATATAACTACTATAATACTGCTCCTATATACAAGAATATAACTACTATAATACTGCTCCTATATGCAAGAATATAACTACTATAATACTGCCCCCTATATATAAGAATATAACTACTATAATACTGCTCCTATGTACAAGAATATAACTACTATAATACTGCCCCTATATACAAGAATATAACTACTATAATACTGCTCCTATATACAAGAATATAACTACTATAATACTGCCCCCTATGTACAAGAATATAACTACTATAATACTGCTCCTATATACAAGAATATAACTACTATAATACTGCTCCTATATACAAGAATATAACTACTATAATACTGCTCCTATATACAAGAATATAACTACTATAATACTGCCCCCTATGTACAAGAATATAACTACTATAATACTGCCCCTATATACAAGAATATAACTACTATAATACTGCCCCCTATATACAAGAATATAACTACTATAATACTGCTCCTATATACAAGAATATAACTACTATAATACTGCTCCTATATACAAGAATATAACTACTATAATACTGCCCCTATATACAAGAATATAACTACTATAATACTGCCTCCTATATACAAGAATATAACTACTATAATACTGCCCCCTATATACAAGAATATAACTACTATAATACTGCTCCTATATACAAGAATATAACTACTATAATACTGCCCCTATATACAAGAATATAACTACTATAATACTGCTCCTATATACAAGAATATAACTACTATAATACTGCCCCCTATGTACAAGAATATAACTACTATAATACTGCTCCTATATACAAGAATATAGCTGCTATAATACTGCCCCTATATACAAGAATATAACTACTATAATACTGCCCCTATATACAAGAATATAACTACTATAATACTGCCCCTATATACAAGAATATAACTACTATAATACTGCCCCCTATGTACAAGAATATAACTACTATAATACTGCCCCCTATATACAAGAATATAACTACTATAATACTGCCCCTATATACAAGAATATAACTACTATAATACTGCCCCCTATATAGAAGAATATAACTACTATAATACTGCCCCCTATATACAAGAATATAACTACTATAATACTGCCCCTATATACAAGACTATAACTACTATAATACTGCCCCCTATATACAAGAATATAACTACTATAATACTGCTCCTATATACAAGAATATAACTACTATAATACTGCCCCCTATATACAAGAATATAACTACTATAATACTGCCCCCTACATACAAGAATATAACTACTATAATACTGCCCCCTATGTACAAGAATATAACTACTATAATACTGCCCCCTATATACAAGAATATAACTACTATAATACTGCCCCCTACATACAAGAATATAACTACTATAATACTGCCCCCTATGTACAAGAATATAACTACTATAATACTGCCCCTATATACAAGAATATAACTACTATAATACTGCTCCTATATACAAGAATATAACTACTATAATACTGCTCCTATATACAAGAATATAACTACTATAATACTGCCCCTATGTACAAGAATATAACTACTAAAATACTGCCCCTATATACAAGAATATAACTACTATAATACTGCCTCTATATACAAGAATATAACTACTATAATACTGCTCCTATATACAAGAATATAACTACTATAATACTGCCCCCTATGTACAAGAATATAACTACTATAATACTGCCCCTATATACAAGAATATAACTACTATAATACTGCCCCCTATGTACAAGAATATAACTACTATAATACTGCTCCTATATACAAGAATATAACTACTATAATACTGCTCCTATATACAAGAATATAACTACTATAATACTGCCCCTATATACAAGAATATAACTACTATAATACTGCCCCCTATGTACAAGAATATAACTACTATAATACTGCCCCCTATATACAAGAATATAACTACTATAATACTGCCCCTATATACAAGAATATAACTACTATAATACTGCTCCCTATATACAAGAATATAACTACTATAATACTGCCCCCTATATACAAGAATATAACTACTATAATACTGCTCCTATATACAAGAATATAACTACTATAATACTGCCCCCTATATACAAGAATATAACTACTATAATACTGCTCCTATATACAAGAATATAACTACTATAATACTGCTCCTATATACAAGAATATAACTACTATAATACTGCCCCTATATACAAGAATATAACTACTATAATACTGCCTCCTATATACAAGAATATAACTACTATAATACTGCCCCCTATATACAAGAATATAACTACTATAATACTGCTCCTATATACAAGAATATAACTACTATAATACTGCCCCTATATACAAGAATATAACTACTATAATACTGCTCCTATATACAAGAATATAACTACTATAATACTGCCCCCTATGTACAAGAATATAACTACTATAATACTGCTCCTATATACAAGAATATAGCTGCTATAATACTGCCCCTATATACAAGAATATAACTACTATAATACTGCCCCTATATACAAGAATATAACTACTATAATACTGCCCCTATATACAAGAATATAACTACTATAATACTGCCCCCTATGTACAAGAATATAACTACTATAATACTGCCCCCTATATACAAGAATATAACTACTATAATACTGCCCCTATATACAAGAATATAACTACTATAATACTGCCCCCTATATAGAAGAATATAACTACTATAATACTGCCCCCTATATACAAGAATATAACTACTATAATACTGCCCCTATATACAAGACTATAACTACTATAATACTGCCCCCTATATACAAGAATATAACTACTATAATACTGCTCCTATATACAAGAATATAACTACTATAATACTGCCCCCTATATACAAGAATATAACTACTATAATACTGCCCCCTACATACAAGAATATAACTACTATAATACTGCCCCCTATGTACAAGAATATAACTACTATAATACTGCCCCCTATATACAAGAATATAACTACTATAATACTGCCCCCTACATACAAGAATATAACTACTATAATACTGCCCCCTATGTACAAGAATATAACTACTATAATACTGCCCCTATATACAAGAATATAACTACTATAATACTGCTCCTATATACAAGAATATAACTACTATAATACTGCTCCTATATACAAGAATATAACTACTATAATACTGCCCCTATGTACAAGAATATAACTACTAAAATACTGCCCCTATATACAAGAATATAACTACTATAATACTGCCTCTATATACAAGAATATAACTACTATAATACTGCTCCTATATACAAGAATATAACTACTATAATACTGCCCCCTATGTACAAGAATATAACTACTATAATACTGCCCCTATATACAAGAATATAACTACTATAATACTGCCCCCTATGTACAAGAATATAACTACTATAATACTGCTCCTATATACAAGAATATAACTACTATAATACTGCTCCTATATACAAGAATATAACTACTATAATACTGCCCCTATATACAAGAATATAACTACTATAATACTGCCCCCTATGTACAAGAATATAACTACTATAATACTGCCCCCTATATACAAGAATATAACTACTATAATACTGCCCCTATATACAAGAATATAACTACTATAATACTGCTCCCTATATACAAGAATATAACTACTATAATACTGCCCCCTATATACAAGAATATAACTACTATAATACTGCTCCTATATACAAGAATATAACTACTATAATACTGCCCCCTATATACAAGAATATAACTACTATAATACTGTCCCTATATACAAGAATATAACTACTATAATACTGCCCCTATATACAAGAATATAACTACTATAATACTGCCCCCTATATACAAGAATATAACTACTATAATACTGCCCCTATATACAAGAATATAACTACTATAATACTGCCCCCTATATAGAAGAATATAACTACTATAATACTGCCCCCTATATACAAGAATATAACTACTATAATACTGCCCCCTATATACAAGAATATAACTACTATAATACTGCTCCTATATACAAGAATATAACTACTATAATACTGCCCCTATATACAAGAATATAACTACTATAATACTGCCCCCTATATACAAGAATATAACTACTATAATACTGCCCATATATACAAGAATATAACTACTATAATACTGCCCCCTATATACAAGAATATAACTACTATAATACTGCCCCTATATACAAGAATATAACTACTATAATACTGCCCCTATGTACAAGAATATAACTACTATAATACTGCCCCCTATATACAGGAATATAACTACTATAATACTGCCCCTATGTACAAGAATATAACTACTATAATACTGCCCCTATATACAAGAATATAACTACTATAATACTGCTCCTATATACAAGAATATAACTGCTATAATACTGCCCCTATATACAAGAATATAACTACTATAATACTGCCCCTATATACAAGAATATAACTACTATAATACTGCTCCTATATACAAGAATATAACTACTATAATACTGCTCCTATATACAAGAATATAACTACTATAATACTGCCCCTATATACAAGAATATAACTACTATAATACTGCTCCTATATACAAGAATATAACTACTATAATACTGCCTCCTATATACAAGAATATAACTACTATAATACTGCCCCCTATATACAAGAATATAACTACTATAATACTGCCCCCTATATACAAGAATATAACTACTATAATACTGCCCCTATATACAAGAATATAACTGCTATAATACTGCCCCTATGTACAAGAATA
Source organism: Anomaloglossus baeobatrachus (assembly GCF_048569485.1). NCBI lineage: Eukaryota > Metazoa > Chordata > Amphibia > Anura > Aromobatidae > Anomaloglossus > Anomaloglossus baeobatrachus. The sequence continues at coordinate 592,793,309 of NC_134357.1, read as the reverse complement.
TAACTACTATAATACTGCCCCTATGTACAAGAATATAACTACTATAATACTGCCCCTATGTACAAGAATATAACTACTATAATACTGCCCCTATATACAAGAATATACCTGCTATAATACTGCCCCTATATAGAAGAATATAGCTGCTATAATACTGCCCCTATATAGAAGAATATAGCTGCTATAATACTGATGTGATAAGACATAGATGCAGTCAGTATGCGCAGTCGTCCTCTGTCGGGGTCAGCGCCAGAGAACAAATCTCCGGAGTTGAAGGTCGCGTCCTAGAGATGTTCTGCAGTGAGATAAATGGTGGCGCTTGGAATATGAGCCCCCCGGGGCAGCCAGTGGGGGGCGTCCCTGACACGGGGGGTCAATCAATGAACAACTACAAGGCTCATCATTCACATCCAAGTCCCATATTTACAAATCAGGAACATTCTAGAAAGGATCTGGATACAATGTATCACTGACGCTCCAGGACCCCTCGAGTCAGGAGCAGAGACCCATCATCCAGGGGTCTGTAATGGCCGGAGACAAGGGGGCCATAGGGCAAGAAGAGGATGGGGCCACTGGAAGCAGGAACAGCCTTGGGCCTCCAGGGGTTAAGAAGAGAAAGGGGGTCCATGAAGGAAGAAGAGAATGAGCCCCTGGGGCAGGAATAGTGGAGTCTGTTGGAGGCAGGATAGTAAGGCTGTGTGCACACGCTGCAGAAAATGTAACAACAAAACTGCACCTTGTGCCAGAAAAACGCAGCAAAAACACTTGCGGTTTTTTTGCCCGTTTTTGCAGCCTTTTTGTCCCATGCGTTTTTTTGTGACATCAATGGCAGGAAGGGCTAAAAAATGCCCAAGGAATTGATGCTGCAGGTTTTTTGTCAAACCAAAACTGCAGTGAAAAATAAGCGCATTGTGCGCACAGCGCCTCAGAATCCTCATAGACTTTGATGGGAGAAGGAGAAACAGGCAGTTATGGGCAACAAACTGCACCAAAAAATGCAGCGTGCGCACACAGCCTTAAAGGGACAGGACATAAATAGAATGTAATAATTATGTCTGTTCTACAAGCAGCCTCCCCCAGTAATGGCTGATAACAGGGAGTAATGCTCAGGGGCTCGTGCCTCATGGCGGCTGAACACACACTCTCCAGGCTGCCTGTTTTCCCTTCTCTCCTCTCCTGTGATTGACAGCTCTGGCTTCATACAGCAGAGAAGAGCAGAGATGGAGGGAATCGGCTGGTTGGAAAGAGCAGTTATGTGTTTGGCCGCCATAATGCCCGAGCACCTGTGCTTGGTTTGATCAGTCATTCTGTGCTTTGCTTGAGCAGTCGTTCTGTGCTTGGTCTGAGCATTCGTTTTGTGCTTGGTTTGAGCAGTCATTCTGTCCTTGGTTTGAGCAGTCGTTCTGTGCTTGGTTTGAGCATTCATTATGTGCTTGGTTTGAGCAGTCATTCTGTGCTTGTTTGAGCAGTCATTCTCTGCTTGGTCTCATTCTGTGCTTGGTTTGTGCATTCGTTCTGTGATTGGTTTGAGCAGTCATTCTGTGCTTGGTTTGAGCGGTCGTTCTGTGATTGGTTTGAGCATTCATTCTGTGCTTATTTGAGCAGTCATTCTGTGCTTTGTCTCAATCTGTGCTTGTTTGAGCAGTCATTCTCTGCGTGGTCTCATTCTGTGCTTGGTTTTGGCAGTCATTCTGTGCTTGGTTTGAAGTCATTTTGTGGTTTGTTTGATCAGTCGTTCTGTGCATGGTTTGAGCAGTTTGTCTGTGCTTGGCTTGAGCAGTCGTTTTGTGCTTGGTTTGAGCAGTCATTTTGTGCTTGGTTTGAGCAGTCATTCTGTGCTTGGTTTGAGCAGTAGTTCTGTGCTTGGTTTCAGTAGTCGTTCTATGCTTGGTTTGAGCAGTTGTCCTGTATTTGGTCTGAGTAGTCATTCTGTGCTTGATTTCAGCAGTTGTTCTGTGCTTGGTTTGATAAGTTATTTTGTGCTTGGTTTAAGCAGTTGTTATGTGATTGGTCTGAGCAGTTATTCTGCGCTTGGTTAAAGCAGTAATTCGGTGCTTGGTCTGAGCAGTCATTCTGTGCTTGGTTTCAGCAGTTGTTCTGTGTTTAGTTTAAGCAGTTGTTCTGTGCTTGGTTTGATAAGTCATTTTGTGCTTGTTTGAGCAGTTGTTATGTGATTGGTCTGAGCAGTCATTCTCTGTTTGGTTTGAGCAGTCATTCTATGCTTGGTTTCATCAGTCATTCTATGCTTGGTTTAAGCAGTTGTTCTGTGCTTGGTTTCATAAGTCATTTTGTGCTTGGTTTGAGCAGTTGTTATGTGCTTGGTCTGAGCAGTCATTCTGTGCTTGGTTTGAGCAGTTGTCCTGTATTTGGTCTGAGTAGTCATTCTGTGCTTGATTTCAGCAGTTGTTCTGTGTTTAGTTTAAGCAGTTGTTCTGTGCTTGGTTTGATAAGTCATTTTGTGCTTGTTTGAGCAGTTGTTATGTGATTGGTCTGAGCAGTCATTCTCTGTTTGGTTTGAGCAGTCATTCTATGCTTGGTTTCATCAGTCATTCTATGTTTGGTTTAAGCAGTTGTTCTGTGCTTGGTTTGATAAGTCATTTTGTGCTTGGTTTAAGCAGTTGTTCTGTGCTTCGTTTGATAAGTTATTTTGTGCTTGGTTTAAACAGTTGTTATGTGCTTGGTCTGAGCAGTCATTCTGTGCTTGGTTTGAGCAGTCATTCTGTGCTTGGTCTGAGCAGTCGTCCCAGGTGGCGGCTCCTGCTGCTCTGTCATTGTGCGCTATGCATTCACACAGCCGCCATCCCCGGAGGTATATGTCCGTAATCTGCTGGGATAATCCGAGCCTCCTCATGGCGGTTTATAGGTCGGATATATATATATGTATGGTGGTGACTATCACAGACATGGAGGTGGTGTTCAGGGGATGAATATTCTCTGGATGCAGCAAACGTCTCCTATAGAGGGGCCTCATCCGCCTCTGAACACTCCGGCACACGGCTGCTTAAAGGAAAACTCCACTATTACAACATGAAGGGGCTGAGGGCATCATTCATACACCTGATGACTAAAATCATCACACACGGGGGGGGGGGATAAATCCGGAGAATATCGGGAATCAATGAAAAGTGAAGATTTACAGGGAAAAGAAAGAAAATGAGCGCCCTCTAGTGGAGGAGAGCGGCATTACACCCCAGCAATCACATATATACAGGGGCCGGGGGCCTGGGAGGGGGAAACACCGAAAAATAAGGGGAAACAAGAGAGGAGGAGAGGAGGAAATCCCCTCTATACATTGTTATGCGGTAAATGACTGTTCTCGCTGCAAACGTCTGGTTTTAATGCAATATCTACTTAGGTGTATAGAGGCGCATTTCCAACAACCACCGCTCCAGTGTCTAATGGTACATTGTGTTTGCTGTGTTAGAAGGCTAATGGATGTTTAGAAATCCCTTCAAAACCCTTGTGCAGGTATGTTAGCACAGCTGAAAACAGTTTTGCTGATTAGAGAAGCTATAAAACTGACCTTCCTTTGAGCTAGTGGAGAATCTGGAGCATTACATTTGTTGGTTCCATTAAACTCTCAAAATGGCCAGAAAAAGAGAACTTTCCTGTGAAACTCGACAGTCTATTCTTGTTCTTAGAAAGGAAGGATATTCCATGTGAGAAAATGCAAAGAAACTGAAGATTTCCTACATCGGTGTGTACTACTCCCTTCAGAGGAGAGCACAAACAGGCTGTAACCAGAGTAGAGAGAAGTGGAGGCCGCGCTGCACAACTGAGGAAAGCACAAACAGGCTGTAACCAGAGTAGAGAGAAGTGGGAGGCCGTGCTGCACAACTGAGGAGAGCACAAACAGGCTATAACCAGAGTAGAGAGAAGTGGAGGCCGCGCTGCACAACTGAGGAGAGCACAAACAGGCTGTAACCAGAGTAGAGAGAAGTGGAGGCCGCGCTGCACAACTGAGGAGAGCACAAACAGGCTGTAACCAGAGTAGAGAGAAGTGGAGGCCGAGCTGCACAACTGAGGAGAGCACAAACAGGCTGTAACCAGAGTAGAGAGAAGTGGAGGCCGCACTGCACAACTGAGGAGAGCACAAACAGGCTGTAACCAGAGTAGAGAGAAGTGGAGGCCGCGCTGCACAACTGAGGAGAGCACAAACAGGCTGTAACCAGAGTAGAGAGAAGTGGAGGCAGCGCTGTACAACTGAGGAGAGCACAAACAGGCTGTAACCAGAGTAGAGAGAAGTGGAGGCCGCGCTGCACAACTGAGGAGAGCACAAACAGGCTGTAACCAGAGTAGAGAGAAGTGGAGGCCGCGCTGCACAACTGAGGAGAGCACAAACAGGCTGTAACCAGAGTAGAGAGAAGTGGAGGCCGCGCTGCACAACTGAGGAGAGCACAAACAGGCTGTAACCAGAGTAGAGGGAAGTGGAGGCCGCGCTGCACAACTGAGAGCACAAACAGGCTGTAACCAGAGTAGAGGGAAGTGGAGGCCGCGCTGCACAACTGAGGAGAGCACAAACAGGCTGTAACCAGAGTAGAGAGAAGTGGAGGCCGCGCTGCACAACTGAGGAGAGCACAAACAGGCTGTAGCCAGAGTAGAGAGAAGTGGAGGCCGCGCTGCACAACTGAGGAGAGCACAAACAGGCTGTAACCAGAGTAGAGAGAAGTGGAGGCCGAGCTGCACAACTGAGGAGAGCACAAACAGGCTGTAGCCAGAGTAGAGAGAAGTGGAGGCTGCGCTGCACAACTGAGCAACAAGACAAGTACATTACAGTCTCTAGTGTGAGAAATCCACACCTCACAGGTCCTCACCTGGCAGCTTCATTACATAGTACCCGCAAAACGCCAGTGTCACCGTCTACAGTGAAGAGGCGACTCCGGGATGCCGGCCTTCAGGGCAGAGGGGCAAAGAAAAAGCCATATCTGAGACTGGCTAATAAAAGGACAAGATTAATATGAGCAAAAGAACACAGACATTGGACAGAGAAAGATTGGAAAAAAGTGTTATGGACAGACGAATCCAAGTGTGAGGTGTTTGGATCACACAGAACTACTGAAAAGATGCCTGACGCCTTCCGTCAAGCATGGTGGAGGTAATGTGATGGTGTGGGGTTGCTTTTGTGCTGGTAAATGGGATATTTGTACAAGGTAAAAGGGATTTTGAATAAGGAAGGTTATCCCTCCATATTACAACGCCATGCCATACCCTGTGCACAGCGCTTGATTGGAGCCAATTTCATCCTACAACAGGACAATGACCCAAAGCCACCTCCAAATTATGCATGAACTATTTAGGGAAGAAGCCGGCAGCTGGTATCTATCTGTAATGGAGTGGCCCAGTCACCAGACCTCAACCCTATAGAGCTGTTGTGGGAGCAGCTTCACTGTATGGTGCCAAAAAGTGCCCATCAACCAATCCAACCTGTGGGAGGAGAGCATGGGGCGAAATATCTCCAGATACCTCCGCAAATTACCAGCTAGTTCATTATGCAGCTCATTTGATAAATAAAGGTAGGATTCTTCATGGAAAAGACAAAATTGTCTGGAGGACCCCAAACTATAGAACTGTAGTGTATAGATAATAATAGAGAGGTGCAGGATCTGCGGAGCTCTACACCATAGAACAATGCGCAGTGTAATGAGAATGATATCAATTATAATAATATCACACAATGTATCAGATAATAATAGAGAGGTGCAGGATCTGCGGAGCTCTACACCATAGAACAATGCGCAGTGTAATTAGAATGATATCAAGTATAATAATATCACACAATGTATCAGATAATAATAGAGAGGTGCAGGATCTGCGGAGCTCTACACCATATAACAATGCGCAGTGTAATGAGAATGATATCAAGTATAATAATGTCACACAATGTATCAGATAATAATAGAGGAGGTGCAGAATCTGCGGAGCTCTACACCATAGAACAATGCGCAGTGTAATGAGAATGATATCAAGTATAATAATGTCACACAATGTATCAGATAATAATAGAGGAGGTGCAGAATCTGCGGAGCTCTACACCATATAACAATGCGCAGTGTAATGAGAATGATATCAATTATAATAATATCACACAATGTATAGATAATAATAGAGAGGTGCAGGATCTGCGGAGCTCTACACCATATAACAATGCGCAGTGTAATGAGAATGATATCAATTATAATAATATCACACAATGTATCAGATAATAATAGAGAGGTGCAGGATCTGCGGAGCTCTACACCATAGAACAATGCGCAGTGTAATTAGAATGATATCAAGTATAATAATATCACACAATGTATCAAATAATAATAGAGAGGTGCAGGATCTGCGGAGCTCTACACCATAGAACAATGCGCAGTGTAATGAGAATTATATAAAGTATAATAATATCACACAATGTATCAGATAATAATAGAGAGGTGCAGGATCTGCGGAGCTCCACACCATATAACAATGCGCAGTGTAATGAGAATGATATCAAGTATAATAATATCACACAATGTATCAGATAATAATAGAGAGGTGCAGGATCTGCGGAGCTCTACACCATATAACAATGCGCAGTGTAATGAGAATTATATAAAGTATAATAATATCACACAATGTATCAGATAATAATAGAGGAGGTGCAGGATCTGCGGAGCTCTACACCATAGAACAATGCGCAATGTAATGAGAATGATATCAAGTATAATAATATCACACAATGTATCAGATAATAATAGAGGAGGTGCAGGATCTGCGGAGCTCTACACCATAGAACAATGCGCAGTGTAATGAGAATGATATCAAGTATAATAATATCACACAATGTATCAGATAATAATAGAGAGGTGCAGGATCTGCGGAGCTCTACACCATATAACAATGCGCAGTGTAATTAGAATGATATAAAAGTATAATAATATCACACAATGTATCAGATAATAATAGAGAGGTGCAGGATCTGCGGAGCTCTACACCATATAACAATGCGCAGTGTAATGAGAATGATATCAAGTATAATAATATCACACGATGTATCAGATAATAATAGAGAGGTGCAGGATCTGCGGAGCTCTACACCATATAACAATGCGCAGTGTAATTAGAATGATATAAAAGTATAATAATATCACACAATGTATCAGATAATAATAGAGAGGTGCAGGATCTGCGGAGCTCTACACCATAGAACAATGCGCAGTGTAATTAGAATGATATCAAGTATAATAATATCACACAATGTATCAGATAATAATAGAGAGGTGCAGGATCTGCGGAGCTCTACACCATAGAACAATGCGCAGTGTAATGAGAATAATATCAAGTATAATAATATCACACAATGTATCAGATAATAATAGAGGAGGTGCAGGATCTGCGGAGCTCTACACCATAGAACAATGCGCAGTGTAATGAGAATAATATCAAGTATAATAATATCACACAATGTATCAGATAATAATAGAGGAGGTGCAGGATCTGCGGAGCTCTACACCATATAACAATGCGCAGTGTAATGAGAATGATATAAAGTATAATAATATCACACAATGTATAGATAATAATAGAGAGGTGCAGGATCTGTGGAGCTCTACACCATAGAACAATGCACAGTGTAATGAGAATGATATCAAGTATAATAATATCACACAATGTATCAGATAATAATAGAGGAGGTGCAGGATCTGTGGAGCTCTACACCATATAACAATGCGCAGTGTAATGAGAATGATATCAAGTATAATAATATCACACAATGTATCAGATAATAATAGAGGAGGTGCAGGATCTGCGGAGCTCTACACCATATAACAATGCGCAGTGTAATGAGAATGATATCAAGTATAATAATATCACACAATGTATCAGATAATAATAGAGGAGGTGCAGGATCTGCGGAGCTCTACACCATATAACAATGCGCAGTGTAATGAGAATGATATCAAGTATAATAATATCACACAATGTATCAGATAATAATAGAGGAGGTGCAGGATCTGCGGAGCTCTACACCATATAACAATGCGCAGTGTAATGAGAATGATATCAAGTATAATAATATCACACAATGTATCAGATAATAATAGAGGAGGTGCAGGATCTGCAGGGCTCTACACCATATAACAATGCGCAGTGTAATGAGAATGATACCAAGTATAATAATATCACACAATGTATCAGATAATAATGGAGAGGTGCAGGATCTGCAGAGCTCTACACCATATAACAATGCGCAGTGTAATTAGAATGATATAAAGTATAATAATATCACACAATGTATCAGAAAATAATAAAGAGGTGCAGGATCTGCGGAGCTCCACACCATAGAACAATGCGCAGTGTAATGAGAATGGTACCAAGTATAATAATATCACACAATGTATCAGATAATAATCGAGGAGGTGCAGGATCTGCGGAGCTCTACACCATATAACAATGTGCAGTGTAATGAGAATGATATCAAGTATAATAATATCACACAATGTATCAGATAATAATAGAGGAGGTGCAGGATCTGTGGAGCTCTACACCATATAACAATGCGCAGTGTAATTAGAATGATATAAAGTATAATAATATCACACAATGTATCAGATAATAATAGAGGAGGTGCAGGATCTGCGGAGCTCCACACAATAGAACAATGTGCAGTGTAATGAGAATAATATCAAGTATAATAATATCACACAATGTATCAGATAATAATAGAGAGGTGCAGGATCTGCGGAGCTCTACACCATAGAACAATGCGCAGTGTAATGAGAATGGTACCAAGTATAATAATATCACACAATGTATCAGATAATAATGGAGAGGTGCAGGATCTGCAGAGCTCTACATCATATAGCAATGCGCAGTGTAATTAGAATGATATAAAGTATAATAATATCACACAATGTATCAGAAAATAATAGAGAGGTGCAGGATCTGCGGAGCTCTACACCATAGAACAATGCGCAGTGTAATAAGAATGGTACCAAGTATAATAATATCACACAATGTATCAGATAATAATAGAGAGGTGCAGGATCTGCGGAGCTCTACACCATAGAACAATGCGCAGTGTAATTAGAATGATATAAAGTATAATAATATCACACAATGTATCAGATAATAATAGAGAGGTGCAGGATCTGCGGAGCTCTACACCATATAGCAATGCGCAGTGTAATTAGAATGATATAAAGTATAATAATATCACACAATGTATCAGAAAATAATAGAGAGGTGCAGGATCTGCGGAGCTCTACACCATAGAACAATGCGCAGTGTAATGAGAATGGTACCAAGTATAATAATATCACACAATGTATCAGATAATAATAGAGAGGTGCAGGATCTGCAGAGCTCTACACCATATAACAATGCGCAGTGTAATGAGAATGATATCAAGTATAATAATATCACACAATGTATCAGATAATAATAGAGGAGGTGCAGGATCTGTGGAGCTCTACACCATATAACAATGCGCAGTGTAATTAGAATGATATAAAGTATAATAATATCACACAATGTATCAGATAATAATAGAGAGGTGCAGGATCTGCGGAGCTCCACACCATATAACAATGCGCAGTGTAATGAGAATGATATCAAGTATAATAATATCACACAATGTATCAGATAATAATAGAGAGGTGCAGGATCTGCGGAGCTCTACACCATATAACAATGCACAATGTAATGAGAATGATATAAAGTATAATAATATCACACAATGTATCAGATAATAATAGAGGAGGTGCAGGATTTGTGGAGCTCTACACCATATAACAATGCGCAGTGTAATTAGAATGATATAAAGTATAATAATATCACACAATGTATCAGATAATAATAGAGAGGTGCAGGATCTGTGGAGCTCTACACCATATAACAATGCGCAGTGTAATTAGAATGATATAAAGTATAATAATATCACACAATGTATCAGATAATAATAGAGGAGGTGCAGGATCTGCAGAGCTCCACACCATATAACAATGCGCAGTGTAATGAGAATGATATCAAGTATAATAATATCACACAATGTATCAGATAATAATAGAGAGGTGCAGGATCTGCGGAGCTCTACACCATATAACAATGCGCAGTGTAATGAGAATAATATCAAGTATAATAATATCACACAATGTATCAGATAATAATAGAGAGGTGCAGGATCTGCGGAGCTCTACACCATATAACAATGCGCAGTGTAATTAGAATGATATAAAGTATAATAATATCACACAATGTATCAGATAATAATAGAGAGGTGCAGGATCTGCGGAGCTCCACACCATATAACAATGCACAGTGTAATTAGAATGATATAAAGTATAATAATATCACACAATGTATCAGATAATAATAGAGAGGTGCAGGATCTGCGGAGCTCTACACCATATAACAATGCGCAGTGTAATGAGAATGATATCAAGTATAATAATATCACACAATGTATCAGATAATAATAGAGAGGTGCAGGATCTGCAGAGCTCTACACCATAGAACAATGCACAGTGTAATGAGAATGATATCAAGTATAATAATATCACACAATGTATCAGATAATAATAGAGAGGTGCAGGATCTGCGGAGCTCTACACCATAGAACAATGCGCAGTGTAATGAGAATGATATCAAGTATAATAATATCACACAATGTATCAGATAATAATAGAGAGGTGCAGTATCTGCGGAGCTCTACACCATATAACAATGCACAGTGTAATGAGAATGATATCAAGTATAATAATATCACACAATGTATCAGATAATAATAGAGAGGTGCAGGATCTGCGGAGCTCTACACCATAGAACAATGCGCAGTGTAATGAGAATGATATCAAGTATAATAATATCACACAATGTATCAGATAATAATAGAGAGGTGCAGTATCTGCGGAGCTCTACACCATATAACAATGCACAGTGTAATGAGAATGATATAAAGTATAATAATATCACACAATGTATCAGATAATAATAGAGAGGTGCAGGATCTGCGGAGCTCTACACCATATAACAATGCACAGTGTAATGAGAATGATATCAAGTATAATAATATCACACAATGTATCAGATAATAATAGAGAGGTGCAGTATCTGCGGAGCTCTACACCATATAACAATGCACAATGTAATGAGAATGATATAAAGTATAATAATATCACACAATGTATCAGATAATAATAGAGAGGTGCAGGATCTGCGGAGCTCCACACCATATAACAATGCGCAGTGTAATGAGAATGATATCAAGTATAATAATATCACACAATGTATCAGATAATAATAGAGAGGTGCAGGATCTGCAGAGCTCTACATCATATAACAATGCACAATGTAATGAGAATGATATAAAGTATAATAATATCACACAATGTATCAGATAATAATAGAGAGGTGCAGGATCTGCGGAGCTCTACACCATAGAATAATGCGCAGTGTAATTAGAATGATATCAAGTATAATAATGTCACACAATGTATCAGATAATAATAGAGAGGTGCAGTATCTGCGGAGCTCTACACCATATAACAATGCGCAGTGTAATTAGAATGATATAAAGTATAATAATATCACACAATGTATCAGATAATAATAGAGAGGTGCAGGATCTGTGGAGCTCTACACCATATAACAATGCGCAGTGTAATTAGAATGATATAAAGTATAATAATATCACACAATGTATCAGATAATAATAGAGGAGGTGCAGGATCTGCAGAGCTCCACACCATATAACAATGCGCAGTGTAATGAGAATGATATCAAGTATAATAATATCACACAATGTATCAGATAATAATAGAGAGGTGCAGGATCTGCGGAGCTCTACACCATATAACAATGCGCAGTGTAATGAGAATAATATCAAGTATAATAATATCACACAATGTATCAGATAATAATAGAGAGGTGCAGGATCTGCGGAGCTCTACACCATATAACAATGCGCAGTGTAATTAGAATGATATAAAGTATAATAATATCACACAATGTATCAGATAATAATAGAGAGGTGCAGGATCTGCGGAGCTCCACACCATATAACAATGCACAGTGTAATTAGAATGATATAAAGTATAATAATATCACACAATGTATCAGATAATAATAGAGAGGTGCAGGATCTGCGGAGCTCTACACCATATAACAATGCGCAGTGTAATGAGAATGATATCAAGTATAATAATATCACACAATGTATCAGATAATAATAGAGAGGTGCAGGATCTGCAGAGCTCTACACCATAGAACAATGCACAGTGTAATGAGAATGATATCAAGTATAATAATATCACACAATGTATCAGATAATAATAGAGAGGTGCAGGATCTGCGGAGCTCTACACCATAGAACAATGCGCAGTGTAATGAGAATGATATCAAGTATAATAATATCACACAATGTATCAGATAATAATAGAGAGGTGCAGGATCTGCGGAGCTCTACACCATAGAACAATGCGCAGTGTAATGAGAATGATATCAAGTATAATAATATCACACAATGTATCAGATAATAATAGAGAGGTGCAGTATCTGCGGAGCTCTACACCATATAACAATGCGCAGTGTAATTAGAATGATATAAAGTATAATAATATCACACAATGTATCAGATAATAATAGAGAGGTGCAGGATCTGCGGAGCTCCACACCATATAACAATGCGCAGTGTAATTAGAATGATATAAAGTATAATAATATCACACAATGTATCAGATAATAATAGAGAGGTGCAGGATCTGCGGAGCTCTACACCATAGAACAATGCACAGTGTAATGAGAATGATATCAAGTATAATAATATTACACAATGTATCAGATAATAATAGAGAGGTGCAGGATCTGCGGAGCTCTACACCATAGAACAATGAGCAGTGTAATGAGAATGATATCAAGTATAATAATATCACACAATGTATCAGATAATAATAGAGAGGTGCAGGATCTGCGGAGCTCTACACCATAGAACAATGAGCAGTGTAATGAGAATGATATCAAGTATAATAATATCACACAATGTATCAGATAATAATAGAGAGGTGCAGGATCTGCGGAGCTCTACACCATATAGCAATGCGCAGTGTAATTAGAATGATATAAAGTATAATAATATCACACAATGTATCAGAAAATAATAGAGAGGTGCAGGATCTGCGGAGCTCTACACCATAGAACAATGCGCAGTGTAATGAGAATGGTACCAAGTATAATAATATCACACAATGTATCAGATAATAATAGAGAGGTGCAGGATCTGCGGAGCTCTACACCATATAACAATGCGCAGTGTAATGAGAATGATATCAAGTATAATAATATCACACAATGTATCAGATAATAATAGAGGAGGTGCAGGATCTGCGGAGCTCTACACCATATAACAATGCGCAGTGTAATTAGAATGATATAAAGTATAATAATATCACACAATGTATCAGATAATAATAGAGAGGTGCAGGATCTGCGGAGCTCCGCACCATATAACAATGCGCAGTGTAATGAGAATGATATCAAGTATAATAATATCACACAATGTATCAGATAATAATAGAGGAGGTGCAGGATCTGTGGAGCTCTACACCATATAACAATGCGCAGTGTAATTAGAATGATATAAAGTATAATAATATCACACAATGTATCAGATAATAATAGAGAGGTGCAGGATCTGCGGAGCTCCGCACCATATAACAATGCGCAGTGTAATGAGAATGATATCAAGTATAATAATATCACACAATGTATCAGATAATAATAGAGAGGTGCAGGATCTGCGGAGCTCTACACCGTATAACAATGCACAATGTAATGAGAATGATATAAAGTATAATAATATCACACAATGTATCAGATAATAATAGAGGAGGTGCAGGATTTGTGGAGCTCTACACCATATAACAATGCGCAGTGTAATTAGAATGATATAAAGTATAATAATATCACACAATGTATCAGATAATAATAGAGAGGTGCAGGATCTGTGGAGCTCTACACCATATAACAATGCGCAGTGTAATTAGAATGATATAAAGTATAATAATATCACACAATGTATCAGATAATAATAGAGGAGGTGCAGGATCTGTGGAGCTCTACACCATATAACAATGCGCAGTGTAATTAGAATGATATAAAGTATAATAATATCACACAATGTATCAGATAATAATAGAGAGGTGCAGGATCTGCGGAGCTCCGCACCATATAACAATGCGCAGTGTAATGAGAATGATATCAAGTATAATAATATCACACAATGTATCAGATAATAATAGAGAGGTGCAGGATCTGCGGAGCTCTACACCATATAACAATGCACAATGTAATGAGAATGATATAAAGTATAATAATATCACACAATGTATCAGATAATAATAGAGGAGGTGCAGGATTTGTGGAGCTCTACACCATATAACAATGCGCAGTGTAATTAGAATGATATAAAGTATAATAATATCACACAATGTATCAGATAATAATAGAGAGGTGCAGGATCTGTGGAGCTCTACACCATATAACAATGCGCAGTGTAATTATAATGATATAAAGTATAATAATATCACACAATGTATCAGATAATAATAGAGGAGGTGCAGGATCTGCAGAGCTCCACACCATATAACAATGCGCAGTGTAATGAGAATGATATCAAGTATAATAATATCACACAATGTATCAGATAATAATAGAGAGGTGCAGGATCTGCGGAGCTCTACACCATATAACAATGCACAGTGTAATGAGAATGATATCAAGTATAATAATATCACACAATGTATCAGATAATAATAGAGAGGTGCAGTATCTGCGGAGCTCTACACCATATAACAATGCACAATGTAATGAGAATGATATAAAGTATAATAATATCACACAATGTATCAGATAATAATAGAGAGGTGCAGGATCTGCGGAGCTCCACACCATATAACAATGCGCAGTGTAATGAGAATGATATCAAGTATAATAATATCACACAATGTATCAGATAATAATAGAGAGGTGCAGGATCTGCGGAGCTCTACACCATAGAATAATGCGCAGTGTAATTAGAATGATATCAAGTATAATAATGTCACACAATGTATCAGATAATAATAGAGAGGTGCAGTATCTGCGGAGCTCTACACCATATAACAATGCGCAGTGTAATTAGAATGATATAAAGTATAATAATATCACACAATGTATCAGATAATAATAGAGAGGTGCAGGATCTGCGGAGCTCCACACCATATAACAATGCGCAGTGTAATGAGAATGATATCAAGTATAATAATATCACACAATGTATCAGATAATAATAGAGAGGTGCAGGATCTGCGGAGCTCTACACCATATAACAATGCACAATGTAATGAGAATGATATAAAGTATAATAATATCACACAATGTATCAGATAATAATAGAGGAGGTGCAGGATTTGTGGAGCTCTACACCATATAACAATGCGCAGTGTAATTAGAATGATATAAAGTATAATAATATCACACAATGTATCAGATAATAATAGAGAGGTGCAGGATCTGTGGAGCTCTACACCATATAACAATGCGCAGTGTAATTAGAATGATATAAAGTATAATAATATCACACAATGTATCAGATAATAATAGAGGAGGTGCAGGATCTGTGGAGCTCTACACCATATAACAATGCGCAGTGTAATTAGAATGATATAAAGTATAATAATATCACACAATGTATCAGATAATAATAGAGAGGTGCAGGATCTGCGGAGCTCCGCACCATATAACAATGCGCAGTGTAATGAGAATGATATCAAGTATAATAATATCACACAATGTATCAGATAATAATAGAGAGGTGCAGGATCTGCGGAGCTCTACACCATATAACAATGCACAATGTAATGAGAATGATATAAAGTATAATAATATCACACAATGTATCAGATAATAATAGAGGAGGTGCAGGATTTGTGGAGCTCTACACCATATAACAATGCGCAGTGTAATTAGAATGATATAAAGTATAATAATATCACACAATGTATCAGATAATAATAGAGAGGTGCAGGATCTGTGGAGCTCTACACCATATAACAATGCGCAGTGTAATTAGAATGATATAAAGTATAATAATATCACACAATGTATCAGATAATAATAGAGGAGGTGCAGGATCTGCAGAGCTCCACACCATATAACAATGCGCAGTGTAATGAGAATGATATCAAGTATAATAATATCACACAATGTATCAGATAATAATAGAGAGGTGCAGGATCTGCGGAGCTCTACACCATATAACAATGCACAGTGTAATGAGAATGATATCAAGTATAATAATATCACACAATGTATCAGATAATAATAGAGAGGTGCAGTATCTGCGGAGCTCTACACCATATAACAATGCACAATGTAATGAGAATGATATAAAGTATAATAATATCACACAATGTATCAGATAATAATAGAGAGGTGCAGGATCTGCGGAGCTCCACACCATATAACAATGCGCAGTGTAATGAGAATGATATCAAGTATAATAATATCACACAATGTATCAGATAATAATAGAGAGGTGCAGGATCTGCGGAGCTCTACACCATAGAATAATGCGCAGTGTAATTAGAATGATATCAAGTATAATAATGTCACACAATGTATCAGATAATAATAGAGAGGTGCAGTATCTGCGGAGCTCTACACCATATAACAATGCGCAGTGTAATTAGAATGATATAAAGTATAATAATATCACACAATGTATCAGATAATAATAGAGAGGTGCAGGATCTGCGGAGCTCCACACCATATAACAATGCGCAGTGTAATTAGAATGATATAAAGTATAATAATATCACACAATGTATCAGATAATAATAGAGAGGTGCAGGATCTGCGGAGCTCTACACCATAGAACAATGCACAGTGTAATGAGAATGATATCAAGTATAATAATATTACACAATGTATCAGATAATAATAGAGAGGTGCAGGATCTGCGGAGCTCTACACCATAGAACAATGAGCAGTGTAATGAGAATGATATCAAGTATAATAATATCACACAATGTATCAGATAATAATAGAGAGGTGCAGGATCTGCGGAGCTCTACACCATAGAACAATGAGCAGTGTAATGAGAATGATATCAAGTATAATAATATCACACAATGTATCAGATAATAATAGAGAGGTGCAGGATCTGCGGAGCTCTACACCATATAGCAATGCGCAGTGTAATTAGAATGATATAAAGTATAATAATATCACACAATGTATCAGAAAATAATAGAGAGGTGCAGGATCTGCGGAGCTCTACACCATAGAACAATGCGCAGTGTAATGAGAATGGTACCAAGTATAATAATATCACACAATGTATCAGATAATAATAGAGAGGTGCAGGATCTGCGGAGCTCTACACCATATAACAATGCGCAGTGTAATGAGAATGATATCAAGTATAATAATATCACACAATGTATCAGATAATAATAGAGGAGGTGCAGGATCTGTGGAGCTCTACACCATATAACAATGCGCAGTGTAATTAGAATGATATAAAGTATAATAATATCACACAATGTATCAGATAATAATAGAGAGGTGCAGGATCTGCGGAGCTCCGCACCATATAACAATGCGCAGTGTAATGAGAATGATATCAAGTATAATAATATCACACAATGTATCAGATAATAATAGAGAGGTGCAGGATCTGCGGAGCTCTACACCATATAACAATGCACAATGTAATGAGAATGATATAAAGTATAATAATATCACACAATGTATCAGATAATAATAGAGGAGGTGCAGGATTTGTGGAGCTCTACACCATATAACAATGCGCAGTGTAATTAGAATGATATAAAGTATAATAATATCACACAATGTATCAGATAATAATAGAGAGGTGCAGGATCTGTGGAGCTCTACACCATATAACAATGCGCAGTGTAATTAGAATGATATAAAGTATAATAATATCACACAATGTATCAGATAATAATAGAGGAGGTGCAGGATCTGCAGAGCTCCACACCATATAACAATGCGCAGTGTAATGAGAATGATATCAAGTATAATAATATCACACAATGTATCAGATAATAATAGAGAGGTGCAGGATCTGCGGAGCTCTACACCATATAACAATGCACAGTGTAATGAGAATGATATCAAGTATAATAATATCACACAATGTATCAGATAATAATAGAGAGGTGCAGTATCTGCGGAGCTCTACACCATATAACAATGCACAATGTAATGAGAATGATATAAAGTATAATAATATCACACAATGTATCAGATAATAATAGAGAGGTGCAGGATCTGCGGAGCTCCACACCATATAACAATGCGCAGTGTAATGAGAATGATATCAAGTATAATAATATCACACAATGTATCAGATAATAATAGAGAGGTGCAGGATCTGCGGAGCTCTACACCATATAACAATGCACAGTGTAATGAGAATGATATCAAGTATAATAATATCACACAATGTATCAGATAATAATAGAGAGGTGCAGGATCTGCGGAGCTCTACACCATATAACAATGCGCAGTGTAATGAGAATAATATCAAGTATAATAATATCACACAATGTATCAGATAATAATAGAGAGGTGCAGGATCTGCGGAGCTCTACACCATATAACAATGCGCAGTGTAATTAGAATGATATAAAGTATAATAATATCACACAATGTATCAGATAATAATAGAGAGGTGCAGGATCTGCGGAGCTCCACACCATATAACAATGCACAGTGTAATTAGAATGATATAAAGTATAATAATATCACACAATGTATCAGA
This sequence comes from Anomaloglossus baeobatrachus, assembly GCF_048569485.1. Lineage (NCBI taxonomy): Eukaryota > Metazoa > Chordata > Amphibia > Anura > Aromobatidae > Anomaloglossus > Anomaloglossus baeobatrachus. Next base: position 592,774,513 of record NC_134357.1, on the reverse strand, counting down.
TAATAATAGAGAGGTGCAGGATCTGCGGAGCTCTACACCATATAACAATGCGCAGTGTAATGAGAATGATATCAAGTATAATAATATCACACAATGTATCAGATAATAATAGAGAGGTGCAGGATCTGCGGAGCTCTACACCATAGAACAATGCGCAGTGTAATGAGAATGATATCAAGTATAATAATATCACACAATGTATCAGATAATAATAGAGAGGTGCAGTATCTGCGGAGCTCTACACCATATAACAATGCACAGTGTAATGAGAATGATATCAAGTATAATAATATCACACAATGTATCAGATAATAATAGAGAGGTGCAGGATCTGCGGAGCTCTACACCATATAACAATGCACAGTGTAATGAGAATGATATCAAGTATAATAATATCACACAATGTATCAGATAATAATAGAGAGGTGCAGTATCTGCGGAGCTCTACACCATATAACAATGCACAATGTAATGAGAATGATATCAAGTATAATAATATCACACAATGTATCAGATAATAATAGAGAGGTGCAGGATCTGCGGAGCTCCACACCATATAACAATGCGCAGTGTAATGAGAATGATATCAAGTATAATAATATCCCACAATGTATCAGATAATAATAGAGGAGGTGCAGGATCTGCGGAGCTCTACACCATAGAACAATGCGCAGTGTAATTAGAATGATATCAAGTATAATAATGTCACACAATGTATCAGATAATAATAGAGAGGTGCAGTATCTGCGGAGCTCTACACCATATAACAATGCGCAGTGTAATTAGAATGATATAAAGTATAATAATATCACACAATGTATCAGATAATAATAGAGAGGTGCAGGATCTGCGGAGCTCCACACCATATAACAATGCGCAGTGTAATTAGAATGATATAAAGTATAATAATATCACACAATGTATCAGATAATAATAGAGAGGTGCAGGATCTGCGGAGCTCTACACCATAGAACAATGCACAGTGTAATGAGAATGATATCAAGTATAATAATATTACACAATGTATCAGATAATAATAGAGAGGTGCAGGATCTGCGGAGCTCTACACCATAGAACAATGAGCAGTGTAATGAGAATGATATCAAGTATAATAATATCACACAATGTATCAGATAATAATAGAGAGGTGCAGGATCTGCGGAGCTCTACACCATAGAACAATGAGCAGTGTAATGAGAATGATATCAAGTATAATAATATCACACAATGTATCAGATAATAATAGAGAGGTGCAGGATCTGCGGAGCTCTACACCATATAGCAATGCGCAGTGTAATTAGAATGATATAAAGTATAATAATATCACACAATGTATCAGAAAATAATAGAGAGGTGCAGGATCTGCGGAGCTCTACACCATATAACAATGCGCAGTGTAATGAGAATGATATCAAGTATAATAATATCACACAATGTATCAGATAATAATAGAGAGGTGCAGGATCTGCAGAGCTCTACACCATAGAACAATGCACAGTGTAATGAGAATGATATCAAGTATAATAATATCACACAATGTATCAGATAATAATAGAGAGGTGCAGGATCTGCGGAGCTCTACACCATAGAACAATGCGCAGTGTAATGAGAATGATATCAAGTATAATAATATCACACAATGTATCAGATAATAATAGAGAGGTGCAGTATCTGCGGAGCTCTACACCATATAACAATGCACAGTGTAATGAGAATGATATCAAGTATAATAATATCACACAATGTATCAGATAATAATAGAGAGGTGCAGGATCTGCGGAGCTCTACACCATAGAACAATGCGCAGTGTAATGAGAATGATATCAAGTATAATAATATCACACAATGTATCAGATAATAATAGAGAGGTGCAGTATCTGCGGAGCTCTACACCATATAACAATGCACAGTGTAATGAGAATGATATCAAGTATAATAATATCACACAATGTATCAGATAATAATAGAGAGGTGCAGTATCTGCGGAGCTCTACACCATATAACAATGCACAATGTAATGAGAATGATATCAAGTATAATAATATCACACAATGTATCAGATAATAATAGAGAGGTGCAGGATCTGCGGAGCTCCACACCATATAACAATGCGCAGTGTAATGAGAATGATATCAAGTATAATAATATCACACAATGTATCAGATAATAATAGAGGAGGTGCAGGATCTGCGGAGCTCTACACCATAGAACAATGCGCAGTGTAATTAGAATGATATCAAGTATAATAATGTCACACAATGTATCAGATAATAATAGAGAGGTGCAGTATCTGCGGAGCTCTACACCATATAACAATGCGCAGTGTAATGAGAATGATATCAAGTATAATAATATTACACAATGTATCAGATAATAATAGAGAGGTGCAGGATCTGCGGAGCTCTACACCATAGAACAATGAGCAGTGTAATGAGAATGATATCAAGTATAATAATATCACACAATGTATCAGATAATAATAGAGAGGTGCAGGATCTGCGGAGCTCTACACCATAGAACAATGCGCAGTGTAATGAGAATGATATCAAGTATAATAATATCACACAATGTATCAGATAATAATAGAGAGGTGCAGGATCTGCGGAGCTCTACACCATATAGCAATGCGCAGTGTAATTAGAATGATATAAAGTATAATAATATCACACAATGTATCAGAAAATAATAGAGAGGTGCAGGATCTGCGGAGCTCCACACCATAGAACAATGCACAGTGTAATTAGAATGATATAAAGTATAATAATATCACACAATGTATCAGATAATAATAGAGAGGTGCAGGATCTGCGGAGCTCTACACCATAGAACAATGCGCAGTGTAATGAGAATGATATCAAGTATAATAATATCACACAATGTATCAGATAATAATAGAGGAGGTGCAGGATCTGTGGAGCTCTACACCATATAACAATGCGCAGTGTAATTAGAATGATATAAAGTATAATAATATCACACAATGTATCAGATAATAATAGAGAGGTGCAGGATCTGCGGAGCTCCGCACCATATAACAATGCGCAGTGTAATGAGAATGATATCAAGTATAATAATATCACACAATGTATCAGATAATAATAGAGAGGTGCAGGATCTGCGGAGCTCTACACCATATAACAATGCACAATGTAATGAGAATGATATAAAGTATAATAATATCACACAATGTATCAGATAATAATAGAGGAGGTGCAGGATCTGCGGAGCTCTACACCATATAACAATGCGCAGTGTAATTAGAATGATATAAAGTATAATAATATCACACAATGTATCAGATAATAATAGAGAGGTGCAGGATCTGCGGAGCTCTACACCATAGAACAATGCGCAGTGTAATGAGAATGATATCAAGTATAATAATATCACACAATGTATCAGATATAACAATGTAATAATATATGATATTTAGTGTCTGATCCCATGAGCTGCTCTGCCCAGCCTCCTCCTTCTCTTCCTCCCCTCCCCATCCTCCTCTCGCCTCTTTCTCCTCTCCTCCCCCTTATTGTCTTCTCCCCATTCATCGTCGTTCTTCTCCTTTCCCTTCCCGGTTGTCCTCCTCTTCTCCCTCCTCCTCTCCCGGGCTGTCCCTTTTCCCTCCCCAGCCGTCCTCCACCTCTCTCTTCCCTCCTCAGCCGTCCTTCTTCTCTCCCTCCCCCTTCTCCCTGGCCATCCTCCTCCTTTCCCTGCTCCTCCTCCCTGGCCGTCCACCTCCACACCTTGTCCTCCTCCCTTCCCACGCCCTCCTCTTTTTTCCCATCCCCTTCTCCCCTCTTTCTCTTCCACCTCTTCTCACACCCCTCCCCTGCTGTCCTCTCATCCTTGGCAATCCTCCTCCTCTCCCTCCCCCTCTCCCTGGGCATCCTCTTCTCCTGCCCAGCCATCCTCCTCTTCTCTCTTCCCTCCCCAGCCGTCCTCCTGCTCTCCCTACTCTTCTCACCCCAACCTACTTCTCCTTCCTAGCCGTCCTCCTTCTTTCCCTCCCTTCCCCAGCAGTCCTCCTTCCCTCCCCAGCTGTCCTCTTCCTCCCCATCCTCCTCTCTTTTTCCAATCCCTCCCCCGCCCCGGCCGTCTTCCTCCTCCAATCCCCGGCCATCATTTTCTAATCCTCAGCAATCCTCCTCCCCTCCTCGGCCTTCCTCCTCCTCTCCCTGCTCCTCCTCCCCTTCCCGGCCGTCCTCCTCCTCCTCCTCTCCCTGCTCCTTCTCCCCTCCCCGGCCGTCCTCCTCCTCTCCCTGCTCCTTCTCCCCTCCCCGGCCGTCCTCCTCCTCTCCCTGCTCCTTCTCCCCTTCGCGGCTCTCCTCCTCCCCTCCCGGGACGTCCTCCTCCTCTCCCTGCTCTTCCTCCTCTCCCTGCTCCCCCTCCCCTCTCCGGCCATCCTCCTCCTCTCCCAGCTTCTCCTCCCCTCCCCGTCCATCCTACTCCTCCTCTCTCTGCTCTTCCTCCCCTCCCCGGCAGTCCTCCACCCCTCCCCGGCCGTCCTCCTCTCCTCCCTGCTCCTCCTCCCCTCCCCGGCCGTCCTCCTTCCCCTGCTCCTCCTCTCCCTTCTCCTCCTCCCCTCCCCCGTCCTCCTCCTCTCCCTGCTCCTCCTCCCCTCCCCGGCCATCCTCCTCCTCTCCCTGCTCCTCCTCCCCTCCCGTCCTCCTCCTCCTCCTCTCCCTGCTCCTCCTCCCCTCCCTGGCCGTCCTTCCCCTGCTCCTCCTCTCCCTGCTCCTCCTCCCCTCCCCGGCCGTCCTCCTCCTCTCCCTGCTCCTCCTCCCTCCCCGGCTGTCCTCCTCCTCTCCCTGCTCCTCCTCCCTCCCCGGCTGTCCTCCTCCTCTCCCTGCTCCTCCTCTCCCTGCTCCACCTCCTCTCCCCGGCCGTCCTCCTCCTCCCCGGCCGTCCTCCTCCTCCTCTCCCTGCTCCTCCTCCCCTCCCCGGCCGTCCTCCTCCTCTCCCTGCTCCTCCTCCCCTCCCCGGCCGTCCTCCTCCTCTCTTTGCTCCTCCTCCCCTCCCCGGCCGTCCTCCTCCCCTCCCCGGCCGTCCTCCTCCCCTCCCCGGCCGTCCTCCTCCTCTCCCTGCTCCTCCTCCTCTCCCTGCTCCTCCTCTCCCTGCTCCTCCTCCCCTCCCCGGCCGTCCTCCTCCTCTCCCTGCTCCTCCTCCTCTCCCTGCTCCTCCTCTCCCTGCTCCTCCTCCTCTCCCTGCTCCTCCTCTCCCTGCTCCTCCTCCCCTCCCCGGCCGTCCTCCTCCACTCCCCGGCCATCCTCCTCCTCTCCCTGCTCCTCCTCCCCTCCCCGGCCATCCTCCTCCTCACCCTGCTCCTCCTCCCCTCCCCGGCCGTCCTCCTCCTCTCCCTGCTCCTCCTCTCCCTGCTCCTCCTCCCCTCCCCGGCCGTCCTCCTCCTCTCCCTGCTCCTCCTCTCCCTGCTCCTCCTCCCCTCCCAGGCCGTCCTGCTCCTCTCCCTGCTCCTCCTCCCCTCCCCGGCCGTCCTCCTCCTCTCCCTGCTCCTCCTCTCCCTGCTCCTCCTCCCCTCCCCGGCCGTCCTCCTCCTCTCCCTGCTCCTCCTCTCCCTGCTCCTCCTCCCCTCCCAGGCCGTCCTCCTCCTCTCCCTGCTCCTCCTCTCCCTGCTCCTCCTCCCCTCCCCGGCCGTCCTCCTCCTCTCCCTGCTCCTCCTCTCCCTGCTCCTCCTCCCCTCCCAGGCCGTCCTGCTCCTCTCCCTGCTCCTCCTCCCCTCCCCGGCCGTCCTCCTCCTCTCCCTGCTCCTCCTCCTCTCCCTGCTCCTCCTCCCCTCCCCGGCCGTCCTCCTCCCCTCCCTGCTCCTCCTCTCCCTGCTCCTCATCCCCTCCCTGCTCCTCCTCTCCCTGCTCCTCCTCCCCTCCCTGCTCCTCCTCTCCTCCCTGCTCCTCCTCTCCCTGCTCCTCCTCCCCTCCCTGCTCCTCCTCTCCCTGCTCCTCCTCCTCTCCCTGCTCCCCCTCTCCTTGCTCCTCCTCCCCTCCCCGGCCGTCCTCCTCCTCCCCTGCTCCTCCTCCTCCCCGGCCGTCCTCCTCCTCCCCTGCTCCTCCCCCCCTCCCCGGCCGTCCTCCTCCCTCCTCCTCCCCTGCTCCTCCTCCCCTCCCCGGCCGTCCTCCTCCTCTCCGCACACTCCGCTGCCGGCTGTGGCGGGGATGGAGCGGCGGCGCAGAGCCGGCATCGCCCTCACCCTGAACGCTCTGTCCCTGCTGTTCTCGGTCACCGCGTTCTGCAGCAGTTACTGGTGTCAGGGCGTCCGCAAAGTCCCCAAACCCTTCTGTAGCGGCGACGCCCGCGAGAACTGCATCCGCTACAACAACTCCGACTCCAACAGCAGCTCCGCCGTGCACTACTCCTGGGAGACCGGGGACGACAAGTTCATTGAGCGGCGCTTCCACGCCGGGATCTGGCACTCCTGCGAGGAGAACGTCAGCGGAGACGGTAATCACACTCCGCTCTGCTACAGCACTGCTACACAACACAGCTCTGCTACATCACTAATACAGGACACAGCTCTGCTACATCACTAATACAGGACACAGCTCTGCTACACCACTGCTACAGAACACAGCTCTGCTACACCACTAATACAGGACACAGCTCTGCTACACCACTAATACAGGACACACTCCGCTCTGCTACACCACTAATACAGGACACAGCTCTGCTACACCACTAATACAGGACACAGCTCTGCTACACCACTAATACAGGACACAGCTCTGCTACACCACTAATACAGGACACAGCTCTGCTACACCACTAATACAGGACACAGCTCTGCTACACCACTAATACAGGACACAGCTCTGCTACACCACTGATACAGGACACAGCTCTGCTACACCACTGCTACAGAACACAGCTCTGCTACACCACTAATACAGGACACAGCTCTGCTACACCACTAATACAGAACACAGCTCTGCTACACCACTAATACAGGACACAGCTCTGCTACACCACTGCTACAGAACACAGCTCTGCTACACCACTAATACAGGACACAGCTCTGCTACACCACTAATACAGGACACACTCAGGTCTGCTACACCACTGCTACAGAACACAGCTCTGCTACACCACTGCTACAGAACACAGCTCTGCTACACCACTGCTACAGAACACAGCTCTGCTACATCACTAATACAGGACACAGCTCTGCTACACCACTAATACAGGACACACTCAGGTCTGCTGTATCACTAATACAGGACACACTCAGCTCTGCTACATCACTACTACAGGAGACACTCAGGTCTGCTATATCACTACTACAGGGGACACTCCGCTCTGCTACAGCACTTCTACAGAACACAGCTCTGCTACACCACTGCTACAGAACACAGCTCTGCTACATCACTAATACAGGACACAGCTCTGCTACACCACTAATACAGGACACACTCAGCTCTGCTACACCACTGCTACAGAACACAGCTCTGCTACAGAACACACTCCGCTCTGCTACATCACTAATACAGGACACACTCAGCTCTGCTACACCACTGCTACAGAACACAGCTCTGCTACAGCACTGCTACAGAACACAGCTCTTCTACATCACTAATACAGGACACACTCCGCTCTGCTACAGCACTGCTACAGAACACAGCTCTGCTACAGCACTAATACAGGACACAGCTCTGCTACATCACTGCTACAGGACACACTCAGATCTACTACATCACTACTACAGAACACACTCCGCTCTGCTACAGCACTGCTACTGAACACAGCTCTGCTACAGCACTGCTACAGAACACACTCCGCTCTGCTACATCACTAATACAGGACACACTCAGCTCTGCTACAGCACTGCTACAGAACACAGCGCTGCTACATCACTGCTACAGAACACACTCCGCTCTGCTACATCACTAATAAAGGACACACTCAGCTCTGCTACAGCACTGCTACAGAACACAGCTCTGCTACATCACTGCTACAGAACACACTCCGCTCTGCTACATCACTAATACAGGGGACACTCCGCTCTGCTACAGCACTGCTACAGAACACAGCTCTGCTACATCACTAATACAGGACACAGCTCTGCTACATCACTGCTACAGGACACACTCCGCTCTGCTACATCACTACTACAGGAGACACTCAGCTCTGCTGCAAAACACAGCTCTGCTACATCACTACAGGACACACACAGCTCTGCTACATCACTACTACAGTAGACACTCAGCTCTGCTACAGAACACAGCTCTGCTACATCACTACTACAGGACACACTCAGCTTTGCTACATCACTAATACAGGACACACTCAGCTCTGCTACATCACTAATACAGGACACAGCTCTGCTACATCACTGCTACAGGACACACTCCGCTCTGCTACATCACTACTACAGGACACACTCAGCTCTCCTACAGCACTGCTACTGGAGACACTCAGCTCTGCTACAGAACACAGCTCTGCTACATCACTACTACAAGACACACTCAGCTGTGCTACAGCACTACAACAGGACACACTCCGCTCTACTACAGCACTGCTACAGGAGACACTCAGCTCTGCTACATCACTAATACAGGACACACTCAGCTCTCCTACAGCACTGCAACAGGAGACACTCAGCTCTGCTGCAAAACACAGCTCTGCTACATCACTACTACAGTAGACACTCAGCTCTGCTACAGAACACAGCTCTGCTACATCACTAATACAGGACACACTCAGCTCTGCTACATCATTGCTACAGGACACTCAGCTTTGCTACATCACTAATACAGAACACACTCAGCTCTGCTACAACACTGCTACAGGAGACACTCAGCTCTCGTACAGAACACAGCTCTGCTACTTCACTACTACAGGAGACACTCTGCTCTGCTGCATCACTAATACAGGACACACTCAGCTCTGCTACATCACTAATACAGGAGACACTCAGCTCTCCTAGAGAACACAGCTCTGCTACATCACTACTACTACAGGACTACAGGATACACAGATCTGCTACATCACTACTACAGGACTACAGGACACAGCTTTGCTACAGGACACACTCAGCTGTGCTACATCACTACTACAGGACACACTCAACTCTGCTACATCACTACTACAGGAGACACTCAGCTCTGCTACATCACTACTACAGGACACACAGCTCTGCTACATCACTACTACAGGACACAGCTCTGCTACAGGACACACCCTGCTTTGCTACATACTACTACAGGACACACTCAGCTCTGCTACATCACTACTACAGGACACACTCAGCTCTGCTACATCAATGCTACAGAACACACAGCTCTGCTGCATCACTACTACAGGAGACACTCAGCTCTGCTACATCACTGCTACAGAACACACAGCTCTGCTACATCACTACTACAGGAGATACTCAGCTCTGCTACATCACTATTACAGGATACACTCAGCTCTACTACAGGACACTCAGCTCTACTACATCACTACTACGGGACACACTCAGCTCTGCTACATCACTACTACAGGAGACACTCAGCTCTGTTACAGAACACAGCTCTGCTACATCACTACTACAAGACACACTCTGCTCTGCTACATCACTGCTACAGGACACTCAGCTCTGCTACAGAACACAGCTCTGCTACATAACTACTACAGGACACTCAGCTTTGCTACATCACTCCTACAGGATACACTGAGCTCTGCTACAGCTCACGCACTCAGCTCTGCTACTTGTATTTCTGTTTGGTTGATTTTCTGTCTGGTTAGTGTGAGGTTTGCACTGCTCGGGGTGAGTGCGGGGAGATGCAGCAGAGCCGGGGTGAGTGCGGGGAGATGCAGCAGAGCCGGGGTGAGTGCGGGGAGATGCAGCAGAGCCGGAGACGCTGCTTATCATGACTAACAGCCTCTGGTGGAGGAGAGCAGGGATTTAAAGGGACAGTACAAGTCATTCCTCACACCCATCACTTCCTCCAGGACCTTCTACCTTACGGGATTTTGTACGATCAGTCGGCGGCCAAGCAGGAGATGACGGTTATTCTCAGAGGTGGAAACAGTCAGTAACTGAAACAGAAACAGTTGTGCAGGAGGCTTAAAATTGGGTGATACAAACTCTGCTACAAAGGTGAGGATGTGAAAGACGGATCACGTCACACACTGGCGGGACTGACACAGGAAGCGACAAGTGATTCAACTGGGCAAGAAAACCTAGGATTGAAGACCGGTATAATAATGGGGTCTGCAGGGACGCAGGGAGGATCCAGCAGGAGCAGGGACGCAGAGCGGGATCTGGCAGGAGCAGGGACGCAGGGAGGATCCAGCAGGAGCAGGGACACAGGGCGGGATCTGGCAGGAGCAGGGACGCAGGGAGGATCCAGCAGGAGCAGGGACGCAGAGCGGGATCTGGCAGGAGCAGGGACGCAGGGAGGATCCAGCAGGAGCAGGGACGCAGAGCGGGATCTGGCAGGAGCAGGGACACAGGGCGGGATCTGGCAGGAGCAGGGACGCAGGGGGGGATCTGGCAGGAGCAGGGACACAGAGGGGGTCTGACAGGAGCAGGGACGCGGGGGGGGGAACTGACAGGACCAGGGACACAGAGGGGGGATCTGGCAGGAGCAGAGACGCAGGGGGGGGATCTGACAGGAGCAGGGACGCAGGGGGGATCTGGCAGGAGCAGGGACGCAGGGGGGGGATCTGGCAGGAGCAGGGACGCAGGGGGGGGATCTGGCAGGAGCAGAGACGCAGGGGGGGGGATCTGACAGGAGCAGGGACGCAGGGGGAATCTGGCAGGAGCAGGGACGCAGGGGGGGATCTGACAGGAGCAGGGACGCAGGGGGGATCTGGCAGGAGCAGGGACGCAGGGGAGGGATCTGGCAGGAGCAGAGACGCAGGGGGGGGATCTGACAGGAGCAGGGACGCAGGGGAGGATCTGGCAGGAGCAGGGACGCAAAGGGGGGGATCTGGCAGGAGCAGGGACACAGAGGAGGTCTGACAGGAGCAGGGACGCAGGGGGGGGATCTGGCAGGAGCAGAGACGCAGGGGGGGGGATCTGACAGGAGCAGGGACGCAGGGGGGGATCTGGCAGGAGAAGGGACGCAGGGGGGATCTGGCAGGAGCAGGGACGCAGGGGGGGATCTGACAGGAGCAAGGACGCAGGGGGGGATCTGGCAGGAGCAGGGACGCAAAGGGGGGGATCTGGCAGGAGCAGGGACACAGAGGAGGTCTGACAGGAGCAGGGACGCAGGGGGGGGATCTGGCAGGAGCAGAGACGCAGGGGGGGGATCTGACAGGAGCAGGGACGCAGGGGGGGGATCTGGCAGGAGCAGAGACGCAGGGGGGGATCTGACAGGAGCAGGGACGCAGGGGGGATCTGGCAGGAGCAGGGACGCAGGGGGGGATCTGACAGAAGCAGGGACGCAGGGGGGATCTGGCAGGAGCAGGGACGCAGGGGGGGGGATCTGGCAGGAGCAGAGACGCAGGGGGGGGGATCTGACAGGAGCAGGGACGCAGGGGGGGGATCTGGCAGGAGCAGAGACGCAGGGGGGGGATCTGACAGGAGCAGGGACGCAGGGGGGATCTGGCAGGAGCAGGGACGCAGGGGGGGATCTGACAGAAGCAGGGACGCAGGGGGGATCTGGCAGGAGCAGGGACGCAGGGGGGGAATCTGGCAGGAGCAGAGACGCAGGGGGGGGATCTGACAGGAGCAGGGACGCAGGGGGGATCTGGCAGGAGCAGGGACGCAGGGGGGGATCTGACAGGAGCAGGGACGCAGGGGGGGATCTGGCAGGAGCAGGGACGCAGGGGGGATCTGGCTGGAGCAGGGATGCAGGGGGATCTGGCAGGAGCAGGGACGCAGGGGGATCTGGCAGGAGCAGGGACACAGAGGGGGTCTGACAGGAGCAGGGGGATCTGGCAGGAGCAGGGACGTAGGGGGGATCTGGCAGGAGCAGGGACGCAGGGGGGATCTGGCAGGAGCAGGGACGCAGGGGGATCTGGCAGGGACGTAGGGGGGATCTGGCAAAAGCAGGGACACAGAGGGGGTCTGACAGGAGCAGGGACGCAGAGGGGGTCTGACAGGAGCAGGGACACAGGGGGATCTGACAGGAGCAGGGACGCAGGGGGGATCTGGCAGGAGCAGGGATGCAGGGGGATCTGGCAGGAGCAGGGACGCAGGGGGATCTTACAGGAGCAGGGACGCAGGGGGATCTGGCAGGAGCAGGGACGCAGGGGGATCTGGCAGGAGCAGGGACGCAGGGGGATCTGGCAGGAGCAGGGACGCAGGGGGGATCTGGCAGGAGCAGGGAAGCAGGGGGGATCTGGCAGGAGCAGGGATGCAGGGGGATCTGGCAGGAGCAGGGACGCAGGGGGATCTTACAGGAGCAGGGACGCAGGGGGATCTGGCAGGAGCAGGGACGCAGGGGGATCTGGCAGGAGCAGGGACGCAGGGGGATCTGGCAGGAGCAGGGACGCCGGGGGGATCTGGCAGGAGCAGGGACGCAGGGGGATCTGGCAGGAGCAGGGACGCAGGGGGGATCTGGCAGGAGCAGGGACGCCGGGGGGATCTGACAGGAGCAGGGACACAGAGGGGTGTCCGGCAGGAACAGGGATGCAAAGGGGTGTCCGGACGAGCCGGAAAGCAGAGGGGTGTCCGGCAAAGGCGTAAAGGGGTGTCAGACAGGAGCAGGGGTTCAGGGGAGGTCGAGCACTGCTGAATACCGTCATACTGTGCACTGCAACACCGCTACAGTACAGCAAACTAATTACATCAATCTGATTGAAATTAATCCATTTCCTGCAAAAGTAACGACCCTGCAGCTCTGCACCCGCTACCGAGGAGATACCAAGAGTCAGGAAAATAGGAAACAGCAATTCACCGACATACACCGCAAACACTCACCAGAGGACTGCAAGTATGAGAGCGGCACACAGCACCGAATAATACCGTACAGGAAACGGAGGAACATCTGTATAGTGTGTGCAGCAACCGAGGACAGTATTATAGTAGTTATATTCTTGTACATAGGGGGCAGTATTATACTAGTTATATTCCTGTATATAGGCGCAGTATTATAGTAGTTATATTCTTGTACATAGGGGCAGTATTATAGTAGTTATATTCTTGTATATAGGGGGCAGTATTATACTAGTTATATTCCTGTATATAGGCGCAGTATTATAGTAGTTATATTCTTGTACATAGGGGCAGTATTATAGTAGTTATATTCTTGTACATAGGGGGCAGTATTATAGTAGTTATATTCTTGTATATAGGGGGCAGTATTATAGTAGTTATATTCTTGTACATAGGGGGCAGTATTATAGTAGTTATATTCTTGTACATAGGGGGCAGTATTATAGTAGTTATATTCTTGTATATAGGGGCAGTATTATAGTAGTTATATTCTTGTATATAGGGACAGTATTATAGTAGTTATATTCTTGTATATAGGGAGCAGTATTATAGTAGTTATATTCTTGTACATAGGGGCAGTATTATAGTAGTTATATTCTTGTATATAGGGGCAGTATTATAGTAGTTATATTCTTGTACATAGGAGCAGTATTATAGTAGTTATATTCTTGTATATAGGGGCAGTGTTATAGTAGCTATATTCTTGTACATAGGGGGCAGTATTATAGTAGTTATATTCTTGTATATAGGGGGCAGTATTATAGTAGTTATATTCTTGTATATAGGGGCAGTATTATAGTAGTTATATTCTTGTATATAGGGGGCAGTATTATAGTAGTTATATTCTTGTATATAGGAGCAGTATTATAGTAGTTATATTCTTGTATATAGGGGGCAGTATTATAGTAGTTATATTCTTGTATATAGGGGCAGTATTATAGTAGTTATATTCTTGTACATAGGGGCAGTATTATAGTAGTTATATTCTTGTACATAGGGGGCAGTATTATACTAGTTATATTCCTGTATATAGGCGCAGTATTATAGTAGTTATATTCTTGTACATAGGGGCAGTATTATAGTAGTTATATTCTTGTACATAGGGGGCAGTATTATAGTAGTTATATTCTTGTATATAGGGGGCAGTATTATAGTAGTTATATTCTTGTACATAGGGGGCAGTATTATAGTAGTTATATTCTTGTATATAGGGGCAGTATTATAGTAGTTATATTCTTGTATATAGGGACAGTATTATAGTAGTTATATTCTTGTATATAGGGAGCAGTATTATAGTAGTTATATTCTTGTACATAGGGGGCAGTATTATAGTAGTTATATTCTTGTACATAGGGGGCAGTATTATAGTAGTTATATTCTTGTACATAGGGGGCAGTATTATAGTAGTTATATTCTTGTATATAGGGGCAGTATTATAGTAGTTATATTCTTGTATATAGGGACAGTATTATAGTAGTTATATTCTTGTATATAGGGGCAGTATTATAGTAGTTATATTCTTGTATATAGGGGCAGTATTATAGTAGTTATATTCTTGTACATAGGAGCAGTATTATAGTAGTTATATTCTTGTATATAGGGGCAGTGTTATAGTAGCTATATTCTTGTACATAGGGGGCAGTATTATAGTAGTTATATTCTTGTATATAGGGGGCAGTATTATAGTAGTTATATTCTTGTATATAGGGGCAGTATTATAGTAGTTATATTCTTGTACATAGGGGGCAGTATTATAGTAGTTATATTCTTGTATATAGGGGGCAGTATTATAGTAGTTATATTCTTGTATATAGGAGCAGTATTATAGTAGTTATATTCTTGTATATAGGGGCAGTATTATAGTAGTTATATTCTTGTACATAGGGGCAGTATTATAGTAGTTATATTCTTGTACATAGGGGGCAGTATTATACTAGTTATATTCCTGTATATAGGCGCAGTATTATAGTAGTTATATTCTTGTACATAGGGGCAGTATTATAGTAGTTATATTCTTGTACATAGGGGGCAGTATTATAGTAGTTATATTCTTGTATATAGGGGGCAGTATTATAGTAGTTATATTCTTGTACATAGGGGGCAGTATTATAGTAGTTATATTCTTGTACATAGGGGGCAGTATTATAGTAGTTATATTCTTGTATATAGGGGCAGTATTATAGTAGTTATATTCTTGTATATAGGGGCAGTATTATAGTAGTTATATTCTTGTACATAGGAGCAGTATTATAGTAGTTATATTCTTGTATATAGGGGCAGTGTTATAGTAGCTATATTCTTGTACATAGGGGGCAGTATTATAGTAGTTATATTCTTGTATATAGGGGGCAGTATTATAGTAGTTATATTCTTGTATATAGGGGCAGTATTATAGTAGTTATATTCTTGTATATAGGGGGCAGTATTATAGTAGTTATATTCTTGTATATAGGAGCAGTATTATAGTAGTTATATTCTTGTATATAGGGGGCAGTATTATAGTAGTTATATTCTTGTATATAGGGGCAGTATTATAGTAGTTATATTCTTGTACATAGGGGCAGTATTATAGTAGTTATATTCTTGTATATAGGGGGCAGTATTATAGTAGTTATATTCTTGTGCATAGGGGCAGTATTATAGTAGTTATATTCTTGTATATAGGAGCAGTATTATAGTAGTTATATTCTTGTATATAGAGGGCAGTATTATAGTAGTTATATTCTTGTATACAGGGGCAGTATTATAGTAGTTATATTCTTGTATATAGGGGGCAGTATTATAGTAATTATATTCTTGTACATAGGGGGCAGTATTATAGTAGTTATATTCTTGTACATAGGGGGCAGTATTATAGTAGTTATATTCTTGTATATAGGAGCATTATTATAGTAGTTATATTCTTGTACATAGGGGGCAGTATTATAGTAGTTATATTCTTGTACATAGGGGACAGTATTATAGTAGTTATATTCTTGTATATAGGAGCAGTATTATAGTAGTTATATTCTTGTATATAGGGGCAGCATTATAGTAGTTATATTCTTGTATATAGGGGCAGTGTTATAGTAGCTATATTCTTGTACATAGGAGGCAGTATTATAGTAGATATATTCTTGTATACAGGGGCAGTATTATAGTAGTTATATTCTTGTATACAGGGGCAGTATTATAGTAGTTATATTCTTGTATATAGGGGGCAGTATTATAGTAGTTATATTCTTGTATATAGGGGGCAGTATTATAGTAGTTATATTCTTGTACATAGGGGGCAGTATTATAGTAGTTATATTCTTGTACATAGGGGGCAGTATTATAGTAGTTATATTCTTGTACATAGGAGCAGTATTATAGTAGTTATATTCTTGTACATAGGGGGCAGTATTATACTAGTTATATTCCTGTATATAGGCGCAGTATTATAGTAGTTATATTCTTGTACATAGGGGCAGTATTATAGTAGTTATATTCTTGTACATAGGGGGCAGTATTATAGTAGTTATATTCTTGTATATAGGGGGCAGTATTATAGTAGTTATATTCTTGTACATAGGGAGCAGTTTTATAGTAGTTATATTCTTGTACATAGGAGCAGTATTATAGTAGTTATATTCTTGTATATAGGGGCAGTATTATAGTAGTTATATTCTTGTACATAGGGGCAGTATTACAGTAGTTATATTCTTGTATATAGGGGGCAGTATTATAGTAGTTATATTCTTGTACATAGGGGGCAGTATTATAGTAGTTATATTCTTGTACATAGGGGGCAGTATTATAGTAGTTATATTCTTGTACATAGGAGCAGTATTATAGTAGTTATATTCTTGTATATAGGGGCAGTGTTATAGTAGCTATATTCTTGTACATAGGGGGCAGTATTATAGTAGTTATATTCTTGTATATAGGGGCAGTACTATAGTAGTTATATTCTTGTATATAGGGGCAGTATTATAGTAGTTATATTCTTGTATATAGGGGCAGTATTATAGTAGTTATATTCTTGTATATAGGGGGCAGTATTATAGTAGTTATATTCTTGTATATAGGAGCAGTATTATAGTAGTTATATTCTTGTATATAGGGGGCAGTATTATAGTAGTTATATTCTTGTACATAGGGGGCAGTATTATAGTAGTTATATTCTTGTATATAGGGGCAGTATTATAGTAGTTATATTCTTGTATATAGGGGGCAGTATTATAGTAGTTATATTCTTGTATATAGGAGCAGTATTATAGTAGTTATATTCTTGTATATAGGGGCAGTATTATAGTAGTTATATTCTTGTATATAGGGGCAGTATTATAGTAGTTATATTCTTGTATATAGGGGGCAGTATTATAGTAGTTATATTCTTGTATATAGGGGCAGTATTATAGTAGTTATATTCTTGTATATAGGGGGCAGTTTTATAGTAGTTATATTCTTGTATATAGGAGCAGTATTATAGTAGTTATATTCTTGTATATAGGGGCAGTATTATAGTAGTTATATTCTTGTATATAGGGGGCAGTATTATAGTAGTTATATTCTTGTATATAGGGGCAGTATTATAGTAGTTATATTCTTGTACATAGGGGCAGTATTATAGTAGTTATATTCTTGTATATAGGGGGCAGTATTATAGTAGTTATATTCTTGTACATAGGGGCAGTATTATAGTAGTTATATTCTTGTATATAGGAGCAGTATTATAGTAGTTATATTCTTGTATATAGAGGGCAGTATTATAGTAGTTATATTCTTGTATACAGGGGCAGTATTATAGTAGTTATATTCTTGTATATAGGGGGCAGTATTATAGTAGTTATATTCTTGTACATAGGGGTCAGTATTATAGTAGTTATATTCCTGTATATAGAGGGCAGTATTATAGTAATTATATTCTTGTACATAGGGGGCAGTATTATAGTAGTTATATTCTTGTACATAGGGGGCAGTATTATAGTAGTTATATTCTTGTACATAGGGGCAGCATTATAGTAGTTATATTCTTGTATATAGGGGCAGTGTTATAGTAGCTATATTCTTGTACATAGGAGGCAGTATTATAGTAGATATATTCTTGTATACAGGGGCAGTATTATAGTAGTTATATTCTTGTATACAGGGGCAGTATTATAGTAGTTATATTCTTGTATATAGGGGGCAGTATTATAGTAGTTATATTCTTGTATATAGGGGGCAGTATTATAGTAGTTATATTCTTGTACATAGGGGGCAGTATTATAGTAGTTATATTCTTGTACATAGGGGGCAGTATTATAGTAGTTATATTCTTGTACATAGGAGCAGTATTATAGTAGTTATATTCTTGTATATAGGGGCAGTGTTATAGTAGCTATATTCTTGTACATAGGAGGCAGTATTATAGTAGTTATATTCTTGTATATAGGGGGCAGTATTATAGTAGGTATATTTTTGTATACAGGGGCAGTATTATAGTAGTTATATTCTTGTACATAGGGGCAGTATTATAGTAGTTATATTCTTGTACATAGGGGGCAGTATTATAGTAGTTATATTCTTATACATAGGGGGCAGTATTATAGTAGTTATATTCTTGTACATAGGGGCAGTATTATAGTAGTTATATTCTTGTATATAGGAGCAGTATTATAGTAGTTATATTCTTGTACATAGGGGGCAGTATTATAGTAGTTATATTCTTGTACATAGGGGGCAGTATTATAGTAGTTATATTCTTGTACATAGGAGCAGTATTATAGTAGTTATATTCTTGTACATAGGAGGCAGTATTATAGTAGTTATATTCTTGTATATAGGAGCAGTATTATAGTAGTTATATTCTTGTATATAGGAGCAGTATTATAGTAGTTATATTCTTGTACATAGGGGCAGTATTATAGTAGTTATATTCTTGTACATAGGAGCAGTATTATAGTAGTTATATTCTTGTACATAGGGGGCAGTATTATAGTAGTTATATTCTTGTACATAGGGGCAGTATTATAGTAGTTATATTCTTGTATATAGGAGCAGTATTATAGTAGTTATATTCTTGTATATAGAGGGCAGTATTATAGTAGTTATATTCTTGTATACAGGGGCAGTATTATAGTAGTTATATTCTTGTATATAGGGGGCAGTATTATAGTAGTTATATTCTTGTACATAGGGGTCAGTATTATAGTAGTTATATTCCTGTATATAGAGGGCAGTATTATAGTAATTATATTCTTGTACATAGGGGGCAGTATTATAGTAGTTATATTCTTGTACATAGGGGGCAGTATTATAGTAGTTATATTCTTGTACATAGGGGCAGCATTATAGTAGTTATATTCTTGTATATAGGGGCAGTGTTATAGTAGCTATATTCTTGTACATAGGAGGCAGTATTATAGTAGATATATTCTTGTATACAGGGGCAGTATTATAGTAGTTATATTCTTGTATACAGGGGCAGTATTATAGTAGTTATATTCTTGTATATAGGGGGCAGTATTATAGTAGTTATATTCTTGTATATAGGGGGCAGTATTATAGTAGTTATATTCTTGTACATAGGGGGCAGTATTATAGTAGTTATATTCTTGTATATAGGGGGCAGTATTATAGTAGTTATATTCTTGTATATAGGGGCAGTATTATAGTAGTTATATTCCTGTATATAGGGGCAGTATTATAGTAGTTATATTCTTGTATATAGGGAGCAGTATTATAGTAGTTATATTCTTGTATATAGGGGCAGTATTATAGTAGATATATTCTTGTACATAGGGACAGCATTATAGTAGTTATATTCTTGTACATAGGGGGCAGTATTATAGTAGTTATATTCTTGTACATAGGGGGCAGTATTATAGTAGTTATATTCTTGTACATAGGAGCAGTATTATAGTAGTTATATTCTTGTATATAGGGGCAGTGTTATAGTAGCTATATTCTTGTACATAGGAGGCAGTATTATAGTAGTTATATTCTTGTATATAGGGGGCAGTATTATAGTAGGTATATTTTTGTATACAGGGGCAGTATTATAGTAGTTATATTCTTGTACATAGGGGCAGTATTATAGTAGTTATATTCTTGTACATAGGGGGCAGTATTATAGTAGTTATATTCTTATACATAGGGGGCAGTATTATAGTAGTTATATTCTTGTACATAGGGGCAGTATTATAGTAGTTATATTCTTGTATATAGGAGCAGTATTATAGTAGTTATATTCTTGTACATAGGGGGCAGTATTATAGTAGTTATATTCTTGTACATAGGGGGCAGTATTATAGTAGTTATATTCTTGTACATAGGAGCAGTATTATAGTAGTTATATTCTTGTACATAGGAGGCAGTATTATAGTAGTTATATTCTTGTATATAGGGGCAGTATTATAGTAGATATATTCTTGTACATAGGGGCAGTATTATAGTAGATATATTCTTGTATATAGGGGCTGTATTATAGTAGTTATATTCTTGTATATAGGGGCTGTATTATAGTAGTTATATTCTTGTATATAGGGGCAGTATTATGGTAGTTATATTCTTGCATATAGGGGCAGTATTATAGTAGTTATATTCTTGTATATAGGGGGCAGTATTATAGTAGTTATATTCTTGTATATAGGGGAGCAGTATTATAGTAGTTATATTCCTGTTCATAGGGGCAGTATTATAGTAGTTATATTCTTGTACATAGGGGGCAGTATTATAGTAGTTATATTCTTGTATATAGGAGCAGTATTATAGCAGTTATATTCTTGTATATAGCGGCAGTATTATAGTAGTTATATTCTTGTACATAGCAGCAGTATTATAGTAGTTATATTCTTGTATATAGGGGGCAGTATTATAGTAGTTATATTCTTGTATATAGGGGGCAGTATTATAGTAGTTATATTCTTGTATATAGGGGCAGTATTATAGTAGTTATATTCTTGTATATAGGAGCAGTATTATAGTAGTTATATTCTTGTACATAGGGGGCAGTATTATACTAGTTATATTCCTGTATATAGGCGCAGTATTATAGTAGTTATATTCTTGTACATAGGGGCAGTATTATAGTAGTTATATTCTTGTATATAGGGGGCAGTATTATAGTAGTTATATTCTTGTACATAGGGGCAGTATTATAGTAGTTATATTCTTGTATATAGGGGCAGTATTATAGTAGTTATATTCTTGTATATATCGGGCAGTATTATAGCAGTTATATTCTTGTATATAGGAGGCAGTATTATAGTAGTCATATTATTGTACATAGGGGCAGTATTATAGTAGTTATATTCTTGTATATAGGGGCTGTATTATAGTAGTTATATTCTTGTATATATCGGCCAGTATTATAGCAGTTATATTCTTGTATATAGGAGGCAGTATTATAGTAGTTATATTCTTGTATATAGGGGTAGTATTATAGTAGTTATATTCTTATACATAGGGGCAGTATTATAGTAGTTATATTCTTGTATATCGGGGCAGTATTATAGTAGTTATATTCTTGTATATAGGGGGCAGTATTATAGTAGTTATATTCTTGTATATAGGGGCAGTATTATAGTAGTTATATTCTTGTACATAGGGGCAGTATTATAGTAGTTATATTCTTGTATATAGGGGCAGTATTATAGTAGTTATATTCTTGTATATAGGGGGCAGTATTATAGTAGTTATATTCTTGTATATAGGGGCAGTATTATAGTAGTTATATTCTTGTATATATGGGGCATTATTATAGTAGTTATATTCTTGTATATAGGGGCAGTATTATAGTAGATATATTCTTGTACATAGGGGCAGTATTATAGTAGATATATTTTTGTACATAGGGGCAGTATTATAGTAAATATATTCTTGTATATATCGGGCAGTATTATAGCAGTTATATTTTTGTATATAGGGGTAGTATTATAGTAGTTATATTCTTATACATAGGGGCAGTATTATAGTAGTTATATTCTTGTATATAGGGGTAGTATTATAGTAGTTATATTCTTATACATAGGGGCAGTATTATAGTAGTTATATTCTTGTATATCGGGGCAGTATTATAGTAGTTATATTCTTGTACATAGGGGGCAGTATTATAGTAGTTATATTCTTGTATATAGGGGCAGTATTATAGTAGTTATATTATTATACATAGGGGCAGTATTATAGTAGTTATATTCTTGTATATAGGGGCAGTATTATAGTAGTTATATTCTTGTATATAGGGGGCAGTATTATAGTAGTTATATTCTTGTATATAGGGGGCAGTATTATAGTAGTTATATTCTTGTATATAGGGAGCAATATTATAGTAGTTATATTCTTGTACATAGGAGCAGTATTATAGTAGTTATATTCTTGTATATAGGGGCAGTATTATAGTAGTTATATTCTTGTACATAGGGGCAGTATTATAGTAGTTATATTCTTGTACATAGTGGCAGTATTATAGTAGTTATATTCTTGTATATAGGGGGCAGTATTATAGTAGATATATTCTTGTATATAGGAGCAGTATTATAGTAGTTATATTCTTGTATATAGGGGGCAGTATTATAGTAGTTATATTCTTGTATATAGGGGCAGTATTATAGTAGTTATATTCTTGTACATAGGGGGCAGTATTATAGTAGTTATATTCTTGTATATAGGGGTAGTATTATAGTAGTTATATTCTTATACATAGGGGCAGTATTATAGTAGTTATATTCTTTTTATATAGGGGGCAGTATTATAGTGGTTATATTCTTGTATATAGGGGCAGTATTATAGTAGTTATTTTCTTGTATATAGGGGGCAGTATTATAGTAGTTATATTCTTGTATATAGGGGCAGTATTATAGTAGTTATATTCTTGTATATAGGGTGTAGTATTATAGTAGTTATATTCTTGTATATAGGAGCAGTATTATAGTAGTTATATTCTTGTATATAAGGGCAGTATTATAGTAGTTATATTCTTGTACATAGGGGGCAGTATTATAGTAGTTATATTCTTGTATATAGGGGCAGTATTATAGTAGTTATATTCTTGTACATAGGGGTAGTATTATAGTAGTTATATTCTTGTATATAGGGGCAGTATTATAGTACTTATATTCTTATACATAGGGGCAGTATTATACTAGTTATATTCTAGTATATAGGGGCAGTACTATAGTAGTTATATTCTAGTATATAGGAAGCAGTATTATAGTAGTTATATTCTTGTACATAGGGGCAGTATTATAGTAGTTATATTCTTGTATATAGGGGCAGTATTATAGTAGTTATATTCTTGTACATAGGGGCAGTATTATAGTAGTTATATTCTTGTATATAGGGGCAGTATTATAGTAGTTATATTCTTATACATAGGGGCAGTATTATAGTAGTTATATTCTTTTTATATAGGGGGCAGTATTATAGTGGTTATATTCTTGTATATAGGGGCAGTATTATAGTAGTTATTTTCTTGTATATAGGGGGCAGTATTATAGTAGTTATATTCTTGTATATAGGGGCAGTATTATAGTAGTTATATTCTTGTATATAGGGTGTAGTATTATAGTAGTTATATTCTTGTATATAGGAGCAGTATTATAGTAGTTATATTCTTGTATATAAGGGCAGTATTATAGTAGTTATATTCTTGTACATAGGGGGCAGTATTATAGTAGTTATATTCTTGTATATAGGGGCAGTATTATAGTAGTTATATTCTTGTACATAGGGGTAGTATTATAGTAGTTATATTCTTGTATATAGGGGCAGTATTATAGTACTTATATTCTTATACATAGGGGCAGTATTATACTAGTTATATTCTAGTATATAGGAAGCAGTATTATAGTAGTTATATTCTTGTACATAGGGGCAGTATTATAGTAGTTATATTCTTGTATATAGGGGCAGTATTATAGTAGTTATATTCTTGTACATAGGGGGCAGTATTATAGTAGTTATATTCTTGTATATAGGGGGCAGTATTATAGTAGTTATATTCTTGTACATAGGGGGCAGTATTATAGTAGTTATATTCTTGTATATAGGGGGCAGTATTATAGTAGTTATATTCTTATACATAGGGGCAGTATTATAGTAGTTATATTCTTGTACATAGGGGGCAGTATTATAGTAGTTATATTCTTGTACATAGGGGGCAGTATTATAGTAGTCATATTCTTGTATATAGGGCCAGAATTATTATATATTACATATATTTCTTTTTCTTCTGGACGTATCTGCAGTTGGGGATTTTGTAGCTTTTCTCATTTCTTCCTTATTACATTCCTCATTGTGCAGTTAATTCCCGGATTCTCCTCATATAATCAATATACACTTATCTCGCCTCTAAAACAGCATAGTGAGCTGCAAAGCTACAGACCTGTATTGTGTGCGTTTCCAAGACAGTACAGCCGGTATAACCTGGGCATCTCCTGTATATAATTATATATGTACAGCTGGTATAACCTGGGCATCTCCTGTATATAATTATATATGTACAGCCGGTATAACCTGGGCATCTCCTGTATATAATTATATATGTACAGCCGGTATAACCAGGGCATCTCCTGTATATAATTATATATGTACAGCCGGTATAACCTGGGCATCTTCTATATATAATTATATATGTACAGCCGGTATAACCTGGGCATCTTCTATATATAATTATATATGTACAGCCGGTATAACCTGGGCATCTCCTGTATATAATTATATATGTACAGCCGGTATAACCTGGGCATCTTCTGTATATAATTATATATGTACAGCCGGTATAACCTGGGCATCTCCTGTATATAATTATATATGTACAGCCGGTATAACCTGGGCATCTCCTGTATATAATTATATATGTACAGCCGGTATAACCTGGGCATCTTCTGTATATAATTATATATGTACAGTTGGTATAACCTGGGCATCTCCTGTATATAATTATATATGTACAGCCGGTATAACCTGGACATCTCCTGTATATAATTATATATGTACAGCCGGTATAACCTGGGCATCTCCAGTATATAATTATATATGTACAGCCGGTATAACCTGGGCATCTCCTGTATATAATTATATATGTACAGCTGGTATAACCTGGCATCTCCTGTATATAATTATATATGTACAGCCGGTATAGCCTGGGCATCTGCTGTATATAATTATATATGTACAGCCGGTATAACCTGGGCATCTCCTGTATATAATTATATATGTACAGCCGGTATAACCTGGGTATCTCCTGTATATAATACATATGTACAGCCGGTATAACCTGGGCATCTCCTGTATATAATTATATATGTACAGCCGGTATAACCTGGGCATCTCCTGTATATAATTATATATGTACAGCCGGTATAACCTGGGCATCTCCTGTATATAATTATATATGTACAGCCGGTATAACCTGGGCATCTCCTGTATATAATTATATATATACAGCCGGTATAACCTGGGCATCTCCTGTATATAATTATATATGTACAGCCGGTATAACCTGGGCATCTTCTGTATATAATTATATATGTACAGTTGGTATAACCTGGGCATCTCCTGTATATAATTATATATGTACAGCCGGTATAACCTGGACATCTCCTGTATATAATTATATATGTACAGCCGGTATAACCTGGGCATCTCCTGTATATAATTATATATGTACAGCCGGTATAACCTGGGCATCTCCTGTATATAATTATATATGTACAGCCGGTATAACCTGGGTATCTCCTGTATATAATACATATGTACAGCCGGTATAACCTGGGCATCTCCTGTATATAATTATATATGTACAGCTGGTATAACCTGGGCATCTCCTGTATATAATTATATATGTACAGCCGGTATAACCTGGGCATCTCCTGTATATAATTATATATGTACAGCCGGTATAACCTGCACATCTCCTGTATATAATTATATATGTACAGCCGGTATAACCTGGGCATCTCCTGTATATAATTATATATGTACAGCTGGTATAACCTGGACATCTCCTGTATATAATTATATATGTACAACCGGTATAACCTGGGCATCTCCTGTATATAATTATATATGTACAGCCGGTATAACCTGGGCATCTCCTGTATATAATTATATATGTACAGCCGGTATAACCTGGCATCTCCTGTATATAATTATATATGTACAGCCGGTATAACCTGGGCATCTCCTGTATATAATTATATATGTACAGCTGGTATAACCTGGCATCTCCTGTATATAATTATATATGTACAGCTGGTATAACCTGGGCATCTCCTGTATATAATTATATATGTACAGCTGGTATAACCTGGGCATCTCCTGTATATAATTATATATGTACAGCTGGTATAACCTGGGCATCTCCTGTATATAATTATATATGTACAGCTGGTATAACCTGGGCACCTCCTGTATATAATTTTATATGTACAGCTGGTATAACCTGGGCATCTCCTGTATATAATTATATATGTACAGCTGGTATAACCTGGGCATCTCCTGTATATAATTATATATGTACAGCTGGTATAACCTGGGCATCTCCTGTATATAATTATATATGTACAGCCGGTATAACCTGGGCATCTTCTGTATATAATTATATATGTACAGCCGGTATAACCTGGGCATCTCCTGTATATAATTATATATGTACAGCCGGTATAACCTGGGCATCTTCTGTATATAATTATATATGTACAGCCGGTATAACCTGGGCATCTCTTGTATATAATTATATATGTACAGCCGGTATAACCTGGGCATCTTCTGTATATAATTATATATGTACAGCCGGTATAACCTGGGCATCTCCTGTATATAATTATATATGTACAGCCGGTATAACCTGGACATCTCCTGTATATAATTATATATGTACAGCCGGTATAACCTGGGCATCTCCTGTATATAATTATATATGTACAGCCGGTATAACCTGGGCATCTCCTGTATATAATTATATATGTACAGCCGGTATAACCTGGGCATCTCCTGTATATAATTATATATGTACAGCCGGTATAACCTGGCATCTCCTGTATATAATTATATATGTACAGCCGGTATAACCTGGGCATCTCCTGTATATAATTATATATGTACAGCTGGTATAACCTGGCATCTCCTGTATATAATTATATATGTACAGCTGGTATAACCTGGGCATCTCCTGTATATAATTATATATGTACAGCTGGTATAACCTGGGCATCTCCTGTATATAATTATATATGTACAGCTGGTATAACCTGGGCATCTCCTGTATATAATTATATATGTACAGCTGGTATAACCTGGGCACCTCCTGTATATAATTTTATATGTACAGCTGGTATAACCTGGGCATCTCCTGTATATAATTATATATGTACAGCTGGTATAACCTGGGCATCTCCTGTATATAATTATATATGTACAGCTGGTATAACCTGGGCATCTCCTGTATATAATTATATATGTACAGCCGGTATAACCTGGGCATCTTCTGTATATAATTATATATGTACAGCCGGTATAACCTGGGCATCTCCTGTATATAATTATATATGTACAGCCGGTATAACCTGGGCATCTTCTGTATATAATTATATATGTACAGCCGGTATAACCTGGGCATCTCTTGTATATAATTATATATGTACAGCCGGTATAACCTGGGCATCTTCTGTATATAATTATATATGTACAGCCGGTATAACCTGGGCATCTCCTGTATATAATTATATATGTACAGCCGGTATAACCTGGACATCTCCTGTATATAATTATATATGTACAGCCGGTATAACCTGGGCATCTCCTGTATATAATTATATATGTACAGCCGGTATAACCTGGGCATCTCCTGTATATAATTATATATGTACAGCCGGTATAACCTGGGCATCTCCTGTATATAATTATATATGTACAGCCGGTATAACCTGGACATCTCCTGTATATAATTATATATGTACAGCCGGTATAACCTGGGCATCTCCTGTATATAATTATATATGTACAGCTGGTATAACCTGGACATCTCCTGTATATAATTATATATGTACAACCGGTATAACCTGGGCATCTCCTGTATATAATTATATATGTACAGCCGGTATAACCTGGGCATCTCCTGTATATAATTATATATGTACAGCCGGTATAACCTGGCATCTCCTGTATATAATTATATATGTACAGCCGGTATAACCTGGGCATCTCCTGTATATAATTATATATGTACAGCTGGTATAACCTGGCATCTCCTGTATATAATTATATATGTACAGCCGGTATAACCTGGGCATCTCCTGTATATAATTATATATGTACAGCTGGTATAACCTGGGCACCTCCTGTATATAATTTTATATGTACAGCTGGTATAACCTGGGCATCTCCTGTATATAATTATATATGTACAGCTGGTATAACCTGGGCATCTCCTGTATATAATTATATATGTACAGCTGGTATAACCTGGGCATCTCCTGTATATAATTATATATGTACAGCTGGTATAACCTGGGCATCTCCTGTATATAATTATATATGTACAGCTGGTATAACCTGGGCATCTCCTGTATATAATTATATATATACAGCTGGTATAACCTGGGCACCTCCTGTATATAATTTTATATGTACAGCTGGTATAACCTAGGCATCTCCTGTATATAATTATATATGTACAGCTGGTATAACCTGGGCATCTCCTGTATATAATTATATATGTACAGCTGGTATAACCTGGGCATCTACTGTATATAATTATATATGTACAGCCGGTATAACCTGGGCATCTTCTGTATATAATTATATATGTACAGCCGGTATAACCTGGGCATCTCCTGTATATAATTATATATGTACAGCCGGTATAACCTGGGCATCTTCTGTATATAATTATATATGTACAGCCGGTATAACCTGGGCATCTCCTGTATATAATTATATATGTACAGCCGGTATAACCTGGGCATCTTCTGTATATAATTATATATGTACAGCCGGTATAACCTGGGCATCTCCTGTATATAATTATATATGTACAGCCGGTATAACCTGGGCATCTTCTGTATATAATTATATATGTACAGCCGGTATAACCTGGGCATCTCCTGTATATAATTATATATGTACAGCTGGTATAACCTGGGTATCTCCTGTATATAATTATATATGTACAGCCGGTATAACCTGGGCATCTCCTGTATATAATTATATATGTACAGCCGGTATAACCTGGGCATCTTCTATATATAATTATATATGTACAGCCGGTATAACCTGGGCATCTTCTATATATAATTATATATGTACAGCCGGTATAACCTGGGCATCTCCTGTATATAATTATATATGTACAGCCGGTATAACCTGGGCATCTTCTGTATATAATTATATATGTACAGCCGGTATAACCTGGGCATCTCCTGTATATAATTATATATGTACAGCCGGTATAACCTGGGCATCTTCTGTATATAATTATATATGTACAGTTGGTATAACCTGGGCATCTCCTGTATATAATTATATATGTACAGCCGGTATAACCTGGACATCTCCTGTATATAATTATATATGTACAGCCGGTATAACCTGGGCATCTCCTGTATATAATTATATATGTACAGCCGGTATAACCTGGGCATCTCCTGTATATAATTATATATGTACAGCCGGTATAACCTGGGTATCTCCTGTATATAATACATATGTACAGCCGCTATAACCTGGGCATCTCCTGTATATAATTATATATGTACAGCTGGTATAACCTGGGCATCTCCTGTATATAATTATATATGTACAGCCGGTATAACCTGGGCATCTCCTGTATATAATTATATATGTACAGCCGGTATAACCTGCACATCTCCTGTATATAATTATATATGTACAGCCGGTATAACCTGGGCATCTCCTGTATATAATTATATATGTACAGCTGGTATAACCTGGACATCTCCTGTATATAATTATATATGTACAACCGGTATAACCTGGGCATCTCCTGTATATAATTATATATGTACAGCCGGTATAACCTGGGCATCTCCTGTATATAATTATATATGTACAGCCGGTATAACCTGGCATCTCCTGTATATAATTATATATGTACAGCCGGTATAACCTGGGCATCTCCTGTATATAATTATATATGTACAGCTGGTATAACCTGGCATCTCCTGTATATAATTATATATGTACAGCTGGTATAACCTGGGCATCTCCTGTATATAATTATATATGTACAGCTGGTATAACCTGGGCATCTCCTGTATATAATTATATATGTACAGCTGGTATAACCTGGGCATCTCCTGTATATAATTATATATGTACAGCTGGTATAACCTGGGCACCTCCTGTATATAATTTATATGTACAGCTGGTATAACCTGGGCATCTCCTGTATATAATTATATATGTACAGCTGGTATAACCTGGGCATCTCCTGTATATAATTATATATGTACAGCTGGTATAACCTGGGCATCTCCTGTATATAATTATATATGTACAGCCGGTATAACCTGGGCATCTTCTGTATATAATTATATATGTACAGCCGGTATAACCTGGGCATCTCCTGTATATAATTATATATGTACAGCCGGTATAACCTGGGCATCTTCTGTATATAATTATATATGTACAGCCGGTATAACCTGGGCATCTCTTGTATATAATTATATATGTACAGCCGGTATAACCTGGGCATCTTCTGTATATAATTATATATGTACAGCCGGTATAACCTGGG
Organism: Anomaloglossus baeobatrachus; assembly: GCF_048569485.1. Taxonomy (NCBI): domain Eukaryota; kingdom Metazoa; phylum Chordata; class Amphibia; order Anura; family Aromobatidae; genus Anomaloglossus; species Anomaloglossus baeobatrachus. The sequence goes on along the minus strand of NC_134357.1, from coordinate 592,743,932 downwards.
CATCTCCTGTATATAATTATATATGTACAGCCGGTATAACCTGGACATCTCCTGTATATAATTATATATGTACAGCCGGTATAACCTGGGCATCTCCTGTATATAATTATATATGTACAGCCGGTATAACCTGGGCATCTCCTGTATATAATTATATATGTACAGCCGGTATAACCTGGGCATCTCCTGTATATAATTATATATGTACAGCCGGTATAACCTGGCATCTCCTGTATATAATTATATATGTACAGCCGGTATAACCTGGGCATCTCCTGTATATAATTATATATGTACAGCTGGTATAACCTGGCATCTCCTGTATATAATTATATATGTACAGCTGGTATAACCTGGGCATCTCCTGTATATAATTATATATGTACAGCTGGTATAACCTGGGCATCTCCTGTATATAATTATATATGTACAGCTGGTATAACCTGGGCATCTCCTGTATATAATTATATATGTACAGCTGGTATAACCTGGGCACCTCCTGTATATAATTTTATATGTACAGCTGGTATAACCTGGGCATCTCCTGTATATAATTATATATGTACAGCTGGTATAACCTGGGCATCTCCTGTATATAATTATATATGTACAGCTGGTATAACCTGGGCATCTCCTGTATATAATTATATATGTACAGCCGGTATAACCTGGGCATCTTCTGTATATAATTATATATGTACAGCCGGTATAACCTGGGCATCTCCTGTATATAATTATATATGTACAGCCGGTATAACCTGGGCATCTTCTGTATATAATTATATATGTACAGCCGGTATAACCTGGGCATCTCTTGTATATAATTATATATGTACAGCCGGTATAACCTGGGCATCTTCTGTATATAATTATATATGTACAGCCGGTATAACCTGGGCATCTCCTGTATATAATTATATATGTACAGCCGGTATAACCTGGACATCTCCTGTATATAATTATATATGTACAGCCGGTATAACCTGGGCATCTCCTGTATATAATTATATATGTACAGCCGGTATAACCTGGGCATCTCCTGTATATAATTATATATGTACAGCCGGTATAACCTGGGCATCTCCTGTATATAATTATATATGTACAGCCGGTATAACCTGGACATCTCCTGTATATAATTATATATGTACAGCCGGTATAACCTGGGCATCTCCTGTATATAATTATATATGTACAGCTGGTATAACCTGGGCATCTCCTGTATATAATTATATATGTACAACCGGTATAACCTGGGCATCTCCTGTATATAATTATATATGTACAGCTGGTATAACCTGGGCATCTCCTGTATATAATTATATATGTACAGCCGGTATAACCTGGCATCTCCTGTATATAATTATATATGTACAGCCGGTATAACCTGGGCATCTCCTGTATATAATTATATATGTACAGCTGGTATAACCTGGCATCTCCTGTATATAATTATATATGTACAGCCGGTATAACCTGGCATCTCCTGTATATAATTATATATGTACAGCTGGTATAACCTGGGCACCTCCTGTATATAATTTTATATGTACAGCTGGTATAACCTGGGCATCTCCTGTATATAATTATATATGTACAGCTGGTATAACCTGGGCATCTCCTGTATATAATTATATATGTACAGCTGGTATAACCTGGGCATCTCCTGTATATAATTATATATGTACAGCTGGTATAACCTGGGCACCTCCTGTATATAATTATATATGTACAGCTGGTATAACCTGGGCATCTCCTGTATATAATTATATATGTACAGCTGGTATAACCTGGGCATCTCCTGTATATAATTATATATGTACAGCTGGTATAACCTGGGCATCTACTGTATATAATTATATATGTACAGCCGGTATAACCTGGGCATCTTCTGTATATAATTATATATGTACAGCCGGTATAACCTGGGCATCTCCTGTATATAATTATATATGTACAGCCGGTATAACCTAGGCATCTTCTGTATATAATTATATATGTACAGTCGGTATAACCTGGGCATCTCCTGTATATAATTATATATGTACAGCCGGTATAACCTGGGCATCTTCTGTATATAATTATATATGTACAGCCGGTATAACCTGGGCATCTCCTGTATATAATTATATATGTACAGCCGGTATAACCTGGGCATCTTCTGTATATAATTATATATGTACAGCCGGTATAACCTGGGCATCTCCTGTATATAATTATATATGTACAGCTGGTATAACCTGGGTATCTCCTGTATATAATTATATATGTACAGCCGGTATAACCTGGGCATCTCCTGTATATAATTATATATGTACAGCCGGTATAACCTGGGCATCTTCTATATATAATTATATATGTACAGCCGGTATAACCTGGGCATCTTCTATATATAATTATATATGTACAGCCGGTATAACCTGGGCATCTCCTGTATATAATTATATATGTACAGCCGGTATAACCTGGGCATCTTCTGTATATAATTATATATGTACAGCCGGTATAACCTGGGCATCTCCTGTATATAATTATATATGTACAGCCGGTATAACCTGGGCATCTTCTGTATATAATTATATATGTACAGTTGGTATAACCTGGGCATCTCCTGTATATAATTATATATGTACAGCCGGTATAACCTGGACATCTCCTGTATATAATTATATATGTACAGCCGTTATAACCTGGGCATCTCCTGTATATAATTATATATGTACAGCCGGTATAACCTGGGCATCTCCTGTATATAATTATATATGTACAGCCGGTATAACCTGGGTATCTCCTGTATATAATACATATGTACAGCCGGTATAACCTGGGCATCTCCTGTATATAATTATATATGTACAGCTGGTATAACCTGGGCATCTCCTGTATATAATTATATATGTACAGCCGGTATAACCTGGGCATCTCCTGTATATAATTATATATGTACAGCCGGTATAACCTGCACATCTCCTGTATATAATTATATATGTACAGCCGGTATAACCTGGGCATCTCCTGTATATAATTATATATGTACAGCTGGTATAACCTGGACATCTCCTGTATATAATTATATATGTACAACCGGTATAACCTGGGCATCTCCTGTATATAATTATATATGTACAGCCGGTATAACCTGGGCATCTCCTGTATATAATTATATATGTACAGCCGGTATAACCTGGCATCTCCTGTATATAATTATATATGTACAGCCGGTATAACCTGGGCATCTCCTGTATATAATTATATATGTACAGCTGGTATAAACCTGGCATCTCCTGTATATAATTATATATGTACAGCTGGTATAACCTGGGCATCTCCTGTATATAATTATATATGTACAGCTGGTATAACCTGGGCATCTCCTGTATATAATTATATATGTACAGCTGGTATAACCTGGGCATCTCCTGTATATAATTATATATGTACAGCTGGTATAACCTGGGCACCTCCTGTATATAATTTTATATGTACAGCTGGTATAACCTGGGCATCTCCTGTATATAATTATATATGTACAGCTGGTATAACCTGGGCATCTCCTGTATATAATTATATATGTACAGCTGGTATAACCTGGGCATCTCCTGTATATAATTATATATGTACAGCCGGTATAACCTGGGCATCTTCTGTATATAATTATATATGTACAGCCGGTATAACCTGGGCATCTCCTGTATATAATTATATATGTACAGCCGGTATAACCTGGGCATCTTCTGTATATAATTATATATGTACAGCCGGTATAACCTGGGCATCTCTTGTATATAATTATATATGTACAGCCGGTATAACCTGGGCATCTTCTGTATATAATTATATATGTACAGCCGGTATAACCTGGGCATCTCCTGTATATAATTATATATGTACAGCCGGTATAACCTGGACATCTCCTGTATATAATTATTTATGTACAGCCGGTATAACCTGGGCATCTCCTGTATATAATTATATATGTACAGCCGGTATAACCTGGGCATCTCCTGTATATAATTATATATGTACAGCCGGTATAACCTGGGCATCTCCTGTATATAATTATATATGTACAGCCGGTATAACCTGGCATCTCCTGTATATAATTATATATGTACAGCCGGTATAACCTGGGCATCTCCTGTATATAATTATATATGTACAGCTGGTATAACCTGGCATCTCCTGTATATAATTATATATGTACAGCTGGTATAACCTGGGCATCTCCTGTATATAATTATATATGTACAGCTGGTATAACCTGGGCATCTCCTGTATATAATTATATATGTACAGCTGGTATAACCTGGGCATCTCCTGTATATAATTATATATGTACAGCTGGTATAACCTGGGCACCTCCTGTATATAATTTTATATGTACAGCTGGTATAACCTGGGCATCTCCTGTATATAATTATATATGTACAGCTGGTATAACCTGGGCATCTCCTGTATATAATTATATATGTACAGCTGGTATAACCTGGGCATCTCCTGTATATAATTATATATGTACAGCCGGTATAACCTGGGCATCTTCTGTATATAATTATATATGTACAGCCGGTATAACCTGGGCATCTCCTGTATATAATTATATATGTACAGCCGGTATAACCTGGGCATCTTCTGTATATAATTATATATGTACAGCCGGTATAACCTGGGCATCTCTTGTATATAATTATATATGTACAGCCGGTATAACCTGGGCATCTTCTGTATATAATTATATATGTACAGCCGGTATAACCTGGGCATCTCCTGTATATAATTATATATGTACAGCCGGTATAACCTGGACATCTCCTGTATATAATTATATATGTACAGCCGGTATAACCTGGGCATCTCCTGTATATAATTATATATGTACAGCCGGTATAACCTGGGCATCTCCTGTATATAATTATATATGTACAGCCGGTATAACCTGGGCATCTCCTGTATATAATTATATATGTACAGCCGGTATAACCTGGGCATCTCCTGTATATAATTATATATGTACAGCCGGTATAACCTGGACATCTCCTGTATATAATTATATATGTACAGCCGGTATAACCTGGGCATCTCCTGTATATAATTATATATGTACAGCTGGTATAACCTGGACATCTCCTGTATATAATTATATATGTACAACCGGTATAACCTGGGCATCTCCTGTATATAATTATATATGTACAGCCGGTATAACCTGGGCATCTCCTGTATATAATTATATATGTACAGCCGGTATAACCTGGCATCTCCTGTATATAATTATATATGTACAGCCGGTATAACCTGGGCATCTCCTGTATATAATTATATATGTACAGCTGGTATAACCTGGCATCTCCTGTATATAATTATATATGTACAGCCGGTATAACCTGGCATCTCCTGTATATAATTATATATGTACAGCTGGTATAACCTGGGCACCTCCTGTATATAATTTTATATGTACAGCTGGTATAACCTGGGCATCTCCTGTATATAATTATATATGTACAGCTGGTATAACCTGGGCATCTCCTGTATATAATTATATATGTACAGCTGGTATAACCTGGGCATCTCCTGTATATAATTATATATGTACAGCTGGTATAACCTGGGCACCTCCTGTATATAATTTTATATGTACAGCTGGTATAACCTGGGCATCTCCTGTATATAATTATATATGTACAGCTGGTATAACCTGGGCATCTCCTGTATATAATTATATATGTACAGCTGGTATAACCTGGGCATCTACTGTATATAATTATATATGTACAGCCGGTATAACCTGGGCATCTTCTGTATATAATTATATATGTACAGCCGGTATAACCTGGGCATCTCCTGTATATAATTATATATGTACAGCCGGTATAACCTGGGCATCTTCTGTATATAATTATATATGTACAGCCGGTATAACCTGGGCATCTCCTGTATATAATTATATATGTACAGCCGGTATAACCTGGGCACTTCTGTATATAATTATATATGTACAGCCGGTATAACCTGGGCATCTCCTGTATATAATTATATATGTACAGCCGGTATAACCTGGGCATCTTCTGTATATAATTATATATGTACAGCCGGTATAACCTGGGCATCTCCTGTATATAATTATATATGTACAGCCGGTATAACCTGGACATCTCCTGTATATAATTATATATGTACAGCCGGTATAACCTGGGCATCTCCTGTATATAATTATATATGTACAGCCGGTATAACCTGGGCATCTCCTGTATATAATTATATATGTACAGCCGTATAACCTGGGCATCTCCTGTATATAATTATATATGTACAGCCGGTATAACCTGGGCATCTCCTGTATATAATTATATATGTACAGCCGGTATAACCTGGGCATCTCCTGTATATAATTATATATGTACAGCCGGTATAACCTGGGCATCTCCTGTATATAATTATATATGTACAGCCGGTATAACCTGGGCATCTCCTGTATATAATTATATATGTACAGCCGGTATAACCTGGGCATCTCCTGTATATAATTATATATGTACAGCCGGTATAACCTGGGCATCTCCTGTATATAATTATATATGTACAGCCGGTATAACCTGGGCATCTCCTGTATATAATTATATATGTACAGCTGGTATAACCTGGGCATCTCCTGTATATAATTATATATGTACAGCCGGTATAACCTGGCATCTCCTGTATATAATTATATATGTACAGCCGGTATAACCTGGGCATCTCCTGTATATAATTATATATGTACAGCCGGTATAACCTGGGCATCTCCTGTATATAATTATATATGTACAGCCGGTATAACCTGGGCATCTCCTGTATATAATTATATATGTACAGCCGGTATAACCTGGGCATCTCCTGTATATAATTATATATGTACAGCTGGTATAACCTGGGCATCTCCTGTATATAATTATATATGTACAGCCGGTATAACCTGGGCATCTCCTGTATATAATTATATATGTACAGCCGGTATAACCTGGGCATCTCCTGTATATAATTATATATGTACAGCCGGTATAACCTGGGCATCTCCTGTATATAATTATATATGTACAGCTGGTATAACCTGGGCATCTCCTGTATATAATTATATATGTACAGCCGGTATAACCTGGGCATCTCCTGTATATAATTATATATGTACAGCCGGTATAACCTGGGCATCTCCTGTATATAATTATATATGTACAGCCGGTATAACCTGGGCATCTCCTGTATATAATTATATATGTACAGCCGGTATAACCTGGGCATCTCCTGTATATAATTATATATGTACAGCCTGGTATAACCTGGGCATCTCCTGTATATAATTATATATGTACAGCTGGTATAACCTGGGCATCTCCTGTATATAATTATATATGTACAGCCGGTATAACCTGGGCATCTCCTGTATATAATTATATATGTACAGCCGGTATAACCTGGGCATCTCCTGTATATAATTATATATGTACAGCTGGTATAACCTGGGCATCTCCTGTATATAATTATATATGTACAGCTGGTATAACCTGGGCATCTCCTGTATATAATTATATATGTACAGCCTGGTATAACCTGGGCATCTCCTGTATATAATTATATATGTACAGCTGGTATAACCTGGGCATCTCCTGTATATAATTATATATGTACAGCCGGTATAACCTGGGCATCTCCTGTATATAATTATATATGTACAGCCGGTATAACCTGGGCATCTCCTGTATATAATTATATATGTACAGCCGGTATAACCTGGGCATCTCCTGTATATAATTATATATGTACAGCCGGTATAACCTGGGCATCTCCTGTATATAATTATATATGTACAGCCGGTATAACCTGGGCATCTCCTGTATATAATTATATATGTACAGCCGGTATAACCTGGGCATCTCCTGTATATAATTATATATGTACAGCCGGTATAACCTGGGCATCTCCTGTATATAATTATATATGTACAGCCGGTATAACCTGGGCATCTCCTGTATATAATTATATATGTACAGCCGGTATAACCTGGGCATCTCCTGTATATAATTATATATGTACAGCCGGTATAACCTGGGCATCTCCTGTATATAATTATATATGTACAGCCGGTATAACCTGGCATCTCCTGTATATAATTATATATGTACAGCCGGTATAACCTGGGCATCTCCTGTATATAATTATATATGTACAGCTGGTATAACCTGGGCATCTCCTGTATATAATTATATATGTACAGCTGGTATAACCTGGGCATCTCCTGTATATAATTATATATGTACAGCTGGTATAACCTGGGCATCTCCTGTATATAATTATATATGTACAGCTGGTATAACCTGGGCATCTCCTGTATATAATTATATATGTACAGCTGGTATAACCTGGGCATCTCCTGTATATAATTATATATGTACAGCTGGTATAACCTGGGCATCTCCTGTATATAATTATATATGTACAGCTGGTATAACCTGGGCATCTCCTGTATATAATTATATATGTACAGCTGGTATAACCTGGGCATCTCCTGTATATAATTATATATGTACAGCCGGTATAACCTGGGCATCTCCTGTATATAATTATATATGTACAGCCGGTATAACCTGGGCATCTCCTGTATATAATTATATATGTACAGCCGGTATAACCTGGGCATCTTCTGTATATAATTATATATGTACAGCCGGTATAACCTGGGCATCTCCTGTATATAATTATATATGTACAGCCGGTATAACCTGGGCATCTTCTGTATATAATTATATATGTACAGCCGGTATAACCTGGGCATCTCCTGTATATAATTATATATGTACAGCCGGTATAACCTGGGCATCTCCTGTATATAATTATATATGTACAGCCGGTATAACCTGGGCATCTCCTGTATATAATTATATATGTACAGCCGGTATAACCTGGGCATCTCCTGTATATAATTATATATGTACAGCCGGTATAACCTGGGCATCTCCTGTATATAATTATATATGTACAGCCGGTATAACCTGGGCATCTCCTGTATATAATTATATATGTACAGCCGGTATAACCTGGGCATCTCCTGTATATAATTATATATGTACAGCCGGTATAACCTGGGCATCTCCTGTATATAATTATATATGTACAGCCGGTATAACCTGGGCATCTCCTGTATATAATTATATATGTACAGCTGGTATAACCTGGGCATCTCCTGTATATAATTATATATGTACAGCCGGTATAACCTGGGCATCTCCTGTATATAATTATATATGTACAGCCGGTATAACCTGGGCATCTCCTGTATATAATTATATATGTACAGCTGGTATAACCTGGCATCTCCTGTATATAATTATATATGTACAGCCGGTATAACCTGGCATCTCCTGTATATAATTATATATGTACAGCTGGTATAACCTGGGCATCTCCTGTATATAATTATATATGTACAGCCGGTATAACCTGGGCATCTCCTGTATATAATTATATATGTACAGCTGGTATAACCTGGGCATCTCCTGTATATAATTATATATGTACAGCTGGTATAACCTGGGCATCTCCTGTATATAATTATATATGTACAGCCTGGTATAACCTGGGCATCTCCTGTATATAATTATATATGTACAGCCTGGTATAACCTGGGCATCTCCTGTATATAATTATATATGTACAGCTGGTATAACCTGGGCATCTCCTGTATATAATTATATATGTACAGCTGGTATAACCTGGGCATCTCCTGTATATAATTATATATGTACAGCCGGTATAACCTGGGCATCTCCTGTATATAATTATATATGTACAGCCGGTATAACCTGGGCATCTCCTGTATATAATTATATATGTACAGCCGGTATAACCTGGCATCTCCTGTATATAATTATATATGTACAGCGGTATAACCTGGGCATCTCCTGTATATAATTATATATGTACAGCCGGTATAACCTGGGCATCTCCTGTATATAATTATATATGTACAGCCGGTATAACCTGGGCATCTCCTGTATATAATTATATATGTACAGCCGGTATAACCTGGGCATCTCCTGTATATAATTATATATGTACAGCCGGTATAACCTGGGCATCTCCTGTATATAATTATATATGTACAGCCTGGTATAACCTGGGCATCTCCTGTATATAATTATATATGTACAGCCGGTATAACCTGGGCATCTCCTGTATATAATTATATATGTACAGCCGGTATAACCTGGGCATCTCCTGTATATAATTATATATGTACAGCGGTATAACCTGGGCATCTCCTGTATATAATTATATATGTACAGCCGGTATAACCTGGGCATCTCCTGTATATAATTATATATGTACAGCCGGTATAACCTGGGCATCTCCTGTATATAATTATATATGTACAGCCGGTATAACCTGGGCATCTCCTGTATATAATTATATATGTACAGCCGGTATAACCTGGGCATCTCCTGTATATAATTATATATGTACAGCCGGTATAACCTGGGCATCTCCTGTATATAATTATATATGTACAGCCGGTATAACCTGGGCATCTCCTGTATATAATTATATATGTACAGCCGGTATAACCTGGGCATCTCCTGTATATAATTATATATGTACAGCCGGTATAACCTGGGCATCTCCTGTATATAATTATATATGTACAGCCGGTATAACCTGGGCATCTCCTGTATATAATTATATATGTACAGCCGGTATAACCTGGGCATCTCCTGTATATAATTATATATGTACAGCTGGTATAACCTGGGCATCTCCTGTATATAATTATATATGTACAGCCGGTATAACCTGGGCATCTCCTGTATATAATTATATATGTACAGCCGGTATAACCTGGCATCTCCTGTATATAATTATATATGTACAGCCGGTATAACCTGGGCATCTCCTGTATATAATTATATATGTACAGCCGGTATAACCTGGGCATCTCCTGTATATAATTATATATGTACAGCCGGTATAACCTGGGCATCTCCTGTATATAATTATATATGTACAGCCGGTATAACCTGGGCATCTCCTGTATATAATTATATATGTACAGCCGGTATAACCTGGCATCTCCTGTATATAATTATATATGTACAGCCGGTATAACCTGGGCATCTCCTGTATATAATTATATATGTACAGCGGTATAACCTGGCATCTCCTGTATATAATTATATATGTACAGCTGGTATAACCTGGGCATCTCCTGTATATAATTATATATGTACAGCCGGTATAACCTGGGCATCTCCTGTATATAATTATATATGTACAGCCGGTATAACCTGGGCATCTCCTGTATATAATTATATATGTACAGCCTGGTATAACCTGGGCATCTCCTGTATATAATTATATATGTACAGCCGGTATAACCTGGGCATCTCCTGTATATAATTATATATGTACAGCCGGTATAACCTGGGCATCTCCTGTATATAATTATATATGTACAGCCGGTATAACCTGGGCATCTCCTGTATATAATTATATATGTACAGCCGGTATAACCTGGGCATCTCCTGTATATAATTATATATGTACAGCCGGTATAACCTGGGCATCTCCTGTATATAATTATATATGTACAGCCGGTATAACCTGGGCATCTCCTGTATATAATTATATATGTACAGCCGGTATAACCTGGGCATCTCCTGTATATAATTATATATGTACAGCCGGTATAACCTGGGCATCTCCTGTATATAATTATATATGTACAGCCGGTATAACCTGGGCATCTCCTGTATATAATTATATATGTACAGCCGGTATAACCTGGGCATCTCCTGTATATAATTATATATGTACAGCCGGTATAACCTGGGCATCTCCTGTATATAATTATATATGTACAGCCGGTATAACCTGGGCATCTCCTGTATATAATTATATATGTACAGCCGGTATAACCTGGGCATCTCCTGTATATAATTATATATGTACAGCCTGGTATAACCTGGCATCTCCTGTATATAATTATATATGTACAGCCGGTATAACCTGGGCATCTCCTGTATATAATTATATATGTACAGCTGGTATAACCTGGGCATCTCCTGTATATAATTATATATGTACAGCTGGTATAACCTGGGCATCTCCTGTATATAATTATATATGTACAGCTGGTATAACCTGGGCATCTCCTGTATATAATTATATATGTACAGCTGGTATAACCTGGGCATCTCCTGTATATAATTATATATGTACAGCTGGTATAACCTGGGCACCTCCTGTATATAATTATATATGTACAGCTGGTATAACCTGGGCATCTCCTGTATATAATTATATATGTACAGCTGGTATAACCTGGGCATCTCCTGTATATAATTATATATGTACAGCTGGTATAACCTGGGCATCTCCTGTATATAATTATATATGTACAGCCGGTATAACCTGGGCATCTTCCTGTATATAATTATATATGTACAGCCGGTATAACCTGGGCATCTCCTGTATATAATTATATATGTACAGCCGGTATAACCTGGGCATCTCTGTATATAATTATATATGTACAGCCGGTATAACCTGGGCATCTCCTGTATATAATTATATATGTACAGCCGGTATAACCTGGGCATCTTCTGTATATAATTATATATGTACAGCCGGTATAACCTGGGCATCTCCTGTATATAATTATATATGTACAGCCGGTATAACCTGGGCATCTCCTGTATATAATTATATATGTACAGCCGGTATAACCTGGGCATCTCCTGTATATAATTATATATGTACAGCCGGTATAACCTGGGCATCTCCTGTATATAATTATATATGTACAGCCGGTATAACCTGGGCATCTCCTGTATATAATTATATATGTACAGCCGGTATAACCTGGGCATCTCCTGTATATAATTATATATGTACAGCCGGTATAACCTGGACATCTCCTGTATATAATTATATATGTACAGCCGGTATAACCTGGGCATCTCCTGTATATAATTATATATGTACAGCCGGTATAACCTGGGCATCTCCTGTATATAATTATATATGTACAGCCGGTATAACCTGGGCATCTCCTGTATATAATTATATATGTACAGCCGGTATAACCTGGGCATCTCCTGTATATAATTATATATGTACAGCCGGTATAACCTGGGCATCTCCTGTATATAATTATATATGTACAGCCGGTATAACCTGGGCATCTCCTGTATATAATTATATATGTACAGCTGGTATAACCTGGGCATCTCCTGTATATAATTATATATGTACAGCCGGTATAACCTGGGCATCTCCTGTATATAATTATATATGTACAGCTGGTATAACCTGGGCATCTCCTGTATATAATTATATATGTACAGCCGGTATAACCTGGGCATCTCCTGTATATAATTATATATGTACAGCTGGTATAACCTGGGCATCTCCTGTATATAATTATATATGTACAGCTGGTATAACCTGGGCATCTCCTGTATATAATTATATATGTACAGCTGGTATAACCTGGGCATCTCCTGTATATAATTATATATGTACAGCTGGTATAACCTGGGCATCTCCTGTATATAATTATATATGTACAGCTGGTATAACCTGGGCATCTCCTGTATATAATTATATATGTACAGCTGGTATAACCTGGGCATCTCCTGTATATAATTATATATGTACAGCGGTATAACCTGGGCATCTCCTGTATATAATTATATATGTACAGCCGGTATAACCTGGGCATCTCCTGTATATAATTATATATGTACAGCCGGTATAACCTGGGCATCTCCTGTATATAATTATATATGTACAGCCGGTATAACCTGGGCATCTCCTGTATATAATTATATATGTACAGCCGGTATAACCTGGGCATCTCCTGTATATAATTATATATGTACAGCCGGTATAACCTGGGCATCTCCTGTATATAATTATATATGTACAGCCGGTATAACCTGGGCATCTCTGTATATAATTATATATGTACAGCCGGTATAACCTGGGCATCTCCTGTATATAATTATATATGTACAGCCGGTATAACCTGGGCATCTCCTGTATATAATTATATATGTACAGCCGGTATAACCTGGGCATCTCCTGTATATAATTATATATGTACAGCCGGTATAACCTGGGCATCTCCTGTATATAATTATATATGTACAGCCGGTATAACCTGGGCATCTCCTGTATATAATTATATATGTACAGCCGGTATAACCTGGGCATCTCCTGTATATAATTATATATGTACAGCCGGTATAACCTGGGCATCTCCTGTATATAATTATATATGTACAGCCGGTATAACCTGGGCATCTCCTGTATATAATTATATATGTACAGCTGGTATAACCTGGGCATCTCCTGTATATAATTATATATGTACAGCCGGTATAACCTGGGCATCTCCTGTATATAATTATATATGTACAGCCGGTATAACCTGGGCATCTCCTGTATATAATTATATATGTACAGCCGGTATAACCTGGGCATCTCCTGTATATAATTATATATGTACAGCCGGTATAACCTGGGCATCTCCTGTATATAATTATATATGTACAGCCGGTATAACCTGGGCATCTCCTGTATATAATTATATATGTACAGCCGGTATAACCTGGGCATCTCCTGTATATAATTATATATGTACAGCTGGTATAACCTGGGCATCTCCTGTATATAATTATATATGTACAGCCGGTATAACCTGGGCATCTCCTGTATATAATTATATATGTACAGCTGGTATAACCTGGGCATCTCCTGTATATAATTATATATGTACAGCTGGTATAACCTGGGCATCTCCTGTATATAATTATATATGTACAGCTGGTATAACCTGGGCATCTCCTGTATATAATTATATATGTACAGCCTGGTATAACCTGGGCATCTCCTGTATATAATTATATATGTACAGCTGGTATAACCTGGGCATCTCCTGTATATAATTATATATGTACAGCTGGTATAACCTGGGCATCTCCTGTATATAATTATATATGTACAGCCGGTATAACCTGGGCATCTCCTGTATATAATTATATATGTACAGCCGGTATAACCTGGGCATCTCCTGTATATAATTATATATGTACAGCCGGTATAACCTGGGCATCTCCTGTATATAATTATATATGTACAGCCGGTATAACCTGGGCATCTCCTGTATATAATTATATATGTACAGCCGGTATAACCTGGGCATCTCCTGTATATAATTATATATGTACAGCCGGTATAACCTGGGCATCTCCTGTATATAATTATATATGTACAGCCGGTATAACCTGGGCATCTCCTGTATATAATTATATATGTACAGCCGGTATAACCTGGGCATCTCCTGTATATAATTATATATGTACAGCCGGTATAACCTGGGCATCTCCTGTATATAATTATATATGTACAGCCGGTATAACCTGGGCATCTCCTGTATATAATTATATATGTACAGCCGGTATAACCTGGGCATCTCCTGTATATAATTATATATGTACAGCCGGTATAACCTGGGCATCTCCTGTATATAATTATATATGTACAGCCGGTATAACCTGGGCATCTCCTGTATATAATTATATATGTACAGCCGGTATAACCTGGGCATCTCCTGTATATAATTATATATGTACAGCCGGTATAACCTGGGCATCTCCTGTATATAATTATATATGTACAGCCGGTATAACCTGGGCATCTCCTGTATATAATTATATATGTACAGCCGGTATAACCTGGGCATCTCCTGTATATAATTATATATGTACAGCCGGTATAACCTGGGCATCTCCTGTATATAATTATATATGTACAGCCGGTATAACCTGGGCATCTCCTGTATATAATTATATATGTACAGCCGGTATAACCTGGGCATCTCCTGTATATAATTATATATGTACAGCTGGTATAACCTGGGCATCTCCTGTATATAATTATATATGTACAGCCGGTATAACCTGGGCATCTCCTGTATATAATTATATATGTACAGCCGGTATAACCTGGGCATCTCCTGTATATAATTATATATGTACAGCCGGTATAACCTGGGCATCTCCTGTATATAATTATATATGTACAGCCGGTATAACCTGGGCATCTCCTGTATATAATTATATATGTACAGCCGGTATAACCTGGGCATCTCCTGTATATAATTATATATGTACAGCCGGTATAACCTGGGCATCTCCTGTATATAATTATATATGTACAGCCGGTATAACCTGGGCATCTCCTGTATATAATTATATATGTACAGCCGGTATAACCTGGGCATCTCCTGTATATAATTATATATGTACAGCCGGTATAACCTGGGCATCTCCTGTATATAATTATATATGTACAGCCGGTATAACCTGGGCATCTCCTGTATATAATTATATATGTACAGCCGGTATAACCTGGGCATCTCCTGTATATAATTATATATGTACAGCCGGTATAACCTGGGCATCTCCTGTATATAATTATATATGTACAGCCGGTATAACCTGGGCATCTCCTGTATATAATTATATATGTACAGCCGGTATAACCTGGGCATCTCCTGTATATAATTATATATGTACAGCCGGTATAACCTGGGCATCTCCTGTATATAATTATATATGTACAGCCGGTATAACCTGGGCATCTCCTGTATATAATTATATATGTACAGCCGGTATAACCTGGGCATCTCCTGTATATAATTATATATGTACAGCCGGTATAACCTGGGCATCTCCTGTATATAATTATATATGTACAGCCGGTATAACCTGGGCATCTCCTGTATATAATTATATATGTACAGCCGGTATAACCTGGGCATCTCCTGTATATAATTATATATGTACAGCCGGTATAACCTGGGCATCTCCTGTATATAATTATATATGTACAGCCGGTATAACCTGGGCATCTCCTGTATATAATTATATATGTACAGCCGGTATAACCTGGGCATCTCCTGTATATAATTATATATGTACAGCCGGTATAACCTGGGCATCTCCTGTATATAATTATATATGTACAGCCGGTATAACCTGGGCATCTCCTGTATATAATTATATATGTACAGCCGGTATAACCTGGGCATCTCCTGTATATAATTATATATGTACAGCCGGTATAACCTGGGCATCTCCTGTATATAATTATATATGTACAGCCGGTATAACCTGGGCATCTCCTGTATATAATTATATATGTACAGCTGGTATAACCTGGGCATCTCCTGTATATAATTATATATGTACAGCCGGTATAACCTGGGCATCTCCTGTATATAATTATATATGTACAGCTGGTATAACCTGGGCATCTCCTGTATATAATTATATATGTACAGCTGGTATAACCTGGGCATCTCCTGTATATAATTATATATGTACAGCCGGTATAACCTGGGCATCTCCTGTATATAATTATATATGTACAGCTGGTATAACCTGGGCATCTCCTGTATATAATTATATATGTACAGCTGGTATAACCTGGGCATCTCCTGTATATAATTATATATGTACAGCCGGTATAACCTGGGCATCTCCTGTATATAATTATATATGTACAGCTGGTATAACCTGGGCATCTCCTGTATATAATTATATATGTACAGCGGTATAACCTGGGCATCTCCTGTATATAATTATATATGTACAGCTGGTATAACCTGGGCATCTCCTGTATATAATTATATATGTACAGCTGGTATAACCTGGCATCTCCTGTATATAATTATATATGTACAGCCGGTATAACCTGGGCATCTCCTGTATATAATTATATATGTACAGCCGGTATAACCTGGGCATCTCCTGTATATAATTATATATGTACAGCCGGTATAACCTGGGCATCTCCTGTATATAATTATATATGTACAGCCGGTATAACCTGGGCATCTCCTGTATATAATTATATATGTACAGCCTGGTATAACCTGGGCATCTCCTGTATATAATTATATATGTACAGCCGGTATAACCTGGCATCTCCTGTATATAATTATATATGTACAGCCGGTATAACCTGGGCATCTCCTGTATATAATTATATATGTACAGCCGGTATAACCTGGGCATCTCCTGTATATAATTATATATGTACAGCCGGTATAACCTGGGCATCTCCTGTATATAATTATATATGTACAGCCGGTATAACCTGGGCATCTCCTGTATATAATTATATATGTACAGCCGGTATAACCTGGGCATCTCCTGTATATAATTATATATGTACAGCCGGTATAACCTGGGCATCTCCTGTATATAATTATATATGTACAGCCGGTATAACCTGGGCATCTCCTGTATATAATTATATATGTACAGCCGGTATAACCTGGGCATCTCCTGTATATAATTATATATGTACAGCCGGTATAACCTGGGCATCTCCTGTATATAATTATATATGTACAGCCGGTATAACCTGGGCATCTTCTGTATATAATTATATATGTACAGCCGGTATAACCTGGGCATCTCCTGTATATAATTATATATGTACAGCCGGTATAACCTGGGCATCTCCTGTATATAATTATATATGTACAGCCGGTATAACCTGGGCATCTCCTGTATATAATTATATATGTACAGCCGGTATAACCTGGGCATCTCCTGTATATAATTATATATGTACAGCCGGTATAACCTGGGCATCTCCTGTATATAATTATATATGTACAGCTGGTATAACCTGGGCATCTCCTGTATATAATTATATATGTACAGCTGGTATAACCTGGGCATCTCCTGTATATAATTATATATGTACAGCCGGTATAACCTGGGCATCTCCTGTATATAATTATATATGTACAGCCGGTATAACCTGGGCATCTCCTGTATATAATTATATATGTACAGCTGGTATAACCTGGGCATCTCCTGTATATAATTATATATGTACAGCTGGTATAACCTGGGCATCTCCTGTATATAATTATATATGTACAGCTGGTATAACCTGGGCATCTCCTGTATATAATTATATATGTACAGCCGGTATAACCTGGCATCTCCTGTATATAATTATATATGTACAGCCGGTATAACCTGGGCATCTCCTGTATATAATTATATATGTACAGCTGGTATAACCTGGGCATCTCCTGTATATAATTATATATGTACAGCTGGTATAACCTGGGCATCTCCTGTATATAATTATATATGTACAGCTGGTATAACCTGGGCATCTCCTGTATATAATTATATATGTACAGCGGTATAACCTGGGCATCTCCTGTATATAATTATATATGTACAGCGGTATAACCTGGGCATCTCCTGTATATAATTATATATGTACAGCTGGTATAACCTGGCATCTCCTGTATATAATTATATATGTACA